>NC_037348.1:33658126-33963335 GCF_002263795.3 Bos taurus | reverse complement strand
AATGAAGGGCTCTATTCTATCTGAATAGAGGGCTTAAGCATGGAAGGTTCTGTGGAGTTGCCACGATGTGAGGGCGTTCATTCTAATGAAATTTCCAAACTGTTAAAATAAGCAGATCAGCAGAAAGAGTAAGTTGAATTTATTTAACTTGCCAAGCAATAGAGTTGTGCGTTCATTTGGAAATACCATCTTTCCCAAACCTTTCAGCCAGGACTCTAACTGTTAATATTACCCTGAATATGCAGAGAGAATTCTGATCGGCTCTTACACCGAATATGAACAGCTTCAACATTCTGTAAGATTGTTGATTCTGGCCTCCTGGTCCATTCGTTAAATTGAGATATACATCATATGTATACTGTAATAGTCATCCCTGTATTTATTTGGATGAAGTAGTATAGGCTTTTTTCTAACTGTTACATTGAAATATAGCCAATTAACCATGTTGTGATAATTTCACGTGCACAGCAGAGCAATGGAGCCAGATACACGTATCCATTCTCCCCTAAACTCTGCTCTCATCCAGACTGCCACATAACATCGAGCAGAGTTCCTTGTGCTATACAGGAAGTCTTGTTTCTGCCCCTTTAAAGTGTGCAATTCAGTGGCTTTTACAATACTATATTCACAAATGTGCAGCCATCACTGCTAATTCCAGAATGCTTTCCTTACCCAACAAGAAACCCTATATGCATTAGCAGTCACTCTCCATTCTTCCCTCTCCCCTGGCAACCACTAATCTACATTCTGTCTCCAGGGATTTGCCTATTCTGGATATTTCACATAAATTGTATCAAACAATATGTGACCTGCATATAATGTGTGTTCTGGCTTCTTTCACTAAGCGTAATGTTTTCAAGGCACATTCGTATTATCTCAAAAATTAGTGATTCATTCCTTTTTATGGTGAATAATATGGATATATCACATTATCTTATCCTTTCATCAATGATGAACATGTGAATTGTTTCCACTTTTTTAGCTGCTATGAATAACACTGTTATGAACATTTATGTGCAGATTTTTGTGTGATATTTTGTGTAATATTTTCACAACAATCATGTAAAAAATTTTAAGAATGTTAGGCACAACTAAAAATGGAATTTCTGGGTCATATGGTAATTCTATGTTTAATCTTTTGAAGAACTGTTTTCCAAAGCACCTACATCATTGTACATTTTCACAGTGATATATGAGTGTTTCTTTTTATGAACACTATGATATATGGACACAAGCCTCCATAATGAGGCAAGCACAGATTACTCAGGAGAACTTCCAAGAGGAATAACTGATTCCCTCTTCATACATACTCTGCCAATTACAGTTCCTTGAGTGGGAATAGCACAGCTAAAAAATGTTCAAAACTTGTCTCTGATGTACCAGAAATCATATAGGACCCTACTTCTGCTCTGAAAGCCCACGAAATACTCTAAATCAATTAACAGGAGTTATCATGGACAATCATATACCCCATGGTTTTCTCTACTCCACCAAGTCAACACTGCTACACTTATGCAAATACTACAGGGCAAACAGAGAAAGCAACCTGATTTTCTGAAATAGATCCAGTTGAATTCTGGGATATGTTTTGATTGCAAGTAGTTAATAATCTAGGTCCTTGGCTTCCAGACCTATCAAGAAAACTAATAGTCACCTTGATCTTGATAATTGCCTATGTTCCAATACATAACAAACAGCCTATCCAAAATCTAAGTACCACTGAGGCACTACTAGTAGGGCAGCCATTGTCATATAGACGGTCCAGTTCAATGATTGATTGCATTCAGTGATGTCCTTCTTAATTAGCAAATTGATCTTAATCAGCAAAACCTTGGCAATGATGAAAATCTGAATATAATGTAGGTATGTCCTGAGACCTAGCTTTGTCTCTTCTTGACCAAAAAGGAGGATGGAGAAAGAGCAGCTCCTGACAGCTGGAATTGATGTGATACTCCCAGCTAGACCACAAAGTATTATTACAGGCTGTTCTGGTGCTCCTAGGCCATTTTGTTCTCCCCTTCTCTGGTTCTTTCCTCACAGAACACCAGTCCCATACAGGTTATTCTGAGAACATATAAAATGAATTCTTCATAGACACACAAGTAGAATGACTTCAGGAAGGAAAGAATAGGGAGTTATTGCTTAATGAGTATAGAGTTTCAGGGTTCTGATACTATGGATATGAATGATGCTGATGCCTTCCTAACATTACAAATGAATTTAAACACTTAAACTGGTTAAGATGGTTGATTTGAGCGTAAGAGACATCAAGATGTGGCCATAAATGCATTCAGTTCAGTTCAGTTCAGTCGCTCAGTCGTGTCTAACTTTGCAACCCCATAGGCTGCAGCACACCAGGCTTCCCTGTCCTTCACTATCTCCTGGAGCTTGCTCAAACTCGTATGCATGGAGCTGATGATTCCATCCAACCATCTCACCCTCTGTCATCCCCTTCTCCTCCTGTCTTCAATCTTTCTCAGCATCAGGGTCTTTTCCAGTGGGTCAGTTCTTCCCATCAGGTGGCCAAAGTATTGGAGCTTCAACTTCATCATCAGTCCTTCCAATGAATATTCAGGACTGATCTCCTTTAGGATGGACTGGTTTGATCTTCTTGCAGTCCAAGGGACTCTAAACAGTCTTCTTTAATGTCACAGTTCAAAAGCATCAATTCTTTGGTGCTCAGCTTTCTTTATGGTCCATCTCTTACATCCATACATGACTACTGGAAAAACCTTAGTTTTGACTAGACAGAACTTTGTCAGTAAAATAATATCTCTGCTTTTCAATATGCTGTCTAGATTTGTCATATCTTTTCTTCCAAGGAGCAAGCATCTTTTAATTGCATGGCTGCAGTCACCATCTGCATTTTGGAACCCAAGAAAATAAAGTCTGTCACTGTTTCCATTGTTTCCCCATCTATTTGCCATGAAGTGATGGGATTGGATGCCATGATCTTCATTTTTTGAATGTTGAGTTTTAAGCCAGTTTTTCACTCTCCTCTTTCATTTTCATCAAGAAGCTCTTTAGCTCCTCCATAAATACATTATGGATCAGTAACTCATTGATGTTCACTTCTGCTGCCTTCCAGACCACTGAACTTAGCCAGGATCAAATTCACAATAAATCGCCTTCTAATCTCTGGAAAAAAAAAAATGGTCAAGATGGTAAATTTTATGCTATGTATATTTTAACAACATTGTTAATGGAAAAAAAAACAAAGCTACTTTATAATTTTGTCTAAGCGCAAATAAAAGCAAGGTCACAGTGCTACCCACCAAATACCCTATTGTCCCCACTTTCTGACAACATCTAGTCTAGATGTTGTCTAGATGTAGTCCCCTACATCACTCCACAAAGCCCAAATCATTTAATTCTTTCCTAACATCCTTTTATTGAGATCCTCCAGTTCCCCATGATGTGTTTTCTCTCTCACTGTGATGAATAAGAAACCCAGCTTGCCTAACTAGGTGTGTTCTTGGTGGCCTTTGACTGAAGGGCACTGACAACACATATAAATTATATTTCTGTTTGGTAAAAACCAACACAATACTGTAGAGCAATTATCCTTCATTAAAAAATAAATTTTAAAAAGTTAAAAATTCTATTTCTAAAAAGCAATGAGCAATACAAATTATTTATATTATTTCTTTCATTTTTTAAAACAAGCACTCTTGAACCACACTCAGGTTAAGAAATAGAACTTTAGTGAAGGACAGGGAAGCCTGGCATGCTGCCGTCCATGGAGGTCTCAAAGAGTCAGAGAGGACTTAGCGACTGAGCAACAAAAACAAGCCTTCTATATATCCTATTTCAATTATAACTCATTCCCTCCCTGCAAAAGTAACCATTTTCCAAACTATTATAGTAATTATTTCCTCATTCTTACAAGACTTATAGCCAAGTGTGTATTTCCTAGACACCATAGTTTAGCATCGTTCATTTCTAAAAATCCAATATGTTGGGACTTCCCTGGTGGTCCAGTGGTTAAGACCCTGTGCTCACAATGCAGGAGGCCTAGATTCGATCCCTCATTAGGGAACTAGATCCCACATGCTGCACCTAAGACCTAATGCGCACCCCCCCCCCCAAATTGATGTCTTTTAAGTCGACAAGTTTTCCTTCCATCTGCTTCTTTTCCTTACTCTTTTTCAGTTGAAGACCCCAGGGCTTTTGACCTGTAGAGTTTCCCAAAGTCTGAATTTTACTGGTTATTCCCTGATATTTCCATTCAGCGTGTTTCTTCATCTCCTATATTAATTGCAAATTGGCAGTTGGATGCAGACAGTTGACCAGACTCTGGTTCAGTCCCTTGGGAAAGACCGTGGCAGTACTGGCTTCTTTTACCAGGAGGCACATATCTGGTTTTCTCTCCTTTTATGATGCTGGCATTTGTTGGAAGCAGTGGCGGATGCAAAATAGTGACATTCCAATTCCATTGTTTCTTTTTTTTAGCATTTTATTTTGTATTGGAGTATAGCTAATTAACAATGTTGTGATAATCCAATTCTATTAATTCTTTTTCAATTATTCATTGGAATACTTTCATTGAGAGATGTTTCTTCTTGTGGTGAGAGGTGGAAAGAAGATTTAAGAGGGAGGGGACATACGTATACCTATGGCTGATTTATGTTGATATATGGCAGAAACCAACAAAATATTGTAAGGCAATTATCCTCCAATTAAAAATAAATAAATTTTTAAAAAGAGATGCTTCTTACATACTATTTGGTTATCTGCAAGTATAGTTCATATAGGAAACAGGATGAATGCTTGATTCTGCTTTTGTTTTTCATTTTTTAAGGTAATGAATTGGTTTTTCTGAAGATAAACAACTAGTCTAAACAGATATGTGTATATGTGCATGTATATATATGTCCTTGTAGACTCATGGATTCAAAGATATTTGATAGGTTTTCATCCAGGGCAATTTTATTATTGACAGTCAAGTTGTCCAATCTTTGACCTGTTGGAGGCTCTTCTGTTGGGCTCCTGCTTGGCTTGATCAACTTGATAGTATTTGTGGCTTCTTTGCTATCTGATATGAACAACTGTTTCAGGTCATCTTTTACATTTTCTGCCCTGGTTCTGTAACCAGCATTTCTCCAAGAAGCCTTGGATGGTAATTTAAACATTCAGGATGCTCACTGTTGAGTTGGTCATGGTTTCTAACATTTAGAAATATATATACATAAGATATATTATATATAATATGAAATGAAGTGAAGTGAAAGTCGCTCAGTCATATCTGACTCTTTGCGACCCCATGGACTATACAGTCCATGGAATTCTCTAGGCCAGAATACTGGAGTGGGTAGCCTTTCCCTTCTCCAGGAGATCTTCCCAACCCAGGGATTGAACCAGGGTCTCCTGTGTTGCAGGCAGATTCTTTAGCAACTGAGCTATGATGTATAATACATAATACATATTACATATATACAATGTATTTTTTAAATTAACCTTTTGTATGTTCAATGTGTACCTCCTTAACCCACAACACTCTATAGTCTCAAAATAAAAAATACTAATATTACCATTACCAATATAATTAGTGAGAACAGTTCCATAAATTGTTGTGCATATGCTGTCTCCATTTCGCCCCTTCTTTAGAATAAAGATTGGTATAGATTTTCTTTTTTCCACTGTTTCAGCTATTTTAAACTGCATAATTTGGTGGATTTTAGTATATTCACAAATTTATACAACCATCATCACTACCTAATTTCAGAATATTTCCATCAAACCTAAAAAAAAATCCTGTATCTTTCACTCTCCCCACCCCCTATCCCCTGGCAACCACTAATTTATTCAAAACTTTCTGTCTCTCTGCATTTGCATGTTTTAGACATTTCATATAAATGGAAACATGCAATATGTAGCCTACTATCTCTGGCTTCTTCACTTAGCATCATGATTTGAAGGCTCATTTATGTTATATCATATAAGCTTTTTATTTTATTGATTTTTTAATTGATTCTTGGCCATGCTGGGTCTTCATTGCTGCACACGGACTTTCTCTAGTTGTGACAGTGGGAGCTACTCTCTGATTGTGGTGCATGGGCCTCTTGCTGTGGTGGCTTCTCTCGTTGCGGAGCACAGGCTCTAGGGCGTGCAAGTTTCAGCAGTTGTGGCGCAGGGGCTCGGTAGTTGCAGCTTGTGGGCTCTAGAGCGCAGGCTCAGTAGTTGTGGCTCAGGGGATTGGTCGCCCAGTGCATGTGGAATCTTCCCCAACCAGGGATCAAACCTGGGTGTCCTGCATTGGCAAGTGGATTCTTATCCACTGGGCCACCAGGGAAGTCCTATAAGTTTTTTTTTTTTTTAAGTAAAAAATAAATCAATATAAGAATGATTGGATGCTAAGTTCCTCATCCTCCTATATAAACAGGGTTGCCCCAGCTGACTTCAGCTCCTTCCTGGAAGTAGCCTGAAACTTTTGATGAATGGGAGTGCTTTCCTGACTGAAAGCACAGTGCATGAATGGCAACCCCTGGTCACTACACAGTGCTTCAGGAAGAAGGCTGGGCTGGGGTCCCAGCACGAGATACATCTCCTCTCGGAGTCCCTTAACCAGAATAGCTCCTGACTATGTAGGTCCAGGGGCTTCCCTGGTAGCTCAGCTGGTAAAGAATCCATCTGCAACACAGGAGAGCCTGGTTCGATTTCTGGGTTGGGAAGATCCCCTGGAGAAGAGATAGGCTACCCACTCCAGTATTCATGGGCTTCCCTGGTGGCTCAGATTGAGCGTCTTCACTTTCACTTTTCACTTTCATGCATTGGAGAAGGAAATGGCAACCCACTCCAGTGTTCTTGCCTGGAGAATCCCAGGGACAGAGGAGCCTGGTAAGAGGCCATCTATGGGGTTGCACAGTCGGACACATCTGAAGCGACTTAGCAGCAGCAGCTGGTGGCTCAGATAGTAAAGAATCCGCCTGCAATGTGGGAGATCTGGGTTCGATTCCTGGGTTGGGAAGATCCCCTGGAGGATGGCATGGCAACCCACTCCAGTGTTCTTGCCTGGAGAATCCCCATAGACAGGGAAGCCTGGTGTGCTGCAGTCCATGGGGTCGCAAAGAATCGGACACGACTAAGTGACTAAGCACAGCATAGCATGTATGTCCAGTCTCTGTCCCTACTTGTTACCACTACGACTTGAGTGTTGAAATCTGGGCCAAAGTCAGCTTATGGAACCCGATGATCAAACACCTTGTTCTCCATCTGTGACCAGCCATGGGGTCTAATATAGTGCAGGACCTGAGCCCGGTATGGCTAGTGAAGAGCAAACAGACCGTGATTTCTGAGCTGAGACCCGCCCCCCACCCCCTCCAATACAGTGACCATAGTCTACCTCTTGGACTTGAGATCTACTGCTGTGAGACCCAAGTGAGTCTGCCTCCCACCTTTCAAGGAGGGCCCTGTGCATATATCCCCAAGACCTGGTCACCTTTCCCAGCACCCACTCCCCTGCCCACCCAGCCTGCTCTGGCTCTGTGCTTCACCCTCCTGTTGTGTATCTGGCTGTTAGAGACCTGGTCACAATGAATTGGGGTCTTCTCAGTTGGCTCTAGTGGTAAAGAACCCACCTGCCAATGCAGGAAACATAAGAGATGTGGGTTCAGTCCCTGGATTGGAACTCTGGAGGAGGGTATGGCAACCCGCTCCAGTATTCTTGCTTAGAGAATCCCATGGACAGAGGAGCCTGGCAGACTATAGTCCATAGGGTCACAAAGAGCCGGACACAACTGAGGCAACTTAGCACGCATCCACGGACAATGAATTGGATGATGTGTTAATGAGTTAGTTCCCCTAACCAGCTTAGGAGGCTCTTGAAGGCACCATTTTTTCATTCACTTTATCTCCCCCAATGCCTGCTTCAGAGAATGTTCTTTATCAATGTGTGATCAGTTAGAGAAGGAGGAAGGCAGTGAAGTGACAGAGTCTTGTGCCCAAACCAGACTGCGAGCTGCCTGAGAGCAGTGGCTTCTGAGAGCTCCTGAGAGCACTGCCTCCTCCTCCCCCTGTGTCCTCCCACAGCAAAACCCAACACGAGACTAGGCTCAGACTGGGCACATAGATGCCTTCATTCAAGATTTTAAAAGTATCCACCAATAAGGACTTCTGAATAATATCTTTATTTTAGCTCAGGTAGATAGATATTTCCTACACATTTCTGGATACCAGGGTTAGAATTTTCTTCATGGCTCTCAATAAGCTGCTCTTAAGCTCTCGTATATGGTAAATACAAACATGCAAGTACAATACAGGCTAAAATGAAAAGGTCCTTGTATACAAACATTTTTAAAAGACTTTTAAACACAGGGTATATTGAAAGGAGATGCAGTAGAAGGTAACTCGATTACCACCCCCCTCCCTCCTGATCCAGTCCATACCTGGATTTGGGCCCTCCCTCTGCTCTCTGCTTCTGTTAGACACAAGTCCTCAGCCCTCCCTGGACAGGAACAGGGGCCTCACAAGACCAGGTGACAGCCCCACCCCTGCCTGCAGAGAGGAAGCTCATCTCCCAGGCAGAGTGTCCCAGACCCTAGTGGTCAGATTGCTCAGCCTTGTTAAAGCAGGGAGACCACCTCCATGTCAGTATTCTGGACTGCCTCTCCCCTTCAGTCTTGATGGCTTCCAAATGTCAAAGAGATTGGTCAGGCCCTGGTGGGACCTGCTCTGAATGTTTACCAAGCCAGTCAGCCTCCATGGAAAGCCAACCAGCTTGTGGGCCAGGCCCAGGGGCTTCCCAAAACCTCTTTAGAGGTTTCCAGAGGCCTGAGGACCCTCTAGCCCTTCCAGCACAACTTTGGAAGGGCTCCATCAGCTCCTGTGTGGCCCCTGATGTGTCCACTATCTGTGGTCACTGTGAAGAAGGACAAGTCCAGGGTAGGGGGCAGGTATGATCCCTCAGGCTTGCCCACAGCTCAGACAGCAAAAAAGTCAGCCCGACAATGTCTGTGGGTTTTAGGCTCCCCTGGGCTAGGCCCCTGGCCTGGCTGCCCAGACAGGGACAGGGCTGTCTGTCCCCCAAGAGCGCATGGGCTGTCTAGGCTACAGGGCTGCCTGTCCCCTAAGAGCGCATGTGCGCCTGAAAGTGCTCACAGCGGGCGTACTTCATGGTCAGCCCGTACACGGGGGTCATGTCCACCTTCACACCCGGGGTCACACAGAATTCCACCTGATGCAGCAGGATGGCCAAGAAGAGAAAGACCTCCAAGCGGGCAATGGTCTCACCGATGCACTTCCGCTTGCCCAAGCCGAAAATAATCACCTTCTCACTCAGTACTTTGTTGATGGTGCCATCAGCAGTGAGAAACCGTTCTGGCCGGAACTCAGATGGATCCTCCCAGAGCTTCCTGTAATCAGAGAGAAGCAGCTGAAGAGGCAGCCTGGGGACTCAGAACCATCAAGCGGGTTGAGCCCCAGCTGAAAAGAATAGGGTTCAGGCAAGTGGCCCAGAGACAGCAAAGTGTGAAGCTCAGGAGTGGGGGAGCTTTCCCTGCCCCCTCTCAACTTACTGGTCATGGTTGATCTGCCACTGGTTCACAAAGACACAGCGCCCCTTGGGGATGTAAAAGCCGTTCAGATTGCTGTCTCTTGTGGTACTGAGGAGGGAGGAAGCTCAGTCAGGCTCAGACCCACAAGCAGATCTCCCTGCCTCCCATACCCTGTCCTTCCTACCACCCTGATCAGGTACATGAACTGAAGTAAGGCCCAGCATCAGACAGCAGCAGATCCACGGGGCCTCACCTGTGTGGGATGGTGAAGGGGACAAAGGAGGAGTGTCGGAAGGTCTCCAGGATAAAGGCCTCCAAATAGGGCAGCTGGGGTCTGTCAGAGAGCCGGGGCCGCCGCGCCCTGCCAATCACTGTGTCTGCAGAGCACAGAGGACCAGACAGGTCAGGGGCCACGCAGACCTTGGCTGGGCCTCCTGCCTTGAGTGCTCTGAGGGAAGCCACCACCTACCCAGCTCCTCCTGAATCTTTTTTTGCACCCTGGGGCTTGTCACCAGGTACAGGAGGCTCCAGGAAAGGGCAGTTGTGACTGTGTCAAACCCTGGCCAGGGGAGAACAGAGGGAGAAGTTAGGTGCTTAGTGGGTCAGGGCAGCTGGCCATAGGAATGGTATAACGGGGTAATTCATACCGGCTCCAAAGAGGTCTATGACAACATTAATGATCTTCTCATCCGACAGCTGGATATTGGCATTCTCGTCCAGCCTCTTGTCCTGACAGTGCTCAATCAGGCTGTCTGTGATGTCCCGGATGTGACCCTGGGTAGGGAAGGCCCACAGGTAAGGAAGATCCCAAACCCAGAACTGCCTCTCCATCCAGACCTGGTCCCTTCCCATCCCTAGCATCTTCGTCCAAGAGGTGACCACACCCCCCATCCCCCACCCCCCCAGCTTCTCTTGTCTCTCCAAGGCTCTCTCCTGACCCAGAATATTTGCCTCCCCAACTCAAGGGACATTTGACACAGAGTCTAATAATATTATCATCTGCACATGCCCTTTACACCTTTCTCTCCCATGAGGCCAGAAGACCAACTCTTTAACTCTTCTTGGTTCCTGCCACAACTAGCCCAGGGTCCTGCATGGACTGGCTATCTACAGTAGATACTGCTGTGTAATGGAAAGTTAGAGGAGCTGGACAATAAAAAGTTCTATTTTCCTGCCAAGGATGGAATCCCCTCCATTACTGGCTTCAAAATCCCAGGCTGAAGGCCTGTGAGAGCTTGCCAAACTCCACTCTGCTCCAGCTATCTCTGACTCCTGACCCCTGACTCTACCTGCTCCCTACCACCCACCTGCCTCTCCCTAGTCTATACCTTCTCAAACGTTTTATAGTGTTCCTTGACTATCTTCTGTACAAAGACGTAGAACCTCTGATTCAGGTCCTTGAAGAGGTCCAGGGCAGTGTTGGGCAGGTAACGGAGGACAGGGATGAAGTCAGATGGGTTCCCGGAGGCAGTTATCTCCCCAAACTCATTACTCAGGTTGACGAGGCTAAGAAACTCTTGGTCATTGTGGTCATAGCGCCGGCCAAAGCATATGGCACAGATGACATTGGCCACTGACACCACTATATACCTGTAGGGGTCAAAGCGCCCAGGCCCTGACATCAGCTCTTGGAACTTGCCCAGGAGGTACTTGGCCTCCTTGTTCACATGCTCTTCCAGATAGCAAGAGGATGAGGATGCCGGGTCTGAGGCAGTGGAGAAACTCTTCAGAGCATTCTGGGCCAGGCGTCGTCGGGCAGCCCACACCGGTCCAGAGTCTGGGTTGAAGGTCATGCTCTGGCCGTTAGTGATCAAGGTGAAGCTGTAGAGGTCGGGCCGGCCCTTGAAATCATCGCCCTGCCGCACGAGGGCCTGCCGGACGGTGTCCAGGCCGCTGAGCACCAGCACGGGTGTGCAGCCAATGCGGATCTGCAGCACGTCCCCATAGCGCTGGCTCAGCTGCGACAGGACCACGTGTGGGTTCTTCCCCAACATCAGCATGTGCCCGAGCAGGGGCCAGCCCCAGGGCTCCGGGGGACTCTTCAGGCCTTGAGGGACCCGAGGCCGCCAGGTCCTGACCACCCAGAATACCAGGCAGAAGACGGCAGAGGCCAGGAGAAGTTCTGTGGCCGAGATGGGGATGGGGAGTCCAAACACAGAAAACATGATCCACGTAGATTCCAAGGTGGCTGCTGAGAGGTGAGATGGGAGGAAAAGGTCAATAGATCTGACAGGTGGATGGAAGGAGCCATGTGTCCTAAAATGTCAGCACACCAGTCAAGTAAAGGGAAAACCTTATCCAAAACTGTTCACTGGGCATGAAATGGGAGAGGAGATAGGAGAAGCTGTTTGTGGAGCTGCCAACTCCATACCAAGAACTTCAGTCATTCTTCATTCAGTCCTGGCCACAGCCTTTTTGGTAGGCAGCACTGAGACTCAGAAAAAGTACATAACTTGCCCAAAGTCACACAGCCAGCAACGACAGAATCCAAACCCAATCCCAACTTGTCTAATTCCAGAACACCTTACCTGCCATACCAATCTCAGTGTCAGTCTGTGATTTCCATAGAATACCTATACTATTATTTATTTCATATTTTTCTAAAATCAACTTTAAATCCACCCACTTAGCACCATTTCACACAGTAACATCTGTGTGAAAATACAGGTTTGTTTTTTCCCCTAACATATATTAAAATAAGCACATAATTGATGTGTATCACCCAATTCCCCTTGAGTATTACCCACCCAACTTGGGACAACACTACCAAAGAACTAAGGATCCCCTCTTCTTCAGCCTCATTTCACATTTGGGGAAACTGACCTCCAGAGGAGGCACTAACTTGGCTAAAGGCACCCAGCTCTCAGACAGAGCTAGGACTCAGACCTCTTGGGCAACGTTCCCTGGGAAGATTCAAGGCCCAGTCTTCCCTGTTTCTATATTCCTGTCATAGGCACCTCTCTTTGAAGAGTGGTCAGATCAACTGATGGAAAGGAATCTTCTCAGTACCGTTAGTTCTCTACTTTTCAAAGCCAGGATCTAGGGAATCTGGCCAGACACCGGGACACAGTGGGGAGGGAACAGGGGACTGCCCCCTTTCCTTACTGTCTAAGCCACAGTGCCCTTAGCCCCAGCTGTCTGAGCTCAGCGGACTCACAGTTAAAAGCAGCTGGAGGCCAACTAGATTGAGGCTCCCAGTCACAAAATTCCAGGCCAAAGTTTTCACTGGGCTCAATTCTCAATGAATGAATAGTCTGGACCTCCCCCGTTTGCCAGTCACTCAAGAGCTGTGAATAAATGGAAGGATCCTACCAGGCAAAGGCTGTAAGAAAACTCTGGACTGGAATATAAGAAACTAGGAATGGAGCTAAATTTAACTGACACTAACACAATACTTTCTCTCTCTAGGTTCAGTCTAGAAAGGGTGTGCAAATTCATGGACTCCTCTCTTCGAGGCGTGGGGCTATGACAGGGGCATCTTACTGATGCCCTGGACTGGAGGTCAGGAGACAAGGGTTCCAGGTTTTATGACATGGCCTTGGATTGGACAGTTAGTTCATTTTACCCTTCTGGGCTTCAGTCACATCACCTGAGAGAAGGGATGGGACATGATCTCTGATTCAGGGTACTCAGCTCATCTCAGATAAGAGAAAACTCAGATCTTTCCTTTGAGGTTAAGCATAGTCTGACTAGTGAAGTTTCCCTGCAGAAGAGCCACCCGAGATGGGGAGGTTTATGGTTCCTACCTGAACTACTATAGCTGTTTGTCTAGGGAGGCTTCCTGAAGGAGCTGAACCCCAAAGCACACTTGAGTCCAGACTCCTTGAGTGAACTGGGGACACTTCTAGGCCTTGGCATGTCATGAGGTCCCCTTCTGCACACTGGGTGCTCCAAAGACCCCTAGCCTTAGTAAGATGATAGGAGGCCAAGAGAGGTGTGATTGCTGAGTTTTCGGGGTCAAGTTTTCTGCAGAGGGCAGTCTCCCACACTGATCCACCCCCAGCAAAGGCCAGAGAAGATAGTGGAACAGGGAAGGCCCCTGGACAACGCCCAGGACTCCCTCTCAGATCAGCCTCCTTTGTCCAGCCAACACCTCTCAGCACTGACAAGCTATGCCTCAGGAGGGTGGCCCCAGCCAGGGGCAGCTTTTGGATAAGGCAGGGTACAGCTGGTAAGAACCCAACTTGCCTCCTTGGACACCCTGACCACGAAGAAGCCTCCTCCTCACAGAGCCTGAAGGAGTGCTGTACTGATCCCCAGTCTCTCACACTTACATCCTATTCCAACCTTCCAGGTGACCTCCATGGGGAAGCCCCCAGGCATTCCAGGAGTCAGTAGGGGATGAGCTGGAGCCTAGTCCTGGAATGCTGAAAGGGGAGCAGTTCTGGTGCTACCCATGGAATCTTGGGTAAGTCCAGCCCTTCCCCTGGCTTCGGTTTCCCCACGTAGTGAGGGAAGCTGGACTGCCTCCTTACTAAGGACACTCATAGCCTCCTTTTTTTTTTCTTTTGAGGTGCTAGACCAGGAAGACATGGAAGCATCAAAATTTTCCTTTTGGCGGAGGGAAGCGACAACCCAGAAACTCCCAGCACTCACCTGTGGCTGTGAGGGGGTGCAGAGCTGGGCTGGGAAGAGTGGTCTCTGGAACCAGGGACCCCAAAGAAGATCAGGGAAGGCTCCAAGGAATTGTCACCTTCAGAGTGAGGGTGAAAGCAATGCCACCTTTATAGACGGCTTGGGCGTGTGGCCACGCCTCCCGGAGCGCGGGGATGGGGAAAGAGGGAGGGGCAGGGGGGAGGAGAACTGGTCGCTTTTGGAAGCTTTTGGACGGAGGAAGGAGGGACAAGAGAGGACGCTGGGGGATAGGTTAAGAACCAACTCTGGGGATGCCTCGATAAAGTGCTGGCTCTTAAAGGGATGAAGGCTAGGGACCCTTGGGACTCTCAGTTCCAAGGTACCCCTGGACAAGCGCAGAGCCCAATTGGGGAGGAGTTTGGGGAAGAAATCCCATGATAGCCCAAAAGAGGGTATAGGGGTGCTCCATCCCGGGGCACGGGGACCAGTCACCCTCATTTTTGCACGCACTGAACACTGGGAGTGATTCCTCCTCTCTACCAGCAGATAGGAACCAGGCTGGTATGCAGGGGCGGAGCTGCCCGGTGATGACCTCCTAACCCCTGTTATTGAGTCCAGGCTCGCGTGAGAAGCACGGCGACCCCAGCCCCGAGGTCACTAGGGCCGGAAGGCCAGAGGCGCCGATGGGCTGGCCCCTTTCCCCAGAGCCTCCCCGACCCCCAGAACCTCCAGAGCCCGGACGAGTAGAAGTCCGCGCTCCCTGATGGAAGGTCCGGAATGCGGGAAGGGATGGAGAATGTGCAGCATTGCTGAGAGCGCACTAGCTGGACGCGTTGAGCCGCCCCTAGGATCACTCAGAAAACCAAGGGTACTTCGACCCAGAACCCTCGGGTCCTCGAGGTTCCTGGGGCTATTAGCGCTTTGGCAGGGCAGAGTAATCGGGCGGCGAGCGGATCTCCCAGCGGAGGAGGAAAGGGTTAGAAGGAGGCCTTGGGGGTGGGGGTGGAGGGCAAGAAAGGGAGCTCAGGGACTACTAAAGGGGGCGGGGAGGGGTGGCGGGCGCAGATGCCTCCCCAGGCTAGCGTGCCTGTGTCTGGTACATCCCTCCAGGGGGCAGAGGTCACGCGGCCCATCCCAGCCCCACCTGGCCGGGGGCGCGGTGCCCAGGAGTTGCGTGAGAAGGACCCGGAGGCCGGCGCAGCCACCCAGCAGCCCAACTCCCTGGCCCGGCTCGGGTCCTGGCACAGTCACGCGAGCGCGGGGGGGTGGGGGGAGTCGGGGGCGGAGCTCTTAAAGGGCCAGTCTCTAGCGGAGCGTGGGGGCAGAGGTGGAGCAAGACAAGCCGCCGAACCCTCGTGGGTGCGTGATTGGATGGGTGGTAGGGCGGTGCAAAGGGCCTAGGTTTGCGTGCAGAGCTGAGCTTTTGCAAACAAGCGGGCGCCTGAGTGTGTCCATAGTTTTGGCCCACGCCTGTGGCGGGACACGCAGCCCCAGCACCGCCTGGGTCAGCTGGTCTGTCCCCGCCCCTGCCGAGCCTTCCCAATGTAGGATGTCTAGGCAAAAAAAAAGCTTGTTTAGCTCAATCTGTCTCCAACTAACTACATCACCCGCCCTCCGAGCTCAACCGCGCTCCCCAGCCCTACAAATGGCACTGCCATCCGCTGGCCCATGCCAGAAAACAGAGCCTCATCCTACCCACTCACCTCTCACTGCAGTCAGATGCCACCTCGGGCACTGCACGAATAAATATTTACCAAACGCCTACTATGTACCAGACACTGTTCTGGATGCCAGCGACTGATACAGAAGTGAACAAAACTGACAGCCTCCTGCTTCCCTGTAGTTTACATTGTGGGGCACGGGGGATGAGAGGTGAGGCCAGAAAATGCCTAGAGAGTCTCAGAGGATGAAAAGTGCTCTAGAGAAAAATAAGACAGAGAAGGGGTAGGAATCATGTAGGGGCAGATTGCAATTCAAAGGACATTGAGGAAAGGACACCCAACCCAGGCAGAAAGGGCAGACACCCAGCCAAGAATCAAGGCACACAGGTATCTGGAAGAAGAGTGCAACTGGTAGAAGAAACAGCAAGTTCAAGGCCCTGCACAGTGGTCCTTGAAAGAAGGAGCAGTGCCAGGGGCACTGGAAATGTGCAGTGTCCTGTGACTGGGGAGTTCTGGAATTTGGTGGGAGTGAGGATGCTGAGGGTGGGGAACAGCCCTGCCCTAGATGCTGGGAGCACCCTGCTGAGAAGGGACTTCCTTTGTGTGAGACAGAGGCACTGTGAGGTCTGAGTCAAGGAAGATCACTGGCTAACATGCTGGGAACAGACTGAGGGGTAAAGGACCTGTTTCTCCACTTTGATTTCTGTCCATCCTCATGCAGGCCCCCATCATTGCTCCCAGAGTACTAATGACCTCCAGCCTGGGTACCATCTGACTTTCAGTGCCTCCAGTTCCTTCTCCAACCTGTGGCATCCCAAGTGTCTTTTCAAAGATGAAAAATCTCATTCCATCACCACCTTGCCCCTCCAGTAGCTCCCATCTGAATAGAAACCAGAATCTTTTGCAGAGCCTAACAGGAATGCCCACTTCTACTTTGAATCTTTCCTACTTAAAGCCTCAGCTAAGACATCACTTCCTCTGAGAACACTTCCTGGATCCTTTCCACAGCAAGTTAAATTTCTCCTGGTTTATTTCCAGCATTGCTTCATGGTAATTCTCAGAACATTTGATTCTTGACAGGACACGGACCCAAACTGTCACTCCATCCTCCATGCTCTAACACAGAAAATCAGCCTTGGGAAATGATCTGATAAGCCAAGACCTTGCAAGATATTAATAACAGGTAAAGGAGTTAAATCCATCTGTATTAAGGTGCATGACCAGGGTGTTGAGCCCAAAGTGCTAATGATATAATGGTGGAATTTAGGTAACAGAACAGGCAGGAGACAGGGAGGTATTGCTAGACTTCAATTCTGTCCAGCATCCTTCTATTCATTTCACCTTTGCATCTCAGGCTCTGTCTGAGAATTTTTGCAGTACCCGAGAAAGGTCTATCCTTTACACCAAGTAGGAGCTAGAGCCACAGAGAGTGGAAAGAATTTATGTGGAAGCTGTGGCAAGTCCACTTCCAAGTCCATCACCTTGCTCTGTAGCCCAGTCTCTCCTTTGGCTCTCAGAGTCCCCAGCAATTCTGTAGCTCTAGAGAATCATCCCAGAGCTACTCTGCTGGCTCAGGGGTAAATAATCCACCTCCCAGTGCAGGAGACACAGGTGTGATCCCTGATTCAGGGAGCTCCCACATGTGGCGGAGCCTGTGTGCTCGAGCCAGGGAACCACAACTACTGAGCCCGTGTGCCTCAACTACTGAAGCCTGGGAGCCCTAGAGCCCATGCTCCACAAGAGGAGCCACCACCGTGAGAAGCCCATGCATTGCAACTAGAGATTAGTCCTCTCTCTCTCCCCAACTAGAGAAAAGCCTGTGCAGCAACAAAGACCCAGAATAGCCAAAACAAATAAATAAATAAAACTTAAAAAATAAAAGAAGACTCATGGCAGCCTGCTCTTCACAGCTGAAATACCATCTGCAGAAAAACTCTTCTCTTGGTAAAAGATATGTTGCTTTCCTCACATTTCCAAGGGATTTTTTTTTCTTTTTTTCTTTTTTTTTTGTGGCCATGCTGGGTCTTCCTTGCTGTGCACAGGCTTTCTTCTGATGTGGCAAGCCTGGAATACTCTCTAGTTGCGGTGCTCTGGCTTCTCTTGTTGAGGAGCACGGGCTCTGGGGCATGTGGACTTCAGTAGTTGTGGCCCATGTGCTCAGTAGTTGTGGCACACGGGCTTAGTTGCACCTCAGCATGTGGGATCTTCCCAGACCAGGGATCGAACCTGTGTCCCTTGCATTGGTAGGCAGATTCTTAACCACTGGACTACCAGGGTCCACCAGGGAAGTCCTCCAAGGAACTCTTGATTCCAAAGAAATTTTAGCTAATTAAGCCAATTCCTGTCCCACTTCTTGGCTGGAGAGACTGAAACCAGAACAAAGAAAGCTGAAGGACAAATGACAAATCAAAGCAGAGCCCAGGCCCTTGCTTCCAGGCCAGAGCTCTTCCCAATTTGATTTATTGTCCCAGACTACCAGCAAAGCCCCAGGGGGCCAAAGGTAGACAGGCTCAGTGCCTCAGTCAGAATGCCCCCCTCTCCCCATCTTCCTGGACAAGAGTCTAATGCACTGGGGTTATGGGAGGCCCTGCGCTTCTCATCACCAAGCCTGTCTTGGAGAATAGCTCAAAAGACAGAAGGGGGCCCACAGGGGACCGGGGCAGACAAAGAGGGAGACAGGCGGGAGGTTAGAGGACCTTGACCTGGAGTTGAACAGCCAATCCTGGGTCAAAGTTTGTATGCCTTTGCGTGAGAAGCTCTTTGGCTAGAATTCCCTAGCAATCGATACTAGGAACACAGAGGGAAGGGTGGGCAGTGCAAAAAGGAGGGGTCTCTGGGCTAGACACAGTTGAGGGTTTTGGCCCAGCCTAGCCTGGAGTCTTCAGTCAGCACTGCTGAGGGCTGTGTGGTCAGGGGATGAGGAGACAACCAGACCCAGAACGAGCTCACTACCCAGTGGTGGCAGCAGGAATCACACCCGAACAGAGCCTAGGCTAACTCTGCAAATGCCACAGGAGCTGTGAGAAGGCTGAGGGCCCTAGGGGTGAGCAAAGGAATAGAGAGGCGTCCTGGAGTATGAGGAGAATAGGAAGGGCACCCCTGGCACGAGGCAGGGCCGTAACTTGAACAAAGCATGGGAGTGGAAGGTTGGTGTGAGACAGTTTGAGAAAAGTGGAGTTTAAGTGAATATGGAGAAATAGGATTTGTCTTCCAATGTGTCTTCACCCCACCAAGCCACCCACCACCCTACCTGAGATCCGAGCCCTAAGCGCCTTCCTCTCTCCTACCTGTGCCCAGAAAGACAGAGAGATTCAGTCTGCAGGATCCAAGGCTCAAATGGGGCAGCCCCTGGCTCTCTGGCTCTTCGCTGCTCTAGTCAGGCTAATGATACTTATCTATTTAAAGTTCTCTCTTTCATTCTCAAGAGAGTCTTGGCTTGGGACTTCCCTGGTGGTCCAGTGGCTAAGACTCCAGGCTCTCAATGCAGTGAGCCCTGATTCGATCTTTGGTCAGGGAACTAGGTCCAACCAGACCCTGCATGCTGCAATGAAGATCAAAGATCCAGTGTGCCACAACTAAAATCCAGCACAGCCAAATAAATAAATTTTTTTTTAATGAGTACTGGCTTGGACATACATTATATGGTTACCCCAGTCGATAGTAGAAGACCTGTGAGGGGTTTTGTGTGCCCAGCATCCATTCTCTCTTCATCTGGAAATATCACTTCATTTGTCCTTTGGGGACCACCCCACCCCTACTCTTAGCTGATAGGCTTGGTGGAACTAACCCCATCCCAGGCCCGTAGGCTAAAACATGACTCAGGCCAAGCCACTGAGAACCCTTTATGGGAGTTTTCATGAAATTGTTGGAAAAGCAAGGTTCTCTTTCTGCCAGAAGTGGCTAAGCTGGTTAGAAAATAATTCTGGACCTACCAGTGGCCATTTTTAAGAAGCCCATTAGAGGAAAGCAGAACTGAGGGATGAGGGGAGGGAGGAAAAGAATTGATGACACTGAGCAATGAGATCCAGTTATTCCTGAAGCCAGGGAAGTTCACCATAGAACTTCTCTGTTATGTGAACTGATAGCATCACCACCTCTCCCATCTTCTCCTTTCTCCCCTTTTCCTTCTTCTTTACCACTTCCTCTTCTTTCTCCTCCTTCTCCTCCCCCTCTTCATCTTTCTCTTCTACTAGGAGTTGGGTTTGGGGGCTTGCAACTGAAAGGATTAGAGCCGAAACCTGCAGGCCAGAGAGGCTTACCCAACAGTGCTCTCTGAGTGATTAAACCTCAACATTTGAGGCAGATCCAAGAAGTCCTGGGCAGGTTGGACAGAATCCTAAGAAGTTACTCTTATCTAACAGCTTCTGTGCCAACGGGTCTGCCCCTGTGCCAACAATGCCTCCATCAGCAGCATTGTGAGAGGCTAGTTTTATCTCCAGAAGGCCCCACGATGGAGTTGAGGAGTTGTTGGCTGGGGAGTGTCTGGAAAGAACCCACACTTAAGGCAGAGACCATCAGATGAGTCTGTGCCATCTCACTGCACTAGGGGCAGAGTTCATGCCCTGCTGGCCGGCTGACACCCTCCCTGGCCGGGAGACACCCTGGGAAGGAAGGTGCCCTATTTTCTCTCCCAGCTGCTAGCTGAGAAAGAGATACCATCCTTTCCCCAAGTTAAAGTTTTTGAAGACTCTCAGAGGAAACAGTCCTTATAATGGCCCGCAAGACCTTTTCAGCTGTGGCTCCCATGGCCTCTCTGACCTCCTCTCCTATCCCTCCCCCTTCCCTGGCTCACTCCTCTCCAGGCACCAGAGCAGCCTGAGGTTCCTAAGACACTCCAGGCAAGTCCCTCCCCATATCTGTCAAGATTAGTCCTTTCAGGAAACAGAGGGCCCCCTCAAACTGAGTCATTGAGGAGAATTTAATAAAGGGACCACTCACAAAGATTCGAGGTTTAGGGAAATCAGTAGGACAATGCAGCAGCCCAGGGCAAGCAACAGCAAGGCCAGAAGTGATGGGAAGAAGGAGCAGAAAACAGAACCCAGAGAAGGTGGCTGTGGTAAGGCTATGGAGAGGAGCTGGAGCCTTTGGGAGAGTTGTAGATGGCATGCCAATACCCTACAGGGAGAGAGCCTAAATACTCTGACCTCATTCCATTCATACCCTCTGATGTCCTGCTGGTACCTACCACAGACTGAACCTAGCTAGAAGCCAAAAAGCAGAGGGTCCATGCCTGTAGCCCATGGAAGTCAGTCCTCGGGGACTGAGAGAAGAAGGGTGGAGAGTGGTCTGGAGAGGCAAGTGGACAATATCAACATCCGGCCTTTGCTTCTGCCGTTCCTGCCACCTAGAGACGCTTTCCCCCCAGATCCTCATATCTTACTTACCCGAATATCATTCTCAGTATGCCTTCCTTGGCCATCCTATGTAAAACTGTTACCCTGAATCATAGTCTCCATCCCTCTTCTTAACTTGCTATTTATTCGTAGCACTTGTTTGACAGGTCTGTGGCACTGAACAAACTTTGAACATATTATGTAGGGACTTCCCTGGTGCTCCAGGGGCTGAGACTCCATTCTTTCAATTCAGGGGGACCAGGTTTGATCCCTGGTCAGGGAACTAGATCCCACGTGTGGCACAAATAAGAGTTCACATGCCGCAACTAAAGATCCCAGATGCTGAAAGATCCTGAGTACCACAACTAAGACCCGGTGCAGACAAATAAATAAAAAATAATTTTAAAAAATACAGTAGCTCCTCCCCACATGTGGCTGCTGAAAATTTCATACCTGCTCTGTATTTTACTTCTCAACGCTCTGTATGGTGTATATTCCTCAACTGAATGTAAGTGTCTGCAGAACATGCACTTTTGTCTGCTGTGCCCAATGCTTCATCAACAGCAAACTGGCACATGGTGGATGCCAAATAAACATTTGTTAAATAAATGAATTGCTGTGGTTGTTCAGTCACTAAGTCATGTCTGACTCTGTGACCCCATGGACTGCAGCCTGCCAGGCTTCCCTGTCCTTCACTATCTCCTGGAGCTTGCTCAAACTCATGTACATTGAGTTGGTGATGCCATCCAACCATCTCATCCTCAGTCGCCCCCATCTCCTCCTGCCCTCAATCTTTCCCAGCATCAGGCTTTTCCAACGAGTTGGCGCTTCGCATTAGGTGGCCAAAGTATTCGAGCTTCAGCTTCAACATCAGTCCTTCCAGTGAATATTCAGGGTTAACTTCCTTTAGGATGGACTGGTTGGATCTCCTTGCTGTCCAAGGGACTCTCAAGAGTCTTCTCCAAGCACCACAGTTCAAAAGCATCAATTCTTTGGCATTCAGCCTTCTTTATGGTCCAACTCTCACATCCATACATGACTGTTGGAAAAACCATAGCTTTAACTACATGGACCTTTGTTAGCAAAATGATGTCTCTGCTTTTTAATATGCTGTCTAGGTTTGTCATAGCTTTTCTTCCAAGGAGCAAGTGGAAAATGTCAAACCTCCAAATAGGAAAATATGTCAAGTTTGAAATGGTAGTGACCTGGTAAGATTCTGGGTCTTGTTAGGCAGGGCACCTAGTCCAAAATGGCTGGCTGAATGGATCCCCTCTCCAAAGCCAGGTCCCTTCTTCAGTACCTGCCAGATAAGTGCTAGTCATCCTGTTGCCAGGAGACACATGATCAGGCATGGTCCTGCCTTAAGAAGCTCATCTCAGCCTGGCCCAGCTAAGGCATCTGCCTCATGCCACCTTCACATTAGCCCAGGGCCAGCATCTGGACTGCATCTCACTGTTGACCACATGGCCATGATCACCAGGAGTCCTTGACTGCTTTCAGTTTCGGAGTCGCCTGGTTCCTCTCAACAGGTCTCGGCTCCTCTCCCTACAATCCGGCTCCACCACAAAAATCAGAAGAGACCAGGCACCATAGCTACTCTCAGCAGAGAGAGCTCTGCAGGGTTGGGACAAGAGGGCTCCATATTTTGATGGGCGGGGAAGGGCTGCGACAGTGCAGACCTGGGGACACTGCCCAGAGAAGGGGCTAAGGGATACCCCAGAGGTTCTCCAGGTACAAAATAATGGAGATAAAGGCAGATCTTCTTTTTCCTTTTTCTCTTCTTCCTTCAATAATATCAAATATGATTAATTTAGACCCACACTAGATATCATAATTTGACTAATTCTGCTCTGGTTGGCAGTTGCCTTTATTGTTGGGAAAATGTTTGCTGAGCCAACAAATTGTGAAAACAGCCTTGCAGGGAAATGTTTGCACTAGTGTACTGAAGGGCAAGTTCAACAGCTCAGGGGACTGTTCTGTTTCCAAGTTAGAGATGCCCTTTTACATATAAACACAGAGGTTTGCTGATAATGAATGTTCTAGTCCTCTCATCAAAGCAAGGTCTCCAAGGACCCTGCTTCATCAGCCAAGTGCTCCTGGACGTGCTCACAGTCTTTGCCAAGAAGGTGGCCCTATTCAGACCTATCAATGCACAGCCTGGCTGTCCTACCAGCCCGTCAGGCCATTTTGTTAACTTTAGAATCCTTTCCCAACTGCTTCTCAACTTGTCAACACCCAAGAGCCCTTCCCTCCACTTTCATTTTCCTCCTTCCCAGCACCCTCCCCACCCCAATTTTATCTAAGTATCCTCCATCTTTCTTTGCAGGGTTATGTGCTTCTGGGGAGGTGGGCCCCAGGGAATGGGTCTTGGTTGGTCTGAACCAGTCATTGTGGCCCAGTTACCTTGGATGAATCTGTAACATGATTCTGGCCAATATTATGTTGTAGAGATCTGGTGGGACTAAACTGAGGAAAGATTTCCTCACTCTTGCCTAGAAAATCCCACGGACGGAGGAGCCTGGAAGGCTGCAGTTATGGGGTCGCAAAGAGTTGGACATGACTGAGCGACTTCCCTTTCACTTTTCACTTGCATGCATTGGAGAAGGAAATGGCAACCCACTCCAGTGTTCTTGCCTGGAGAATCCCAGAGACAGGGGAGCCTGATGGGCTGCCATCTATGGAGTCGCACAGAGTCAGAGACGACTGAAGTGACTTAGCAGCAGCAAAAGGGATACATGACAAGAGATGCACTCTTGTCTCTCTGACCCTTGTCCTGTCTGGATATTATGGCCGGAACTTTAGCTGCCATCTTGCAATCCTAAGGGAGACAGCTTAGGGGGAAAACTGATATTCCAGGGATGGTGGAAAAGAAATTTGCAAAGAATCATTTTATTATTCGAGTTCCTTGCAAGAACAGAAACCATTCAAACTAGATCACTGAGAAGAGTTTAATAATGGGATTCTTTATAAAGGTGTGAACAGGGTATAGAGAGACTAACACAGGATATTGTGGTACCATATGACTTGTAGCAGAGAGGAGCCTTTACTGTCTTGGACCTGAAGGGGCAAGAAGAAGGATCTGTTTCTGGAATCCAGAGGGAGAGACTGTAAGTAAAGGAGAGCTACCTGACAGCAGCCGTGGCCTAGCATGGTGACTTTGCAGGGAGGGTCTGGAGAAAAAATACCCCAACTTCACTCTCCTCCCACCCTCCCATTTCATGTCAATACCTCCCATTGACAGAACCCAACAAGAAGCCAGAAGATGGGAAGCCCATTGACATAGTCCACAGAGATCAGCCTCTCAGTGTATAGAGCAGGGCGGAGAAGGGGCGGGGGTAGTGAATGTGGAGGTAAAAGAGGATTTTCAGCACAAGCTGGGTCTGCAATAATCTCATTCATCTGTTTGTTCTCTTGTCATTCTCCTCTACAAAGACAAGATCTGTCTTATTCTCTGCTGTAAGTATCCTCCTAGAACAGTGGCTGGCAACATAATTTATGCTCAAAGACTACAGTTGGACATCCACGATGTAGCAGGCACTGTACTGAAAACTGAGTGAATGAGAACACAGTTTGTCTCAAGTTGTTCATAGTCTAGAGAGAGCAAATGAAACCAAAGTGATATGGCACCGTGGTGTTTGTGCCACGAGAGAGCTATGCCCAATGGAGGAGGATCTCACCCAGAATAGGGTTCGGGACACCCTGCAGCAGGTGGACCTGGAGCTGAGTTTTGGAGGATTTGCTTTAATGGAGAGATGAGAATGTTTTGTCATGCCTGCATCATAGTACTGCAATATAAGTAATCGTTTCTAACCTGGAAGCAATTAATTTCCATGACCGTGTTTGTTGGATGGGGAAGAAGTGATTGGGAGGAGGGTAGGGCATTCCAGGCAAAGGGAACAATGCCCAGAGGCAGAAAATTAGGAGAATTCTAAGAGTTCCTTCTGACTGATGGGAAAGATGCGTGAGAGGAAGAGTGTAATGGGAAATGATGTGAAAGAAGTGAGTAGGAAATGACTCACATGCTGACCTAAGGAGTTGAGTTTGGCTTCTGAATGTCTTAAGAAATCAGTACTAAGGGATTTTACATAGGAATATGATGCTAAAAGAAGAAGAAAGGAGTATGGTGCTAGAGATAAAGAATTCACCTGTGCAGGAGATACAAGAGATGCAAACTTGATCCCTGAGTTAGGAAGACCACCTGAAGTAGGAAATGGCACCCCACTCCACCCCATCCCAGTGTTCCATGGACAGAGGAGCCTGGCGAACTACAGTCCATGGGCCCGCAAAGAGTCGGACATAACTGAGCACAGCAGCTGCTGCTGCTGCTAAGTCACTTCAGTCGTGTCTGACTCTGTGCAACCCCATAGATGGCAGCCCACTAGGCTCCTCTGTCCCTGAGATTCTCCAGGCAAGAACACTGGAGTGTGTTGCCATTTCCTTCTCCAATGCATGAAAGTGAAAAGTGAAAGGGAAGTCACTCAGTCGTGCCCGACTCTTAGTGACCCCATGGACTGCAGCCTACCAGGCTCCTCCATCCATGGGATTTTCCAGGCAAGAGTACTGGAGTGGGTTGCCATTGCCTTCTCTGCACGGATTGCACAGATGCACAATTTCAGAAAGTTCATTTGGGTAGCAGGATGTAGGCTGGGTAGTAGGGATGGGATGGGAGGAGCCTAGAACCATGCCCTCCAATACAGTACTCACTCACCACTTACACTTCAAATTGAACAGAATTAAAACTTTGTATTTCAGTTGTACCAGCCATTTCAAGTGCTCATCAGCCACATGTGGCTGGTGGCTACCCTACTGAATAGCACAAACATAGAGCATTTCCATTATCACCGAAAGTTCTACTGGAAAACACTGGCCTAGAGACAGTGAGACCAGTTAAAGACAGTGGGAACCAAAAGTGCAGGCAGGAAGTGGCACTGAGAGTCACCTCCAGGCAAAGCCGCAGTAATGGAGAGAAGGGGTGTTCAGGCAGTAGAACCTTGAGAGTTTGGTGGGAGGTGAATAAGAGAAGGAGTCTATGAGGATTCCCAGGTTTCTGGCTAGGGTGATAACCCAGAGAGAAGGTGTCTCGGCAGGGAGGTTGACAGACAGCATCCATGTGGACATGTTGAGGATGCTGGGGCCTCTGGGTGGACACATGCATCAGGTGATTAGATGTCCAAGACTGAAGCTCCCGGTCTTTATGTAATAGATTATGAGACACCCTCCCCCTTCAGCTTTAATTATTTGCCTGTGTTTCCCACAGCACCTGTGTCCACCAAGGTCTTTCCTCTCTGCCAGGTCTGGGCACAGAGATAAATGGGACTCAGCCTCTGTCTCTGAGGGGCCCATAGTCTGATTTAGGGTTTAGATTAAGTGATGATCTGGCCCCAAACTACAGCTCTTAGTGGCCAGAGCCACGTCGGAGATGAGAATGGAATGATGAGGGTCACAGAGGACTCGCCCACAAGAAGCAGGGCGAAAGGCTGCCAGTTACTGCATTCTGATCATTGGCCAGGTTGGTGAATGTGCACTAAATAAACTTGTTAGGTGACCCACAGGTGCCCATTCCCTCACCCTAACCTGAGCCCCACCCTGTGTCTCCCTAGACTCCTCTCTGGATAGTCAACTCTAAATCACCCTTCTCTCATGATAACCTCCCGATTAGCCCTCTTCCCCACCCCATGCTCACTGAACCGCTTTTCTCCCATACTCTAGTTCTGGGAAAAATTACTTAACATCTTCAGGCTTTCATTTCATCAACTGTAAAATGAAGCCAATAGCAGTACCCACCTCACAGTGTTGCTGTGAAGCTCAGATAGAGATGGCTGATGTTAAGCATAGAGCACAGAGCTTGGGGCATAGTGGGTACTCAGTAAATTTCAACTGTAAGGATTATTATTTACAAGTTCCAGAAAACCAATGCAGGAAAATGCCCAAAGTTGTTTTCACAAAGCTCTTAAACAGGTTAGCATTCTTACTTGAGAACACTAACCCTAATTCAACAGATCTTTTTCAGGATACATGCTGTGTGTCATGCCCTGAGCTAGATACTAGAGATCTGAAGAAAAGCAGAAGCTGCCCTGACCTTCAAGGAGCTCACAGTTGAAGGGGGAAACAGCATGACAGGTGCTTATTGAGGAGGGTAGCATGAGGCCTGTGGGAGGTCTGTGGGACCTCAGAGGAGGGGGTTGAACCCAGCCAGCATGGGGCAGCTGAACAGGGTATAAAATGAGGGGCAGGTATAGAATGGATAAAAAATAAGGTCCTACTGTATAGCAAAGGAAACTATACTCAATATCCTTTGATAAACAAAAATGGAGAAGAATATTTAAAAAAAAAAGTATATATATGTGCAAGCCTGGATGGGTGGGCGGGCTTGCAGGAGAATGGATACGTGTGTATATGTATGGCTGAGTCCCTTCACTGCTCACCCGAAGCTACCAGAATATTGTTAATAGGCTATATTCCAATACAAAGTAAAAAGTTCAAAGTTTGGAAAAAAGAAGGTAAATGTGTATATAATTGAATCACTTTGCTGAAATGGGACCAGAATGTGGTGGCAAACAGAGCCAGAGAGGGCGAGCAAGAGCTGCCGCTGAAGCCTTTGGGTGCCAAGCAAGGGAGTCTGGTTTTTATCCTGAAATCTATTGGGAACTTTGAGGGGTTTTAAAAAGGGAAGTAGTCAACACACACTCCAGAAAGGCTAGAGTCAAAAAGATTAAAAGCAATCCAGTAGTGGTGAGCATGAGAAGTAAATTGAACCCTCAGTCACAGCCAGTGGGAATAAAATTGGTTCAACTATTTCAGAAACTTGTTCAGTGCTAGGATCTACTAGCACAGAACTCTAGTGCAAGCCTGAGTTAGCCTAGCCTGTCATCTAGCATTTCCACTCGTAGGTCCATAGACAGCAGAAATATGTACAAAAATATGTGCGAGAGTGTTCACAACAGCAGGGCTCATCATAGCCCAATATGGAAAACAAGCCAAATGTCAATCGACAGTTGAATGGATATGGATACCTCATTGTGTATTTATATGAGGACTCATTACGTGTATTCATATTAGAACACCATACAGCAACGAGAATTACACCCAACAATAACACCCGACATCGTGGCTGAATCATCTAAAAAAGAATAAATGACAGAAGCCAGAAACCAAAGAGTACACAGTCTGCCGAATCATACACTTTAAAAATGTTTGAAATCATAAATTTCATGTTTTATATTTTACCACAGTTTTAAAAATGAAAAAATTCATGGAATTGTACAACATATAGACTGCATCTTAATGTAAACTCTGGACTTAGCTGATAATATTGTATTAATATTCATTCACCAATTGCAACAAATGTATCACACTAATGCAAGAAGTTAATAATTGAGGAAACTGGAGAAGGAGGAGGCATATTGGAGCTCTCTGTTCTTTCACCCAACTTTTCCACAAATCTAAGACTGCTATAAAAAATGAAATCTAACAGGCAACCTTGATAAATCTCAAAAATTTTATGTTGAACAAAGGTAAAACTATTCTATGATTTTAAAAATTCATAAAGTGGTTGCTTGTGGGGGTAGGCAAGGGAGCTGATTGCAAAGGGGCACAAGGAAAGTTTCTGTTGTAATGGAAACATTCTTTATTTTGCCTTATATATTGGATTGGATACATGAGTGTACCCCATATCAAAACCTCAGTGAAATGTTCACTTATCATCCTTGTATCTTACTATAGGTAAATTATACCTCAATCAAACAAAAATAACAATAAACTCAATCAACAACAACCAAAAAATGAAATTTATTAGTTTTTATAAAAATTCCATGCCAAAAAAGTACACAGCATGATTTCATTTACATGAAAAACAAAAACAGACACAGCTAATTTATGCCATTAGGAATTGGGGTCATTGTTCCCCTTGGGGAAGGAACATGGGAACGGTTTCTAGGGTGCTCCTAACATTCTGTCTTTTAATCCGAGAACTGACTACATGATTTTTGTGAAGTCTATAAAATGTTCATTGAGTTGTACAGAGTATTTGCACTTTTCTGTATCTTGTAATTCAATAACAAGTTTTAAGAAATTACTTAAAAAGATAAATCATCTCTTACGCAGTGGTGGTGGTTTAGTCACTGAGTCATGTCCGACTCTTGTGACCCCATAGACTGTAGCCCGCCAGGCTCCTCTGTCCATAGGACTTTCCAAGCAAGAATACTGGAGTGAGTTGCCATTTCCTTCTCCAGGAGATCTTCCCGACCCAGGGATCAAACCCAGGTCTCCTGCACTGCAGGCAGATTCTTTACTGCCTGAGCTACCAGGGAAGTCCAAATAATTTACGTAGAGATTCCATCCTCAGGGAGGGGAGCAGAACCCCCAGTCCTTAGATGTGGACTATGCACGTGACTTCCTTCCAAACAGCACAATATGGAGACCGAGGATGAGTGATGTTCCCGTGGAGAAATCTGGTAAACTCTGCTTCAGTCAGCTGATCACTACGAACATCAACCTTCCTGTCAGGTTGACAGTATGTACCCTTAATACGATGTGATGAAAACGGCCCTTTTCTCCTGTGGTCTTCCTACCAACAGCCCATAAGCCCAGTCTTACCTTGAGGAAAGCATCAGACAAATCCCAATAGCTGGACATTCTACCAAATATCTGTCCAGTTCTCCTGAAAAAACAATGTCTGAAAAACATTTCAACCAAGGGAAGCCTAGAGAAACAATGACTCTGTGTAACATATCTTCCTCCTTGATGAGATCTGAGAACAGGAAAGGACAAAAGGACATTAGGAAAAAAAATGAAAATCTGAATAAAGTATGACTTTAGATCATTAGAGAGAGAGAGGAAGGAAAAGACAGGAGGAGAGAGAGACAGAAATAGTCGATTTCTACTAAACCTACCCTAACCTCAAACCTCAATCATTTTATAAGAGTGAGCTAAACCCAAAGCAGATACAAAGATAAAACAGCTTTCCTTTCCTCTCAGCCACGATCCTCCAACAGGCCTTGTGCCTTTGTCAGATTCCCCAGCCTTGCCCTTTGACATCATCACAGGTTGATCTCACAGCTTTCTTGTTTTTTAGGAATTAAAAAGTCCAGTCAGTCCTAAGTAAATCAAAATGCTTCTCACGTGAAATTTCTGGTTTGTGGGAAGGGGAGAGACACACTCTCTTTCTGCACTTTCTTTCCCCACTCCCCTACCCTGGTCCCCACCATGTCCCGACTACCCCCCATCATCCCACCTCACACCCTCCTCACCCCCGACTAGGGAGAGGAAAGAGGGAGGGTGCTGGAAGATGAACCAATCTCTTTCTGTTTGGCTGGTGCTGTTTATCTTCTCTCTTAGCTCCAAATGCCCTTGTGTGTAGCAGACATTCCACTGCCAGCTTTTCATCGAGTGCCTTTTAGCCCCAACGTGTCCTCCTCATCAAACAGTTCCTAGCACAGATGCTGGACTCTGGCTGACCTCTTGCTCACCCTCAGCTTATTCTCACAAAGTACTCTCCGTAGCCTGTCACTGCTGCGGTCCCCTCCCCTCTGTAGCCAGGTCTCATCCATGCAGTTCAAGTCCAGCTCCCTTCAGCATGTCCACCCAGCCCTTAGGAGACTCACATGCTGGTAAGGTACCCTGCTTGGGCTATGCAGGCTGCCCTCTGCTACCCCTGTCATCACAGGCTGCTCTGCTCAGCCTTCGTGTCCACAAGTCTCCCCCAGATCCAGGGACACATGTCAAGCAGGTGCATGCTGTGGGCTGGGGCACAATCTCCTGAAGGTTAGCGTCCCAGCTCTAATGCACTGCTATGTGCTGCGCTTAGTCACTCAGTCGTGTCCGACTCTTTGTGACCTCATGGACTGGAGCCCGCCAGGCTTCTCTGTCCATGGGGATTCTCCAGGCAAGAATACCGGAATGGGTTGCCATGCCCTCCTCCAGGGGATCTTCCCAACCCAGGGATCGAATCCGGCTCTCCAACCCAGGTCTCCCACATGGCCAGCAGATTCTTTACCATCTAAGCCACCAGGGAAGTTATGTGACCTACAAAAAATTGTATAACTTCTTTGTGCCTCTTTTACCCCATTGTAATCTGACAATAGTATTAATTTGCACTTCACAGGATTACTGGGAATGTTTTCTAACAAATATAAAGCTTTTACAACAACACTGGGCCCATAAGCATGGAGTGCTGTAAAGCGTGTGACAGACACACAAAGGCCATAGGTTCCTCACCCCACTTCTGCCCATCTGCACTTACAGCGGAGGCATTCCCTTCCCACAGTTATCCCGCTCTTAGGGTTTGAGTCTCCTGAACTTCTTCACTTGGCTTTGTGAGCTGGGGGAGGAGAGAACCACCAGGGGACTCCTTACCAAGCAACAGCCCTCCACCTCAAGGATCCCTTTCCTACCGTAGACAATCACATACCTTCTCAGAGAGCTGACATCTGTCCTGTCTACTCTCTCCTCTCTATAGAGATAAACAGATGGTTGTATATTTTTGAAGAAAACCATTTAAAAGTAAACTGCAGAAATCATGCTGACACTTCATCCCCTAAACATTATGGTATTGAGAACTTCCCTGGCAGTCTGGTGGCGGGCCCGTGGCAAGCCAAAAACAAAATGAAACAACAAACACCACCCCCAAAAACCCTTATAATATTCGTTTCCTAAGAATGTTAATCTCCTAAGAATATTTTCTAAAATATTCCCCCACCTAATCATGATACTAGGCTTGTACCTAAGAGAATTAACATTAATTCCATAATATCATCTAATCTCCAATCCTTGTTCGTATGTCTTCAGTTGTTCCCCTAATGTCTTTTGTAGCTTTAAAAATACACTTTTTAAAATCCAGTGTCCAACATGTTTCACATACTGCATTTGGTAGTTGTGTCTCTTTAGTCTCTTTGCTCTAGAAAACGCCCCATCTTCTTTTTTTTCTTTTCTTAATGAAATCCACCACTTTGAAGATTCCAAGCTAGTTGCTGTGAAGAAGAGCCCACAGCACGAATTTTCTTCATCCACTTTTACCATCTCTCACCAAGAGGGAGGAGGCTGAGGGAGCTTCTCTTTAGAATATATGATCCTCACCATCTCTTGTTTGCAGATTAAGGACCCAGGCTGGAATTCAGAGGTGGCCAGAACATTGTTGTTCGGTTGCTAAGTCATGTCAGACGCATTGTGAACCCACAGACTGCAGCCTGCCAGGCATCCCTGTCCTTCACTGTCTCCTGGAGCTTGCTCAAACTCATGTTCATTGAGTTGGTGATGCCATCCAACCATCTCATCCTCAGTCATCCCCTTCTCCTCTGCCCTCAATCTTTCCCAGCATCAAGGTCTTTTCCAATGAGTTGGCTCTTCACATCAGGTAGCCAAAGTATTGCAGCTTCAGCTTCAGCATCAGTCTTCCAATGCATATTCAGAGTTGATTTCCTTTAGGATTGACTGGTTTGATCTCCTTGCTGTCCGAGGGACTCAAGAGTCTTCTCCATCACCACAATTCAAAAGCATCAATTCTTTGGCACTCAGCCTTCTTTATGGTCCAACTCTCACATCTGCACATGACTACTGGAAAAACAATAGCTTTGACTATATGGACCTTTGTTGGCAAAGTGATGTCTCTGCTTTTTAATATGCTGTCTAGGTTTGTCATTGCTTTTCTTCCAAGGAGCAAGCGTCTTTTAATTTCATGGCTGCAGTCACCATCTGCAGTGATTTTTGAGCCCAAGAAAATAAAATCTGCCTGTTTCCATTGTTTCCCCATCTGTTTGCCATGAAGTGATGGCCAGAACATGCCTATGCTTTATTTGGTTTCACAGGTTGTTGGAGGGGCATTACAGGAGCCTACCCTACTGACAAGCCTGGATGGAGTGCCCAGGCAGGGGCCTTCCTCCTGAGGACAATGGGAAAGTGGTCTGGACTAGCCCAGAGGGCTTTCACTCCTGGCACCCTGTCCTGCCCATGTGAGAAGGAAGCATTCCCTCCTGACTCTGGATCCTGAGAGGAGCTGGATCTTCCTCCCCAGGGACATAGCACCTATCCCCAGAAGAGCTGCCCCTGGGCCCTGGGAGGTAGGTGGAGCTGGGTTTTGTGGCCCAAGGCCAAGAGCTAATCCTTTCAACTTTTTTCGGCCACTCTGCTATCAGGTGACCAGGACAGCAGGGCCAATCTGAAAGGGGTGCTGTTTATAAAAGTCCCTCATCTGGGGCCAGAAGCTCTGGATCAGCCCCCACAATCCTGCTGACCTCCAGCACCTGCCTCTACAGGTACCTTTCTCGGGCCCCTTTCTTAGCCCTTGGGATCCCCTGATATATATCCGGGGAACCACTCGAGATAGAGGGATGCAGGGACCCTGGGTTAGGTGTAGGAAGCCTGAGTTCTAGTTCTTGCCACCCAGTTCCAGACTTCAGTTTCCCCAATGTTAAATGAGAAGCTTAGACTGGGCCTTGTCTAGGGACCCTTAGTGTGACAAGTGGAGAGGTGGGTAGGGCTCCCCACCTGGCAGGAGGATAGCCCTGGCCTGGCTGAAGCGCAGCCTCAGCCTTCAAGACTGTGGGAGGAGGATTTCCCTGGTGGTCCAGTGGTTAAGAATCCTCCTTGCAATGCAGGGGACGAAGGTTCAATCCCTGGTCGGGGAGCTAAGCTCCCATACGCTACAGAGCAATAAGTCCACACACTGCAACCAAGACCCAAGGCAGCCAAATAAATAAACATTTAAAAGCGATGAGAGATGTGAGAGACTTCCCTGGTTGTCCAGGGGTTAGGACTCTGCATTTCCGCTCCAGGGGGCACAGTTCAATCCCTAGTCTGGGAACTGAGATTCCCACATAGTGAGCTGCACAGCCAAAAGAAAAAAGACTGGGAGAATGAGGATTTGTCCTCTCTTTTGGGTCTTAATAAGGAATGGCCTAGGGAAGACAGCATCAAAAGCCATTTGCATGAGCCCTGGGACCTTGGTCTCATCAGTGTTGCGAAGAGGGGAGCAGCTCCCTGTTCCCAAGGTATGAGGAGGTATCAGCAGGAAGGGTCCCCAGGCAGGTTCCCTTTGGCACAATGCCCAGCATACACCCTGCACTGGGGTTCGCAAGAGTGCTCCCCCGTTTTGAAGTGATCACACCGGCCTCAGAATTGGAAACAGGTGATGGGCAGAGGGGAGGGCCAGGGCTGGGAGTTCAGACACTCACGTTGGGAAGCTCAGGGCTCCTTTCCAGGCTTCAGATTCTGTGATGCACCATGGATGAGGTCCTGGGATGCAGAACCTACGTAATTTACTGGATGTAACTCAGTCTTTCTCAATCTGTCTGGCTGGGAACCAAGGAAAGAATGTGAGCAAGTGCTTATTGACTGAATAAACAAGTGAATGAATGGCTCCATCTCGCCCCTCCTTCCTCTTCCCCTGCAGTAGGTACAGATGGCATTGTCCCAACTCAGTCCCTTCTCAGCCATGGAGCTTCTCCTGGCCTCTGCCATCTTCTGCCTGGTATTCTGGGTGGTCAGGACCTGGCGGCCTCGGGTCCCTCAAGGCCTGAAGAGTCCACCGGAGCCCTGGGGCTGGCCTCTGCTTGGGCACATGCTGACGTTGGGGAAGAACCCGCACGTGGTCCTGTCGCAGCTGAGCCAGCGCTATGGGGACGTGCTGCAGATCCGCATTGGCTGCACACCCGTGCTGGTGCTCAGCGGCCTGGACACCGTCCGGCAGGCCCTCGTGCGGCAGGGCGATGATTTCAAGGGCCGGCCCGACCTCTACAGCTTCACCTTGGTCACTGATGGCCAGAGCATGACCTTCAACCCAGACTCTGGACCAGTGTGGGCTGCCCGGCGACGCCTGGCCCAGAATGCTCTCAACACCTTCTCTGTGGCCTCAGACCCATCTTCCTCCTCCTCCTGCTACCTGGAGGATCATGTGAGCAAGGAGGCTGAGGCCCTCCTGGGCAAGTTCCAGGAGCTGATGTCAGGGCCTGGGCGCTTCGACCCCTATGGCCATGTGGTGGCATCAGTGGCCAACGTCATCGGTGCCATGTGCTTCGGGCAGCACTTCCCCCAGAGCAGTAAGGAGATGCTCAGTCTGGTGGAGAGCAGCCATGATTTCGTGGAATCCGCCAGCTCCGGGAATCCTGTGGACTTCTTCCCTATCCTTAAATACCTGCCCAACCCGGCTCTGCAAAGGTTCAAGAGCTTCAACCAGAGGTTCCTGCAGTTCGTGCGGAAAACGGTCCAGGAGCACTACCAGGACTTTGACAAGGTAAGCCCAGGGTGCAGGTGGTATGAGGGTACCTAGAGTCTGGGTGTGGCCCCACTCGCCCAGCACCAAGGCACCCACACAGCTGGGGTGTGGCCAAGGCCCAGGAAGTCTCTGGGACACCTCGGACCAGCTGTGTGACCTGGAGCCAGTGCCTCTCCCTCTCTGGCCTCAGTTTCCTCAGGCCTACAGCATCCTTCTCAGGGCTGCTCAAAGCCCCAGAGAGGTAACCCCGTGGATGGGGCCCTGGCAGAGCCCGCAATGTGGGGTGCTGTTATTAGGAGAAGGCTTTTGTTTTACAGGAACCTGAACCCTGACAGAGGCTAATTCCCAGCTCACGTGTCACTTTGCTTCCCTGTACTCACACCAACCTCCTCCTGTGAAATTGGACCCCTGGAGTTATTGAGAGGAAGGGTCAATGGAGTATGAAATGATACTTTAAGCCCTACCTAGGGCTGCTACTGAGCTTCCCAGGTGGTGCTAGTGGTAAAGAACCCTCCTGCCAAGGCAGGAGACGTGAGCTCAATCCCTGGGTCTGGAAGATCCCCTGGAGGAGGGCATGGCAACCCACTCCAGTATTCTTGTCTGGAGAATCCCATGGACAGAGGAGCCTGGTAGGCTACAGTCCGTACATGACTGAAGCGACAGCACACAGCTGCTGCTGTGAGCTCAACTTCCTGCCCAGAGGCCAGCAGCTGGGGCCAGAAAGGATGGGACAAGGGGCTCCAGCCTTCCACCCCAGGAGTGCTGGGGTGACCCTAAACTTATGCCCCCTCAGAACAGCATCCAGGACATCATAGGCGCCCTGTTCAAGCACAGTGAGGATAACTCCCGAGCCAGCAGTCGCCTCATCTCCCAGGAGAAGACTGTCAACCTTGTCAACGACCTCTTTGCGGCTGGTAGGAGCCAGACTCTTGCCCCTCCATCCCTCAGTGCCTGATGCTCACCCCACAGCCCTGCCCAGCCCTGGGGTCCATCAGATAACCCATCAACCACAAGTCAGGTGGTACAGGACGCAGAGACCAGGCCCAGGCTCAAGGTTTGAGCCCCAGAGGCACCACCAACTCCCGGTGAAAACCCAGCCAAGTCCCTCTCCTCCTCTGGGTCAGTTTCCCCATCTAAACAATAAAGGCTTCTTTAGTCTATAAGTCCAGGCCCTTGTAATCCCAGCAGCTAAACTTAAAAGCAGTTACTCAAGTTTGTGCAGAGGAGACTCTGCCTCAGCCCTTAGAAAAGTCAAGGTGAGGATCTTCGGGGAAGGAAGCAGAGAAAGACAGTGCTTAATACATACTTGGTGGGTGCTTGGTAAATACTGCCTTCTCATTCTTGTCTTCCTTTCTTCCTCACCATGCTCCATGTTGTCCAGGGTTTGACACCATCACAACAGCCATCTCCTGGAGCCTTATGTACCTTGTGACAAATCCTAAGATACAGAGAAAGATCCAGGAGGAGCTGGGTATGTGGTGTCCCCCAGCCCTCTGGTGGAGGGAAGCCTTGGGGTCCAAGGTCATCTGTACAATCTACATACAGCTGTTATGTGTCTACTAAGCCCTGGGTATGCGGTGGTGCCCATCCTTGCCTAGAAGATACTGGAGGGTCACTGGGTCTCAGACCTGTAAACTTGCATAGTACCACGTAGGGTGATGCCTGGTATGAACAGGGATGCAGATGCCATGGAGCAGGGGAGACAGCCCCTAAGCCTTGTGTGTCCTCTGTGCTCTGTAGACAGAGTGGTTGGCAGGGCACGGCGGCCCCGGCTCTCCGACAGACCCCAGCTGCCCTATTTGGAGTCCTTCATCCTGGAGACCTTCCGACACTCCTCCTTCGTCCCCTTCACCATCCCACACAGGTGAGGCCTGCTTCTTCTGCCCTCGCATCCCTGAAGTCTTTGCCCTCTTTTCCCTCCTGCTTCTCAGCCCTGGCCTTGGCATCTCCTTCCTGGCTATGACACCAGATTCCTCCCAGACCTTGGCTTCTACTCTGCCCCAATCCAGTCCAAACATGATCAAAGTACCCAGCTCTCAGAAAACCAAACTCTGACCTCAGCTCTCATTCACCTCCACTCACATTCCCTCCTTCAAGTATGCTCAACCCAGCCAGGCTGGCCTAACCACCCCTCACGAACATGAACCGGCCAGCCTCCAATTTTGCTTGTGCTGGAGCTTCTGCTTGGAATACCTTCTACCTCTTCTCCGGCTACCAGAATCCTATCTTATCCTATTCTAACACAAACTTCCCATCCCCTAGAAGCCTTTCTTGACTCATCCAGCTGGCATAACCTCAGTCTGATATTTTGTAAGATTTAGAGCCATTTGTGCTATAGGATTAGGTCCTGGGACGTTAAGAATGTCAAGAGAGTTAGCAAGCACTTACTTCAGTCCATATGTTGGTCTAGTTATTCCCAGAGGAAGAGGCCTAACTCCTCAGCCAGACTGGGAACTCCCCAGGACTGGCCCAGACTCCCTGCTATTTATTTAGCTCCGGAGAATGGCCAAGGGTAGAGTTGGCTACAGACAAAAGTTTAATAAACCTTTGTTGAAGAGCAGGACCTGAGAAAGGGGAAGAACCGTTTCAACCCTTCTTTGCTCCTGATATTCCCTCCTAGTATACAGTGGGGAGACCACGGTGGGCAGGCTGATGGAGTAGGGTGGAGGTAGGCGCAGGAACCTCCTAAGGTGGGGGAGGGGGCCTTCATCCTGGAGACCTTCCTACCCTCCTCCTTTGTCCCCTTCACCACCCGCACAGGTAAGGACTGCGTGTTCTGCCCTCCCACTCCTGTAGTCCTTGCCATGTTTTGTCCCCTACTTCTGGAGAGAGAAATTAGGAGTTTGGGATTAACGTATATACAACTATTATGTATAAAATAGATAATAACAACAAGGATATACTACATAGCACATGGAGGCATATTCAATATCTTCTAATAACCTACCATGGAAAAGAATCTGAAAAAGAATACGTGTATATCAATTTACAATGTTGTATTAGTTTTGGATGTGATTTGTTTCAGCAAAGTTTCAGCAAACTTTGAAACAAACTAATTTGTTTCAATTAGTTTCAGCAAGGTGATCCAGTTTTACAGATAAAATTAGGAGTTTGGGATTCAGTTTTACAGATAAATTGAATCACTTTGCTGTATATCGGAAACTAACACAACATTGTAAATTAGCTATATGTCAATTTTTGGACTTCCTCAGTGATCCAGGGGTTAAGACTCTGCCTTCCAGTGCAGGGGATGTGGGCTCAACCCCTGGTTGGGGAGATAAAGTTCCACATGCCACAGGCATGGGACCAAAAAAAAGTTTTTAAAAGATGCCAATAATTATATGTCCATTTTTTTAATGGTTAAAAAAGAAACCCTTCCAGAGACACACCTCAATTTTCCAGCCCCTGAAACTGACAGAGCCCTCTTCCCTCCTTAGCACAACAAGGGATACGACACTGAATGGCTTCTTCATACCCAAGGAACGCTGTGTCTTCATAAACCAGTGGCAGGTCAACCATGACCCGTGAGTACACATCCCCCACTGGAAAATGTGTGATGTTCAGCAGTCAGGAAAGCCGTTCGGCCCCCTAGGAACTGGTTACACAATAAAGGAATGCTGCCTCGATGGCTAGTTAGCCTGCTCTAAGGCGTAAAATGTAGGTCCATGTTTCTCACTCTAGTGCATTGACTAGGAAGTTGGTTATAGATTATGGTGCTCTGTACCCCAGCGTTCTGCATCGGGTGGTAAGGTGGAGTACCTCAGGTGATTCTGATGTGAATAACTTAGGGACTTCTTTGGATAATCCCATCTTAGTCTCCCACTTTAGTCGATAAGTAGAAGAATCATATAATTTACCATCCAAACTAGGGCCCTTCTGAGTGTAAAAAAAGATGCTATCGATAATTACTACAAAACCATAAGCATAAACGAGGATGGACTGTTGGTCCCCTTTGTATATTGAGTAGGATAGAGATGGACAGATGTTCCTTCTTTGAACTTCTTTTAAAGTATGATTTCTTTAAAATAGCAAGTTACTATTAAAAAGCACTATTTCCAAGGCTGGTGATTTTAGAGAGAGCTATGTAAAGAAACAAGCATCAGAAAACAGTTTGGCTCCTTTCTCCACTCTCCTTTCATTGCTCTATCAGATCTATTCTAACACAGAAGTCCCCCCCACCAGGCCTTTCCCCTGAAGGGTCTCCCCAACCCAGAGATTCCACTTCCTCTGTTCATCTTGCAGGAAGCTGTGGGGGGACCCATCTGTGTTCCGGCCAGAGAGATTCCTCACGTCTGATGGCACCACCATTGATAAGACGGCAAGCGAGAAAGTGTTACTCTTCGGCATGGGCAAGCGCCGGTGCATAGGGGAGGTCATGGCCAGGTGGGAGGTCTTCCTCTTCCTGGCCATCTTGCTGCAGCGGCTGGAGTTCAGCGTGCCACCAGGTGTGAAAGTGGACCTAACCCCCACCTATGGGCTGACCATGAAGCATGCCCGCTGTGAGCACATGCAGGCACGGCTGCGCTTCCCCATCAAGTGAAGAAGTTGCTGGCGTTCTGAGGCAGAGGGAAGGGAAGGGTGGGGGGTCACTGAGGAACCTTGTTTCTTTTCCTTTCTTTCTTTTTAATTAACAGCTATATATACCATACAATTGTAGGCCAACTATACTTCAAAAAATAAACAACCTCATAGAAACAGAGATTAGATTTGTGGTTACAGTGGGGGAGGGAAAATTTGAATGAAGGTGGTCAAAAGGCACAAATTTCCAGTTATAAGGTAAATAAGTACTAGAAATGTGATATATAATGTGATTGATATAATTAACACTACTGTACATTATATATGAAAGTTGTTAGGAGTAAATCCTAAAAGTTCTCATCACAAGAAATAATTTTTTCTATTTCCTTAATTTTGTATCTATTCAAGATGATAGATGTTCAGTAAACTTATTGTGATAATCATTTCATGATGCTTATAAGTCCATCATTATGCTGTACACCTTAAACTTACAGAACGCTATACATCAGTCATGTCTCAACAAAACTAAAAAAAGAAAGGGGCAGAAGACACAGATAGACAGTTCTCTGAAGAAGATATGCAAAGGGACAAGTACATGAAAAAATACTCAACATTATTAGTTATTGCATGCATGTGTCCAATTCTGTGTGACCACAAGGACTGCAGCCTGCCAGGCTCCTCAGTCCATGTGATTCTCCAGGCAAGAATCCTGGGGTGAGTTGCCATGCCCTCCTCCAGGGGACCTTCTCAATCCAGAGACCAAACCCATGTCTTTTATGTCTAACCTGCATTGGCAGGTGGGTTCTTTACCACTAGCGCCACCTGGGAAGCCCTATTAGTTATTAGGGAAATGCAAATCAAAAACACAACGAGGTACCATTTCACACCTACTAGAACGGCTATTGGAGAAGGCAATGGCACCCCACTCCAGTACTCTTGCCTGGAAAATCCCATGGATGGAGGAGCCTGGTAGGTTGTAGTCCATGGGGTCGCTAAGAGTAGGATACGACTGAGCGACTTCCCTTTCACTTTTCACTTTCATGCATTGGAGAAGGAAATGGCAACCCACTCCAGTGTTCTTGCCTGGAGAATCTCAGGGACGGGGGAGCCTGGTGGGCTTCCGTCTATGTGGTCTCACAGAGTCAGACACAACTGAAGCGACTTAGCAGCAGCAGCAGCAGCAGCAGAATGGCTACAATAAAAATTAAAAACTAGACTGTTATTTGGGAATCCCCTGGCAATCTGCTAGTTAGGATTCCATGCTTACACTGCACAGGGCCCAGATTCTATCACTGGTCAGGGAACTAAGATTGTGCAAGCTGTGCAGTGTGGGGAAAAAAAAAAAAAACTAACCTATGATCATATGATCACCTCAATAGATGCAGAAAAAGCATTTAATAAAATTCAACATCCATTTTTGATATTTAAAAAACTCAACAAAGTAGATATAGAGGGAATGTACCTCACATAATAAAGGCCATATATGATAAGCTCACTGTTAACATCATACTCAATGGTGAAAGCTAAAAGCATTCTTCTAAGATCATGAACAAGACAAGGATGCCCACTCTCACTACTTTTATTGAACATAGTGTTGGAAGTCCTTCCCAGACCATTTAGACAAGAAAAATAAATTAAAAAGCATCCAAATTGAAAAGGAAGAAGTAAAACTGTCCTATTTGCAGATGACATGATATTACATTTAGAAAACCCTAAAGACTCCACTAAAAAATTACTAGAAATTATAAACAAATTCAGTAAAGTTTCAGAATTCAAAATCAATATGCAAATATCTGTGGCATTTCTATACACTGATAGTGAACTATTGGAAAGAGAAATTAAGAAAGCAATCCCACTTACAATTGCTTCAAAAAGAATAAAATATCTACAGATAAATTTAACTAAGGAGGTAAAAGAAACCCACTTAAAACCGGACTTCTTCCCAATGGCTCAGCAGGTAAAGCATCCACCTGCAATGCAAAAGACATAGGAGTCAAGAGTTTGTTAAGCCACTCCAGTATTCTTGCCTGAAAAATCCCATGGACAGGAGCCTGCTGGGCTATAGTCCATGGGGTCACAAAGAATCAGACACGACTGAGCAACCAAACACACATGCAAGCACACTGAAAACAATAAGATACTGGTGAGAGAAAGTGAAGAAGAAACAAATAAATGGAAAGATATTCTGTGCTAATGGATTGGAAGAATTAATATTCTAAAATGTCCATACTTTTCAAAGCAATCTACAGATTCAAGACAATCCCTATCAGAATTCCAATGGCATTTTAAACAGATACATAACAAACAATCCTAAAATTGGCATAGAAGCATAAAAAAAGATCCCAAATAACCAAAACAACTTTGAGAAGAAAGAATACGGTTGGATGCATCATAATCTCTGATTTCAAACTGTATTACAAAGGTATAGTCATCGAAACAGTATGGTATTGGCCTAAAAACAGACACAATAGAACAGAACAGAGAGCCCAGAAATAAATCTATGCATACATGGTCAATCAATTTTTGACAAAGGAGTCAAAAATATCCAATGGGGATAGGGTGGTCTCTTCAACAACCAGTGTTGGGAAACAGGACAGTCAAATGCAAATGAATAAAATTGGATTGCTATCTTACACCACACACAAAAATTAATTCAAAAGGGATCAAAGATATATCCATAAGACCTGAAACCATAAAACTAGAAGGAAACATAAGTGGTAAGCTCCTTGATATTAGTCTTGGTGGTGATTTTTTGGGTTTGAAACCAAAGGCAGTGGGAACAAAAGCAAAAATAAACAAACAGGACTACACCAAACTAAAAAACTTCTTCATGGTAAAGGAAACCATCAACAAAACAAAAAGGCCGACTGACAGAATAAGAGGTGTATGCTAAGTTGTTTGAGTCATGTCTGACTCTTTGTGACCCCATGGACCATAACCTGCCATGGGATTCTCCAGGCAATAATACTGGAGTGGGTTGCCACGACCTCCTCCAGGGGATCTTCCAGCCCCATGAATCTGTAATTATATACATTATATATATTAATTATCCATATATTATATAATTAAAATTTGCAACAATATGAATCAATCTTGAGGGCATTATGCTAAATGAAATAATCCAGACAGAGAAAGCCAAATAACATATGAACTCACTTATATGAGAAATCTAAAAATAAACACAAAGTCCCAATACCCCAAACAAACAAACAAAAAAAACAAGCTCACGTATCTAGAGAACAAATTGGTCATAGCCAGAGGTAGGGGTGGGGACAGGGGTTTCATAATGGGTGAAGGATGTTAAAAAGTACAAACTTCCAGCCATAAAGTAAGTAATGGGAATGGAATGTATAGTATTGTAACTTTAGTTAACAATAGTATTTTGAATATTTGAAAGATGCTAAGAGAGTAAATCTTAAAAGTAATTATCACAAGAAAAAAATTGTAACTATGTGTGGTGACTTATGTTAACTAGATTTGTGTGGTGATCATTTTGCAATATATACAAATAGTGAATCATTATGTTTTATATCTGATACTATAATAATGTTATATCAATTATATCACAATTTAAAAAATGGACATTAACATGTTGGTGGGGACCTGGAAAAACTGTAACCTTTGTGCATTACAAGGATGAATATAAAATGATACAATCCCCGTGGAAAATGGTTAGGCAGTTCCTCAAAAAGTTAAGCATATAATTACCATGTGACCCAACAAGTCTAAGGTATTTATATAAAAGAACTGAAAACAGGTGTTTGAACAAAAACTTGCATAGAAATGTCCAGAGCAGCATTATTCTCAATAGTTAAAAGGTGGAAACAACCCAAGTGTCCAACAACAGGTGTGCGGATAAATAAAATGTGGCATCAACATATAATGGAATGGTATTCAGCCATGAAAAAGGAATGGCATTCTACAATATGTGTAAACTTTGAAAACATTATGCTAAGTGGAATAAGCCTGGTACAAAAGGACACATATTATATGATTCCACTTACGTGAGGTATCTGCTGCTGCTGCTGCTGCTGCTAAGTCACTTGAGTCATGTCCGACTCTGTGCGACCCCATAGACGGCAGCCACCAGGCTCCGCCATCCCTGGGATTCTCCAGGCAAGAACACTGGAGTGAGTTGCCATTTCCTTCTCCAATGCATGAAAGTGAAAAGTGAAAGTGAAGTCGCTCAGTCATGTCTGACTCTTAGCGACCCCATGGACTGCAGCCCACCAGGCTCCTCCGTCCATGGGATTTTCCAAGCAAGAGTACTGGAGTGGGGTGCCATTGCCTTCTCCGACGTGAGGTATCTAGATTAGGCAAATTTATAGAGAAAGAATTTTAGAGGTCACCAAGGGCTGGGGAAGGGGTTGGGAAGGGAAGAATGGAGAGTTACTGTTTAACAACTGCAGAGTTTCTGTTTGGGATGATGAAAAATTCTAGAAATGAATAGTAGTAATAGTTGCATCGTGAATATACTTAATGCCACTGATTGACACACAAATAGTTAAAATGGTAAATTTTGTTGTGCATATTTTACTACGGTTTTAAAGGCAAGTAAAACATAATAAAGTATTGTGTTCAATAAAAGGAAACAAGGATAAAAGCCATGAAAAGACACGGAGGAACTTTAAACACATATTGCTAACTGAAAGAAGCCAATCTGAAAAGGTTACCATTGTTATGAATCCAACTATATGACATTCTGAAAAAAGTAAAACAATGGAGACAGTAGCAGATTAGTGGTTGCCACAAGTTCAAGGATAAGAAGGTGGCCGGGAGGAGGGGGAGATGAACAGGAGGAGCACAGAGCGGTTTTAGGGCAGTGAAACGATTCTGTCAGTGCCATAACGGTGGGTACACGGCATTTGTCTTGACCCAAAGAAAGTACAACTTTGTTGTAAACTATGTACAACATAGTTGTAAACTGTTGTAAACTATGGATTTTAGTTACTAGAAATGTATCAATACTGATTCACTAATTGTAAAATGATTACGATTATTGCAAGTAATACAAGATGTTAGTAACAGGGGAAACTGGGAGCAGGGAAGGCAGGTACACGGGCACTCTCAGTACTTTAAAACTGTTCCAAAAATGGCCTATCAATTAAGAACACAAAAGGCAAGTAGTCCAACAAAAATATTGCAAAAACATTAGGGAACAAAGGCCCAGGCTGTCCCCTGTCTTCATGGGGCCCTGGGGGAGGCGCACTCACCATGCTCATATCTGTAGTTCCAGAGCCCTCTCTTCCCATCCGATGCGCCAGTGTTTCCACCTGCAAAATGGAGGCAGAGAGCAGAATTACTTCCATCTTATAAGAGCACTCTCTTCTAAGTGCATACTAAGTTTTCTTTGGTCTTCACAAAATGAGAGACCTATGCACTATGTTTTTTTTTTTTTTTTTAATGTTTATTTATCTGGCTGCACCAGGTCTTAATTTCGGTATGCAAGATCTTTAGCTGTGGCATTCCAGATCTAGTTCCCTGACCAAGGATGGAACCCTGGGCCCCCTGCATTGGAAGTTTGGAGTCTTAGCCACTGGACCATCGGGGAAGTTCCTGTTCATTATGTTTCATATGTATGAACAAGGCCCTTCACACACACACACACACACAAAAATGGATACAGAAAAACAGAACTTGAGGATGCTAAGACTTGGTCTTCATCTCTTCCCACACACATCTGAACTGACCACCTGCCTCCTTATTGCCCCTCCAGCCCAAGGCTCTTTCCAAGGACACATCTTTATACTTGAGAGACCGACTGGGTATAGTGTGACTCCCTTGGCGGGTTAGGGAAAATGATGGAAGAATTCTCAGGGAGGGTCCTAGGAGGTAGAAGAGAATGACAGAGAAGAATGGCTGTGCCCACACAGCTATCCTGAAATAGCTTCATCCACATGGACAGTCGAGTGAGTTCTGCAAAGTGAATCCTCTTTTCCTATTGCCTCTTATCCCTGTATTAGAGATGTATTCTGTAGGAAAAATAGCCACTAAATAGTTCAAATTGAAAATTTAGTAAGAAGATGGCTCAGATGGTGACCAGTCCCTAGGTGTCCTAGGAGGTCCTAGGAGGGACTTTACTGACTTTTGATCCTGCCAGCACCCCTTTCCAACTAGCCCATATACTTGACTGCTGGACCTCACTTCCTACCGCTTCTGAGCGATAACCACAAGGACTAACGAGCTAAGCTGCAATGCCACCTTTGGCCAACAGGACCGCTACTACCTAATACGCGCCATCTGCACTCTTGCTGACACGTTCCTTCAGTTAATTTTTGCCTTCTTTGTTTCTAATCAAGATTCAGCCTTATATGTCCTACAAATTGCAGTTCTCTGAGATGAGATGACCCACTCCAGTGTTCTTGCTTGAAGAATCCCAGGGACGGGCGAGCCTGGTGGGCTGCTGTCTATGGGGTAGCGCGGAGTTGGACATGACTGAAGCGACTTAGCAGCAGCAGCAGCAGCAGAGATGAGATGAAAACAAGCCAGACCTCATTTCCAAAGTGTTCATGCAGTGGCTGAATTGCCCCAACCTTCTGGAAATAATCATGGCTGTCTGCGGTTTTGAAGAAAATAATATAAGAGTAAAATCAGGACTTCGCTGGTGGTCCTGTGGTAAAGAATCTGCCTGCCAATGCAGGGGACACGGGTTTGATCCCTGGTGTGGGAAGATCTCACATGCTGCTGGGCAATAAGCCTGTGCACCACAACTACAAAGCCCGCGTGCCTCGAGCCCATGCTCCGCCGCAAGAGAAGCCACCACAGTCAGGAGCCCATGCGCTGCAACTACAGACTAACCCCCACTCGCCGCAACTAGAGAAAGCCTGCACACGGAAATGAAGTCCCAGCACAGCCACAGATAAATAAATTAATTAATTTAAAAAAAGAAAAAGAACAAACCCAGCCAGATTCTCTGTTAAAGTCCTGGAGGAAGAAAGCACCTCACTTGAGCTCCACTTGTCTGTTTCCAGGCCTGTCCTCACACCCAAAGCAAACTCCTCAAGGAAACCTCTGAGGAAAGCCAGCTCACCTGTCAGACGAAGGAGGCATAGCTCTGCCCCAGGGAATTGTGGTCCGAGGGAGAGGACAGTCCTATCCTGGGAACCTGAGACCCGTTCCTGCATGTCGCAAGCTGAGGAAGGAGACAGCAGCCCTACCGGGGGGCTCCAGTCTGAGGGGGAAATGAGCCTGCTCTGCAAGGCCCAGTCTAATAATTGGGCTGCAGCCCAGGCCTGGGAATCTCAAGAAACACCTCCCTGTCTGAGCAAGGAGATGGGCCCTTGCTCTGGGAGCTCCAGTCTGTCAGGGACATGGTCCTATCCTTCTGGAGCCTCTAACTACTGGAAAACTCCACTAAGGCACCCTATCGGCACACGTTCAGTTCAGTCTCTCAGTTGTGTCTGACTCTTTGTGACCCCATGGACTGCAGCACACCAGGCCTCCCTGTCCATCCCCAGTTCCCAGAGTTTACCGAAACTCACGTCCATTGAGTCGATGATACCATCCAACCATCTCATCCTCTGTTGTCCCCTTGTAAAGACCCCCAACAAGCAACAAACAGACACTACCATACTTTGCCCATCCAAGACTCAGTCAAGGCCCAGCGGCGGTCACCCTAGGTCACTGCCCTGGCTGGCTCCCTGTGGTCAGAAGTTGGCCTGAGCTTCTCACGCACACCTGGCCAATCTTTAACTCACTTGGGCTGACTTAGGGTTCCCTTCGTGCCAGGGCCAAAGGAGCAGAAATGGGACGTGGAGACTTTGCCCCCCATGCACCTTCTGCCTCCCACAGCAGGCTGGAGGCAGACTGAAACAGTTCTGTCCTGTCCCTTTCTGGGCAGGCCCTGGACATACATCATCCCAGGTTGTTCTCACAAAAACCTCAGAAGGCAGATACTGTGACCACCCCTTTAGAGATAAGGAACACAAGGCTCAGAATTGGTGGGGGAGGGACTCAAGGCTGGGTCTATTCCCCTGCCTCACCTCCGTAGCCAGGACTGTCTGGCTAGAACAGGGCAGCTCAGAAATGCAATACGATCATTGAACCGTGTGAAGAGTTGGAGAGAAAACTGGGCTGGAGGATTAGGAGCCCTGAACTCAGGTTTTAGGTGTGGTAAATTTGGGCAAGTCCCTCCCTTTCACTGGGCCTCTGATCCCCCATCCTCAGCCAGCTCTGAGGTCTTACCATAAACCAAGATCAGGCCACTGGCAATGATCCCTGGTCTGCTATGGGCAACATCCCACGAGAATCTGGCAAACTGCGGGGTGCAGGGCACTGGGGAAGGGTAATTTGGCAAAGATGAAATGGGGGGGAGACCCTATACTGGGAAAAGCCCTGGGCTGGGAATTTCATGTCAGCCTAACAGGGGAAATTAAGTGATTTTTCAAAGTCTCCTATCTTGTCCAGTTCAGACTCTCAACTCCTTTTATCAGAGGCATCCACCCCTAAGTAGCACTTTCCTTTACATAACTCAGTTCATGGGACTTCCCTGGTGGTCCAGTGGCTAAGTCTCCTCGCTGTCAATGCAGAGGGGCCAGGTTCCATGCCTGGTCAGAGAACTAGATCCCATATGCTGCAACTAACCATTCACATGCCTCAACTAAAGAGTCCTCGTGCCACAGTGAAGATCAAGGATCTCAAGTGCTGCAACTTAGACCTGGTGCCGCCAAATAAAACTTTTTTTTTTTTTTAATTAAAAAACAACCCCTCAGTTCAGGTTCTTGAGAGAGGAGTTTGATTGAACCACCCATTTGTCAGTCAGCGTTGGGTCCCCTCAGAACAGAATCTACCTTTGGTCCAAATAGTCACAGCACACCTGCCGCCTTGGCAGGTGGACCCTGCAAACCAGGCCCAGGAAAGACAGTGGCGTAGAAAAAAGCTAGCAGAGCCACGTAAGAGACCCCGTTTGTCATCTTCTCCTGCCCTGCCCACTCCTCCCCATGCCTTTAGTGCAAAGCAATCTTACCCTCACCCTCAGTACTCCCTGAGACTCCAAAAGGCTGGGTTTCTTGGCAAATTGTAAAAAAAAAACACATCACTATTCTTTTTTTTTTTTTTTTTTTACTGTGGTGTAGTTAATAAAACTGGAGTAGGAAATAGCAACCCGCTCCAGTATTCTTGCCTGGAAAATTCCATGGACAGAGGAGCCTGGCAGGCTACAGTCTGTTTGGTCACAAAGAGCTGGACACAACTGAGCTCACACACAACCAGTTAGTAAAACATAACTATTCTTATTGTTGGCCCAGCTCAATCCTTCTCTGAAAAGGAGTGTGACACTGAGGTGGGTGGTCCTTCCTGGTTCCTCCTTCTCCTCAGGGTGACCTCTGCCCAGGATCCCCTTGGTCCCTATGCAAATGAACCCAGTCACTAGGAAACCCTCCCACCCCAGATCTGCCCAGATTAGTCTTAGTCCAAAGGCAACTTGCTGCCCAAGAAAAGATGTTCCAACTGACAGAGAAATCTGAGGAGGGAGCAGATGTCTGAAAGAAGGGTGGCGAGTGCACCATCTGGGTGGGGGAAACCAGAGGCTGGATTTTCGTACTGCAAACTTTATGTAGTTCAAAGAGTCAATCCCTGAGTCAGCCCTCCACCTTAACCCTGGCATTGGCTCCTCTCTATGAGAGGGGGCTGCCACCAGAGGTCATTCCTCCACCCTGAGCTGAGTTCTCCATCCCTTAATGATACCCTCTTTCAAAATGTGCTCCCCAAGACCCTGCACTCTGGTTACCCCTCGACCCATAACGTAACACCTGATTCACAAGATGCCCCTGAAATTGGGGACATAATTCAAGGATCTGTAGCTGTAGCAGCAACTCTTAGGCTGTGCAGGGGAGGGGATATTTTTGACTGGGGAGCCTGCCTAACGTGGTGCTAGAAGTAAAGAACCCACCTGCCATCGCGGGAGACATAAGAAATGTGGGTTCAATCCCTGGGTCAGGAAGATCCCCTGGAGGAGGGCATGGCAACCTACTCCAGTATTCTTGCCTGGAAAATCCCATGGACAGAGGAGCCTGGGGGGTTACAGTCCATAGGGTTGCACAGAGTTGGACATGACTGAATCAACTTAGCACGCAGCGCACCTGCCCAATGCACCTAACCCTCACTAAGGGGGGAGGCAGCCTCTGGTCTCCCTTGAGGCCACCTGTACTCTCCCTTTAGGTCCTGTGTGCCAGCGACGTTTCTAGTATTAGAAACATGGTGATACTCAATATGCTTCCCCAGGTCAACCCTTCGCCTCTGCACCCTCCCACTCCTCCTGGACAGGTAATTAATAAGAGTCTGATCTCCAGCAAGGCCTGGGAAAGGGCGAGGGGATAAGGCAGGAGGCTGGCTCACAGAAAGAAATCTAAATCTCAGCTCCCCCACACACCCTGGGCCAGTTGCATAACCTTCCCAGGTCTATATTTTCTCAACTTGCAACTGGAGATAATAATCCTACCCCACAGGGCTGGGGAGGAGATGGAGTGTGTAATACGTCAGGTATTAAGTCAGTGCTCCACACATACATGCACACACACACCAGGAATACTGGGAAAGTCTCAGGCAGGACTGAACTCAGGATCTGGATGTGGCTTGAGCAGCTGTGTGTATCCCAGGCCCCATATGAGCGAGCCAGCATTCCTGGGACCCCGCACCCTCTCAGAGGTCTTGCCAGGGCCTGGGTTCAGCCTACTTCCTTCCACTGCTCCCCCCACCCAGCAGCTGGGGAGGGATAGGGGTGCTGGCGTGCCAGGGAACAATGGGCCCCCAACCCCTTCCGGCCCATTGCGTGAGAAGGAGCTGCGGGAAGGAAACTCACCTCCCAGTGGGACTGGCCTCCTCCGCCTTGATGTCTGCCCTAGGGAGGGCTGGAGACCCCCCATGCTGCTCAAGGAGGGGGGGCACCTGTGTACTCCAGGCCTCTCACTCTCAGTACATTCTGTTCCTGCACCTGGACTGGCCACCCCTACCCCCTTTCAGAGGCATTCCTGCCCCCCTCCCCAGGGGCTGGGCTGGGTCCTCCTGCAGGAGTCTACGGCCCTGTTCTCATTCATCTCTGTGGCCGCAGTGTGGCCTGGCTAGAGCAGTCCCGATTGGTAAGTGTTGACAACTGATTGAGTGACTGAACACAAGAAGCCAGCCGAGGGATGGTCAGGGCCCAGGGGCTGAGCCAGGAAAGATGGAAGAAAGAGAAGGCTCCAGCTCAGGGCTCAGCCAAAACTCTTATATTGCAGACAGAGATGAGGTCAGGGCCCCAGAAAACCCCACAGAGAGCACAGGGCACACTGCTGGGGGAGCCACGGATGTTCTCCCTGGAAAAGCCCTTCTGGTCCTCGGGGTTCCATTGATGTAGCAGCATCTTCACTCACACCCCCGACTTCTCCTTCACGCACGATCACCTTCACTCCAGTATGCCCAGTGCCTCCACCCTCAGACTAGGAGCCCTCTGATATGGGGGTGGGGGGCTCTTCCACTGTACCTGACCACACCTGGCAGGATATCTCAGAGGGTTCACACCTGACGGGCTGCTGACCAGAGGCTCTGGACAAGACACACCCTGTCCAGGCCTCCGTGTCCCCACGTGGCAGCCAGGGGAGTCAGTGGACTGGGTGGGACTGTCCGCAGAGCTGGGCCCTCCTGGCCTGGCTATGGGGTGGGTGCTATAGCCCAGCGCACAGCTGCGTCTGATTTGTATCTTGTTCCACAACTCCTTTTGGACACCACGACCCACCAAAGCCCTGGGCAAGGTCTTGGCTCCACCTGTCCAGGCAGGCAGCATCACCCAGTCCAGATTTCCATGCTCTCAGGTGTGACCACTGCCAGCAAGGGGGAGGAGCAGAAAGACACTTTGCAAACCTGCCTGATTACCCCACTGGCCGCCTCCCCACATCCACCCCCACCTCTGAGGATGTGCTAACCTGGGGCCTGAGAGATTCCTCAATTCCCACGGCAGGAAGGACTCTCAAGCACGAGAGCAAGCAACTCCCGTGGCCCTGGGGGCACACCTGCAAACACACGCCTGGCTGCAAGCACGCACATACCCGGCTGGCGTGCTGTTGCAGCTGAACGCACACCTGGCAAACTCAGGCACGCGTATGCACCTGGCACGCTAGGATCGTGCTGGCCCGTGTGCGCGCACCACGAGAGAGAGGGTGCCCCCACACGTGCAGCCTTATACACCCCACAGGGCTAGCTCTGAATTGCATGTCCACCCTCACCCCACTCCCCACCAGCCTACTGGTACTCCTGGCTGGGCCACCCCCCCAGGAACTCCATCTTATTGTGGACCCACACCATGCCCACTTTGGAGGTTCAGAGAATCCTCAGGGTGTGACTTGAATCCCGGTGGGGCCCAGGGATAACAATAGAGTCTAGTGCTGAGTAACACATGATACAGCAGTGAGTTTTTGTGCCCAGAAATGCTACCAGTTCAGTCATTCATTCATACAAGCTTTTACTAAAAACAAGTTTTTACTAAATTTCCCCACTGATTTCAAATCAATGGGGAAAAGATTCATTATTGCATAATTGGATACCTCCCTCCCTTCTAACACCAAAATAAATTCAAGTGGATCAAAACTAAATGCTGATAATAAAAACCATAAAAGGCCAGAAGGAAACATGGAATTGATTTTTTTTTAAATAAACTGGGAGTGAGAAAAGCATTTCTAAATTTGACATAAGTTCGAAAGCTTTACAAGGAAAGATTGATCCTACTACATAAAAAGTAAATCATTTCTATGTTTTAAAGAATCATGAACAAATTCAAAAGACATACAACAAACGTGTGCTGGATCTCTTCCATTTTGCCTCTCCAGACCCCCTCTTTATCCACCTCGACCCTGCTCTCTGTCTTGTGAAGCTGACCTGCAGTGGCCTGGGCCACAGGCTCCCTTGCCCTCTGGTTTCTAATTGGGTTCCTGGAATGGAATCTCCAATGGGAGATGGAGAACCTGTACTCTAAGTCACCCCTCTCCAACAACTCTTTCCCTGGGACTCCAGCAACAGGTCCCTCTAGTGGTATCCTTCAGGTGTCACCCTGCTTATTGAACTTCTATGCAGAGTACATCATGAGAAACGCTGGGCTGGAGGAAGCACAAGCTGGAATCAAGATTGCCAGGAGAAATATCAATAACCTCAGATATGCAGGTTGACATATGCAGATGACATCACCCTTATGGCAGAAAGTGAAGAGGAACTAAAAAGCCTCTTGATGAAAGTGAAAGAGGAGAGTGAAAAAGTTGGCTTAAAGCTCAACATTCACAAAACGAAGATCATGGCATCCGGTCCCATCACTTCATGGGAAATAGATGGGAAAACAGTGGAAACAGTGTCAGACTTTATTTTTCGGGGCTCCAAGATTGCTGCAGATGGTGATTGCAGCCATGAAATTAAAAGACGCTTATTCCTTGGAAGGAAAGTTATGACCAACCTAGATAGCATACTAAAAAGCAGAGACATTACTTTGCCAACAAAGGTCTGTCTAGTCAAGGCTATGGTTTTTCCAGTGGGAAAAATGTCATATATGGATGTGAGAGTTGGACTGTGAAGAAAGCTGAGAGCCAAAGAATTGATACTTTTGAACTGTGGTGTTGGAGAAGACTCTTGAGAGTCCCTTGGACTGTAAGGAGATCCAACCAGTCCATTCTAAAGGAGATCAGTCCTGGGTGTTCATTGGAAGGACTGATGCTAAAGCTGAAACTCCAATACTTTGGCCACCTCATGCGAAGAGTTGACTCATTGGAAAAGACCCTGATGCTGGGAGGGATTGGGGGCAGGAGGAGAAGGGGATGACAGAGGATGAGATGGCTGGATGGCATTACAGACTCGATGGACATGAGTCTGAGTGAACTCCGGGAGTTGGTGATGGACAGGGAGGCCTGGCGTGCTGCGATTCATGGGGTTGAAAAGAGTTGGACACGACTGAGTGACTGAACTAAACTGAACTACCTGAAGAACTCCCACCATTCCCTGCCTGAGGGAGTGAGAAAAAGGTGCTCAGACATGTCCCACTCTGTGTGACCCTGTGGACTGTAGCCCGCCAGGCTCCTCTGTCCATGGAGTTCTTCAAGCAAGAATATTGGAGTGGGTTGCCATGCCCTCCTGCAAGAGATCTTCCCAACCCAGGTATCAAACCCACATCTCCTGCATTACAGGCAGATTTTTTTACCACCTTAGCCACCAAGGAAGCCCCATTCCCTGCCTATACCCTTGTAAACAATCCCTTATTAACCCTTCCCGAAGTTAACCTAGCGCTAGTGATAAAGAACCTGCCTGGCAATGCAGAAGACATTGGTTGGATCTCTGGATCAGGAAAATCCCCTGGAGAGGAGCATGGAAACCCACTCCAGTATTCTTACCTGGAGAATCCCATGGACAGAGGAGCCTAGTGAGCTATGGTTCCTCGGGTTGCAAAGAGCTGGACATGACTGAAGCAACTGAGCACAGCACACAAATTAACCTAACTTGAGAATTCCATCTGTTTCCTGCTGGAATGCTGTATGACATACAGAAAAGAGAATAGCATCCTTAGTATGCAAAGAGGTCCAACCAACCAAAAATCCAATAAAAAATGGACAAAAACATGATTAACAGAAGAGGAAAGTACAAATAAATTTTAAACTATAAAGAGATGCTTATAAAGTAGTGTACTTCAGTTCAGTTCAGTCGCTCAGTCGTGTCCAACTCTGCGACCCCATGGACTGCAGCACGCCAGGCCTCCCTGTCCATCACCAACTCCCGGAGTTCACTCAAACTCACATCCATCAAGTCAGTGATGCCATCCAACCATCTCATCCTCTGTCATCCCCTTCTCCTCCTGCCCTCAATCTTTCCCAGCATCACGGTCTTTTCAAATGAGTCAGCTCTTCGCATGAGGTGGCCAAAATATTGGAGTTTCAGCTTCAACATCAGCTCTTTCAATGAACACTCAGGACTGATCTCCTTTAGGATGGACTGGTTGGATCTCCTTACAGTCTAAGGGACTCTCAAGAGTCTTCTCCAACACCACAGTTCAAAAGCATCAATTCTTCGGCGCTCAGCTTTCTTCACAGTCCAACTCTCACATCCATACATGACCACTGGAAAAACCATAGCCTTGACTAGACAGACCTTAATTGGCAAAGTAATGTCTCTGCTTTTGAATATGATATCTAGGTTGGTCATAACTTTCCTTCCAAGGAGTAAGCGTCTTTTAATTTCATGGCTGCAGTTACCATCTGCAGCAATCTTGGAGCCCCGAAAAATAAAGTCTGATGCTATTTCCACTGTTTCCCTATCTATTTCCCATGAAGTGATGGGACCAGATGCCATGATCTTCATTTTCTGAATGTTGAGCTTTAAGCCAACTTTTTCACTCTCCTCCTTCACTTTCATCAAGAGGCTTTTGAGTTCCTCTTCACTTTCTGCCATAAGGGTGGTGTCATCTGCATATCTGAGGTTATTGATATTTCTCCTGGAAATCTTGATTCCAGCTTGTGCTTCCTCCAGCCCAGCGTTTCTCATGATGTACTCTGCATAGAAGTTCAGTAAGCAGGGTGACCATATACAGACTTGACATACTCCTTTTCCTATTTGGAACCAGTCTGTTGTTCCATGTCCAGTTCTATACCTCAATAAAAAAGAGAAAGAGAGAGATGCTTGGCCTCACTTATCAGAAAAGAAATATAAATTATATATAATTTTTTACCAATAAGATTGGCAAAGGTAAAATATTAATACATGGTGTTGAAAACAGGCACTCATATTCATTTTGGTGAAAGTGAATTTAAGTTAAAAAGTAAACCGGTAAAAAAGAATTTATTAGTTTCATTAAAATTTTGAAAGAATATATATTCTTTGGCTCAGCAATTCCACTTCTAGAAATTCATCCTTCAGTTAAGTTCACACAAATGACAATAATATGTTCAATATCTTTGTTGCAGGATTCCAGTAATTCTAATAATCTGGAAATGACTAAATAAATTACGATGTGTGTGTGTGTTAAGTCATGTCAGTCGTGTCCGACTCTTTGCGACCTTATGGACTGTAGCCCACCAGGCTCCTCTGACCATGGGATTCTCCAGGCAAGAATACGGAGTGGGTTGCCCTCCTCCAGGGGATCTTCCTGACCCAGGGACCAAACCCGCATCTCTTATGACTCCTGCATTGACAGGCAGGTTCTTTACCACCAGTGCCACCTGGGAAGCCCAAATAAATTATGATAGATCCATACAAAAATAATATGCATGGCATGGAAGATTCTCCAGAACAAAATATCTACTTTTGTTACCATTTGTTTTAAAGCAGTATACTAAGACATGGGGAGAAGATCCTTGAACATCAAGGATGTTCAAGAAAAAGCAAGCCTCTTCTCTAAACAAAGTAACAGATATCCATCGGCCATGTGTTTGAGAGAGATTTTATCCTTTTGTAACTTTAGAATTTTGTATCATGTGTATAGATTTCCTATTCCAAAAAAGTAATTTATATCATATTGATTGAATATGCACTCGGGGCTGTGCTGGGTAGGGGAGACATGGCTGTGAACAAGATCAGCATGGTTATTTCTGTTCTTATAAAGCTTATGGTCTAGTGAAGAAACAGACACTAAAAAAAGGAGATGCAAGTAAATAACCAATTACAAGTTGCAATGAGCGTTATGAAGAAGAAGCAAACATACTATAAAGAGACAAATAAGGATGATGACTTTAGGTGGGTCGACCAAGGCAGGTTTCCCCCAGAAGACAGAATTAAATAAGAAGGGAAGAGAGAAAAAAAAGAGAGTTCTGGGCAGAGGGCCCAGTATGTGCTAAGGTCCTGAGGCAGGGAGGGGCTTACCATGTGCCCGTGGGCAAATCACCACCCGTCTCAGGGAAGGCACAGCCTCACAAGTGAAATAATCCCATTTTAAGAGATGGAGAGACAGACGCTCAGAGAGGGAAGACGGTTTCCCCAGGAAGGCTGGCGAGACGGGATGGGCACCTTGATCTTTTGAGTCCATGGACTCTGCTATTCTCAGTTCACTTAGGGACTTTTTCGCAGGATCACAGAGACCAAGAGCGGAGGGAAAGAGGGAAAGAAGTTGGCCACTCCCCTATGTCTTTCCACCATCTCAGGGATGAGGGAGGGGAAAATCAGAGACTTCACACACGTGCAAGCATGTACTCACACAAGGCGTGAGCACCAGGCACATCCCAGACAGCTGAGCGGCTAGCCGACCGTGGACCTCAGGCCTGAAGCCGGACACCTGCCTCTACCTGAAATTTGAAATGTGCCTCTTGTAAAACGCTCCTTCTTGGTACTTACCTGGGTGATCCAGTGGTTAAGAATCACCTTCCAATGCAGGGGACACGGGTTTGATCCCTGGTTGAGGAACTAAGACCCCATACGCCACCAGGCAGCTGAGCCTGGGCCTCCATAACCAAGCGCTCGGTGCCACGATGAAAGATCCTCCTGATGAGACAAAGACCCCACATGCTGCAGCTAAGACTCAACACAGCCAAGTAAATATTTTATTAAAATAAATAGAAAGCTGTCTCTTTTGTGCACAAACTTCAGGGCACACATGCACGTGTGTCATTGTGTATTTGTAAGCTCACGTGTGAGTATTCGTGGTGTGTTTGTACTGAGAGCTACTGAAAGACAACATCCAGTTCCTATTTTCCTCACTGTGTAATAATTTAATCAACAATCTTATGGGGCACACTATATTATTTAACCCTTTTACAGATAAGGAAGGGCTTCCCTGGTGGCTCAGCAGTAAAGAATCTGCCTGCAGTGCAGGAGACTGGAGTTTGATTCTTGGGTTGGGAAGATCCCCTGGAGAAGGGAATGGCAACCCACTCCAGTCTTCTTGCCTGAAGAATCCCACGGACAGTCCATGGGATCACACAGAGACACCACTGAAGCGACTGAGCAGGCACACACAGATAAAGAAACTGAGGCACGGATCATCACATAAATTGTCCAGCAAGTAAGTGACAAAGACTGAAACCCAGGGGTGTGGGATGGCAAAGCCCGTGCTGTTAGTTCAACAGTAGATAAATGTGCAATGAATAAATGAATAAGTGAGCCTTATGGCACAGAAGGGAAAACTGAGGTCTAGATGAGCACCTAGCAAGCTGATGTGTGCAAGGCTAGAAACCTAGCCATCACCTTCCCAGGTGCAATCACCCCCCACAGGAGCCACCTCCCTCAGGACTGCAAGATAGTGTCTCGCTCCTGCCAGGTTCCAAAATAGTCCAGCAGGCAGGAGGTGGGAATGGGCAGGATCTCCTCTTTGTCATCCTGGGATGTGTCTGAGCTCTCCAGTCCCTCTCCTGGACCTGCAGCCCAAGGGAGTCCTGGCCGTGTCTGCCCTGCACCCCCAGGGATGTACCAATGATGTGTCACAAGTGTGACCCTCTCCCCCCTCCTCGCCCAGAGAGGGCCACAGGCCCCAGGCCCCACCCTGAGGGCAGGTGGAAGTCCCTGTGCTTCCCCACAGCTGTGCCTGTGCTAAGCCCGTGCTAAGCCCCTGCAGAGCCCAGGGGAGCAGCTGACCTGGGAAGAGGCCAGGAGCTCTGAAATTCGCACACTCATCACACACAGGCCTGCTCCCTCCCACACCAGCGTCCCCTTTTAGCCTCCATACCGCACCCCCCCCCTCAAAAAAAGGCCTGTTTCCCTGCAAGGAGAGGTGTGTAAGCCCGAGATACTGGAAAGCCTGTACCATGATCTGCCCTCCCAGGGGATGATGTGAGGGACCCAGGACAGGCTACAGCCCACAGCTCAATCCGGTGCCTGAACCATCTGAGGTCAGCACTGCCCCCCTGGGTTCCCCTCCTCCTGTGCTCCTCCCAGCACCCGTATGCTTACATTGTCTTTGCCTCACGGGAGAAATGCGTCTCTAATGCCAAGCTGGAAGGCTTCCTAGACACTTGCTACAACTGTTTTCATCAAATTCTGCACTTTTCTCCCCAGTAGCTGGACTTACTGTTCAAAGGAAAGCTTCTTACGCTTCCCCATCTCCCCATCCCCACCAAACAAAGTCAGGCTTGTGATCCATTGGGAAGAAAGTTCTCCACCCATCTCACAGCTGTCCAGTTCTGCATCCCTCTTCCTGCCCCCCAGATGTTAGATCGGGTTCTGGCCCCATGTTCCTGCTTGGAGCTGGAGCAGCAATAATGCATTCTGGCCTGACCCCTCGTGGCCACTCTGAGAAGCACATGCTTCCCGAAGTCACTGACCCTCACCTGCAGTCCTGGGAAACCCCATGCCAAACAAATAGAATCTCTCTGGTAGTTCAGACGGGGAAAGAATCTGCCTGCAATGCAGGAGACCCAGACCCAATCCCTGGGTTGGGAAGATCCCCTGGAGAAGGGTATGGCTACCCACTCCAGGATTCTTGCCTGGAGAATCCCATGGACAGAGGATCCTGGAAGGCTACAGTCCACAGAGTCACAAACAGCCAGACACAACTGAGCAATTAACACTAACTAACCAAGTAGGGAAAAGTGAGTTTATTTCACAAACACAGCTTCAAGACAACCCTCAAGTCCTTCCTTCCCAGAACTTGTGGAGGATCCACCGAGAATGGCCAGAGGATTCTCCTCCCCACCACTTCCCCATCACTCCCTGGCCCGGTCTTCAGAGACACCTAAAGTAGAAATTCCTTGTCCAGCTTCCTGATGGGAGTGCACCTCTGTTCTCTTACTTCCAGAGACAGGGAACTCACTTCTCCAAGGCTGACTCATCTTTTCTGATCTGGAGCCCCAGGAACACTGATGGTGTAGACCCACCCCTGACCTCCCAGGACTCACACTGCCCACCCCCCTGGAGCCACAGGTGAGCAAACAAGGACCTCAGGTGCACAGAGATGGGCATGCCCAGTGCTACAAGGACCTGCACACCCCCTACCTCTTCTCAGGGGTCTGGTGGTCTAAGGAATTTAGGCCCGGAACCTTGGAGACATCTGAATCTGGAGGCTAACTGCTCCCCTAATTCTGCTTGAGAATCAGCCGAAGCCCCCTGAGCACTCGCTCTCTGCCAGGTCCCTCCTGAGGCTCTGCCCTGCTTAGTGCTTATGACACTGTGAGGTCAGAGCACGTGTGTTCACCGGGCAGATGGCGGTGGGGAGCAGAGCCAGAGGTTACCTACCCAGGACAACACGGCTAGTGATTTGCAGAGTCCAGACTTGACCTCGGCCTTGCTGGTGGCTCCTGCAGAAGACCCAGCTTCCAACGCATGACACCTGGACCCAAGCCAGGCCTGCTGAGAAGGTTTGGGCCAGTGGCTGCTGTCTGGCTTTTTCACGTGGGGTGCTGGTAAGGGACAGCCAAATCTGGTGCAGGTGGGGGACAGTCAGATCTGGTGCTTCTGGGTGACAGCCACTTCTGGCTGCCAGAATTCTCCAGAGCCCCCCACCTAGAGTGTTCTGTGATTCCAAGGCCATGACCATGTTGGCCCCAGCTGCCTGGACTGACCTGGTCATTGCTGATGCCCCTGAAATTCTCCCAAATAACAGGAGCAACGCAAGGTCAGGAAGGAAGGCATGCTTTGTTGAATATCTATGGTATACTGTATGCCGAAGCCAAAAGTTCGATCCCAGCCTGCCCCCTCATGCTCCTCCCTTCCAGCCCTACCTCCAACAGTGCCCCCATCTTGGAGCCCAAGGCCATCCCACCCAGACCATCCTGCTCTGCACTACCAGCTCCTCCGTACCTCGAGGGTGGACTGGCAGGCAGGATGCAACCATCCCCCCGCCCACAGCTCTCTACCCCTTCACTGCTAAACAGACGCCTGGGGACTCTGGAACTGCTGTCAGAGAGCTCCCTCATGGGGCAGGATAGAAAGCCCAGGCTTTGGGGTGGTTCTGCAAATCACATTCTGCAGGCCTCCCTTGCCATTCGGATAAGATCTAGACACTATTTTCCTTAAGGATAAGGATCAAATGAAATCCAGTGTACAAACACCCAGAATACAGTACATGTTCAACAAGGCATCCCTTCCTCCTGGTATTTGGGAGAATCCCAGGGGCATCAGCAATGCTCAAGCCAGTCCAGGCCCCTGGGGCCAGCGTGGTCATGGCCTCAGAATCACAGAACACTCCAGATGGGGGTGGCCCTGGAGAATTCCGGCAGCCAGAACTAGCTGTCCCCCACCAGCACCCCATGTGAAAAAGCCAGACAACAACCACCGGAGGAGGTTTCTGGAACAGCTGGATTCTGCCCCTCTGTGAAGAGATAACCAACCCGTCCATGCTTTCCAGACATGGCTTTTTCTCCTCCATTTCTAGTCGCTATGGGTCATCTGTCCTCATCTACTCTGGCCTGCCCTACTCAGAGCCCGCCCTGTGACACTCTCAGTTGGTAGGGGTCAGCTGTGGCTATGGCGCCAGTTGAACCCGGGACAGTGTCCAGCCCAGGCTTCGAGCAGCCAGCTTTTCCATAGCAGACTCCTGCTCTACGGGCTGCCCTGGGGCTGTCGGCCAGAACCTTGAGACTTTGCTCTGCCTGAAGCCCTGTCCCCTTTCCCTTCCCCTTGGGATCTGCACTCTGGCCACCAGGAGGCGCTATTCCCCCTCAGACCGGATAAGACCACAGGCCAGCATCATTAGAGACCAAATTCTACAAGAGGGCAGAAGGCAAGTAGTCATGGCGGGGAATGCGTGGGGAGGACAATGGCCTTTGTCTGATCGCTGCTATGAATCTGGCACTTCCCACGCAGGACCTTACCTCATCCTCCAGCCGCCACGATGAGGGCGGGGTCAGGGGGCACGGGGCAAGGTTCTGAGTCACAAACAACAAAAACCGTCCTCCGGCTAACAAGCAAAAAATAAACGTGTTCACCAAAATAACAGAATCTCAAAGAAGATAACCACAAGGAGACAGCCAGCATCAGGCCTCCAGTGCGGTTTGAACAGGATGCTGTCCCCAGCCTCTTGGCTCCCAGCTGCAACTGAAAATAACCTCCAAGGGTCCCTGGTATTTGTGGTACTGCTCCCCTTTCTGCCACACCCTCGCCCTAGCTGACCTGAAGCCTCACATTCTTTCTGCACCATGAAGGATGTAGCCAGCTCCTCTCAAGTTTTGGTCCTATCGCTCCAACCTCCATCAGGCACTCAAGACTCAGACAGGCTGCCTTTCCTCTGAGATTGCCACACTCACCGCTGACTGGCCACATGGGTGGAGGACTGGGGGAGGCGGGCAGGGCCAGCCACCCTGCCTGTAGCTGAGATTGGAGTTCCATGGCCTCAGACAGGGGGAGAGGAGTCTCTGAAGACAAGAGGACTATCTCTACCAGCTGAACTGGCTTCAGCTGGAAAGAGATGTGACCTGGAGCTCCAGGGGGCTACCTCTATGTCAGAAGAGTACCCCTGGAGACCCAGTGGTTAAGAGCTGGGGTCTAAGAAGATGGGCTTAGGGGAAGGACAACAGGGAGGCAAGCAAGAGCCTTCTTCTTGGGACTGGAACCCTGAGACCTCCAGCAGGAATGGTAGCCAGAGACCCCACGGAGAATTCAGTTGCCCATTTACTCATTCAACATGCATTTACTGCTACAAGCTCTGTGTGCCCCATGGAGAGGCAGGACAGGGACTCCCCACCTAGCCACCCACTCTGCAGAAAAGCCAAAGGATAGGGACATGTCCCTCCAGGTCCCCTGGGGCCCCATCTCGGTCTCAGCTTCTAAAACCTCCTCAGCTCGAGGAGGATCTCCTCGCTGCCCAGTTTCACCACACCCTTTAGTCAGCTCCCAGATCTCAGACACACACACAGTGGTTTATTTACAGGTACAGCACCTGGCAAGATTTGCATGTGATTTGCAAAAGCTTGACCTGAGGCTCACCAGCACCCAGCTGTTTGCAGCCCCAGCCAGGCCAGCCTCCTGCTCCAACTCCTTGCCCACCCTCAATCTAGGCCAAGTTTCCAACTTTTATACTGTGAAGACCCAAAACCCCTTTTCAGCTTTCCCCAAACAGTTCCCAGGAGGAAGCCAAAACAACACCAACTGGGCTTCCAATCCATGAGGCTGAGCCTGGGAACCTCTGGGTGGAGGTTGGTCCAGCTCAAAGACGACACTTGTCAGGTGAAGGGCTTCAAAGGGAGCCTTGAAGGGGAAACACCAAACTTTAAGAGGCTTTCTTAGGACTCCGGTTACCAAGAGACTCTCGTTCTGACTCTTTGCCACCCTATGGACTCTTTGCCACCCTATGGACTCTTTGCCACCCTATGGACCATCCTCTGTCCATGAGATTTTCCAGGCAAGAATACTGGACTGGTTTGCCATTTCCTTCTTCAGGGGATCTCTCCGATCCAGAGATCAAACCCTCATCTCTTATATCTCCCGCATTGGCAGGCGGGTTTTTACCACTAGTGCCACCTGGGAAGCCCTGGTACCTGAGAAGTAGTAAGTACATACATCCCCAGTATTTGATGAATGGATGCAGGAGGGTTACGGTTCATGAGCCATTTTGAAACTGTAGGCTCGGGAATAGACAAAAGCCTCGGGAAGCTGGATTGAACACTCAGAGGGCAGCAGGAGACAGCCGGGACTACACAGCTTGTTTCCTGAATCAGAGAAAAATATTCATCTCACCACCAGTGAGTGCAAGAGTGCCTGGGGCCACAGCACTGCGCTAAGTGATGAACTCTCCTTCATCCCTATTTAGCATCACAAGGGAGGTGAGCCTCTCATCTTAGCGATGAGGGAAGTGAGGCTCAGAAAGTTTCTGTGACCTTTCCTTTAGGTCACACCGCTGGGCGGGAGTGAGACCAGGACTCTAACGGAGAAGCTGTTTAAGTCAATTGGGTTAGAAAGGCACAATGGCATCCCGAATTCTCTGTCCCCTACCCAGGGTCTGGTGACTAAGTTCACTCATGGAATTCCCTTCAGTTTCCTTTTCTGCAAAATGGAGAGAGTAATGGTAGCTACTTCTCGAATACATCACAAGGATTAATTGACACTTAAGACATGTAAAGAGGCTTCCCAGCTGGCGCTAGTGATGAAGAACCCACCTGCCGATGCAGAAGACATAAGAGATGCTGGTTCAATCCCTGCGTTGGAAAGATCCCCTAGAGTAGGAAATGGCAACTCACTCCAGTGTTCTTGCATTGCTCCCACTTGGGTAATCCAGGATAATCTTTAAAAGGGGCTTCCCTGGTGGCTCAGATGGTAAAGAACCCACCTGCAATGCAGGAGACCCAGGTTGGATCCCTAGGTCAGGAAGACTCCCTGAAATATAGGAAGTGGCAACCGACTCCAATATCCTAGGCTGGAGAATTCCATGGACAGAGAGCGCCTGGCAGGCTACAACAGTCCATGGGATTGCAAAGAGTCGGACACAGCTGAATGACTAACAATTTCACACTTTCAAGATATGTAAAATGCTTTGGACAGTGTCTGGCTTATTGTAACCCTTACATTATTGCTACTTATTAAAATTCATGTCATGGGCTTCCTCAGCAGTCCAGTGGTTAAGACTCTGCCTTCCACTGCAGGGAGCATGGGTTCCATCCTGGTGGGAGAACTAAGGTCCCACATGACATGGGGTGTGGCTGTCCCCCCCAAAAAAATTCGTGTCACTCATTCATGCAGCCAACATCTGAGCACCATGTTGCAGCCTCCAGCGGCAGACCAGAAAACCCACACAAAGCGAGCAGTCAAGGCTACAAAGCTGAGAAGAGGGCCCACTGAGGGGCCCTGCAGAGGGGAGCAGTCCAGGCTTGGGATTTGGAGAAGGCTAGTGCCGCTTCCTGGAGGACAATAAGTCAGTCAGTTCTCCATCCACGAGCAGAAGTGACCTTTTAAAAATGCAAACACACAGCTGAGGCTATGAGGAAACCCTCAAAGAGCAGGGTCCCTCTGCCCCAAGGCGGACACAGGAGGCCCTGCAGACTCTGGTCACTGGCCTCTCCTCCTGACGCAGCCCCCCACACCCTGCCCCTCAGCCCATCCTGGCCTCTTTCTGCTTCTCCCAAAGCTCAGCCCCTTCCAGCTGCAGAGCCTCTGCTTCTATTATTCCCTCGGCCTGCCTTCCAAGCACCTCTCTTCCTGCAGAGCTCACCTGAGAGCTCAGGTGAGGAGGGCTTCTCTGCTATGTACCTGCATACACCTGCACATCCCTCCTAGCAGCAATAACTCTCATCACCCTGTTTAGCATCTATGGACAGAACATTCCAAAGCCAGGGACCCCAGAGAAAAGAAACATGTGCCATGGGGAGGACACCAGACAATTTGCAGAAATCCCAGGTTCCTTGACCAATTCATGCCATGAACTTAGCTCTGCATCTGCCTACTCCAGAGGGACTATGAACTGGGGAGCCCAGACCCATGACCTTCGAGGTCAGGAGACCAGCCAATTAACTCCTGTGTTGTGGTTGGGGAGGCCCTATATACAGGCTGCCTCAGGCCACAAGAGAGAGGTCCTCCAGCTTCCAGTGGCCTTTGGTTGGGTCACCACCACCGCTAATACCACTAAAGCCAAAAAGCCACCAAATCATCACTACCAAGATTTCTGCTACTATCATAGTAGAAATAAAGAAGCTTCCTTAAAAATTCCCCTAAAGCAAACTATTACAGTAGAGAAGAGACATTAATCTGACATTTTAAATGCTTGTGCATAGTAAGTGTCCAGTAAATGTTAGCATCATCATCAATAATAATAACAAAGTATCACACATGTGACAGCAGTCATGAAATTAAAAGATGCTTGCTCCTTGGAAGAAAAGCTTTGACAAACCTAGACAATGTATTAAAAAGCAAAGACATCACTTTGCAGACAATGGTCCATATAGTCAAATCTATGGTTTTTCCAGTAGTCATGTATGGATGTGAGAGTTTGACCATAAAGAAGGCTGAGTGCCAAAGAGTTGATGCTTTCAAACTGTGGTGCTGGAGAAGACTATTGAGAGTCCCTTGGACAGCAAGGAGATCAAACCAGTCAATCCTAAAGGAAATCAACCCTGAATAGTCATTAGAAGGACTGATGCTGAAGTGGAAGTTCCAATACTTGGGCCTCCTGATGTGAAGAGTCAACTCATTGGAAAAGACCCTGATGCTGGGAAAGATTGAAGGCAGGAAGAAAAGGAGGCAACAGAGGATGAGATGGTTGGATGGCATCACCAACCCAATGGACATGAATCTGAGCAAATTCCAGGAGACAGTGAAGGACAGGGAAGCCTGGTGGGCTGCAGTCCATGGGATTGTAAGGAGTCAGACACTACTTAGCAACTGAACAACAGCAACATTGTGGATGCTCAGAAATGGTAGTTCCCTGGTCCCAGGGGGACGGAAGTTGGAGGCCATTGGCAGCTGCCCACCCCGCTCATGCCCAGGGCCTCCACCTGTTCACAAGGAATCAGAGCTACAGGAGATCATCAGGTGCAACCCTTTAGTACAGATAAGAGGGGGAACCGAGGACAAGGGGAGAACTTGTCCAAAGTCAGGAGCCAGTCTGTCCCTGGAAACTGGATCTCCTGGGCCAGTGCCACCTATTCTGGATAAACAAGCCGAAAGAGGGAGATTTGCAATATGTGATGACTCTAGGTTCAGGTGGGTAATGCTTTCGCTCAAGGACAGCTTTGTGAGGGTGGGGACTCAGGCCCCTTGAGGAGAGCATAGGGCTTATCTGGAAGGTCAAGGCTTTGCCTCTGCATGAGGTAGGTATAGCTTCTTGCTTGATAGAGCCCACAAAAGCCGCCGTGGGTCAGGAAGGGAAAGAGGTCTCAGGGGAGGCCCATCCTGGCCCCTGGTCCCCTGAGCCTTTAGCAGCTATGGCTATCAGCCGGGCCACCCTACCAAGTGGTCCCTGATGTTGAGATAGCCACTGTGGTCACTTGCTTTCTCCTGGTCCTGCCCTTCCCTAGGCCTCTCAGCCCCTAGTGCTGATTCAGTCTCCCCAGCCACCTTCCAGGGAGGCCCTTTTTCCATTGCATCTACCTCTTGATCCACCCTACAACAAGGAAGTGGCATTCACACCAGGCCTGAGTGATACCAAAGCCCATGTCCTCTCCACCTGGTCTCCCTGCCTCCCCCATGTCCTTAGGTGCCGGTTCCTGTTGGTGCCACCAGCAGGCGTCCTCACCAGTGACCACTCGTCCACAGCCTCTTTCAGAGGATGCTCACTCCCCCAAGGGCCTGGCGGGAATTCCTAGCTCCCAGTGGGGATGGTGATGATAAGACTGAAGATGGGCTCCTAAAGCAGGAGGGCCAGCCTCTGCAGAGCCACCCAGAGGTGCTGCCAGCAAGGGAAGCTGCTGTCAGTGAGCTCAGCCTGAGCACCTGCTCTGCAGGAAGTCGAAGGGGACTTTGCTGGAAATCTGCCTTTAATCTTGGCTTCCTGTTTTCTGCCCTGGGGGACCGCCCAGACCTCTGAGTTTCAAACTATTTCACACCAGCTTCTCTAAACTGTCAGCTCAAAGTAGAGAGGCTGGGGGAGGGGAGGAAGCAGGGTGGAGGGAGGAGAGGCCCTTCCTCTCCCAGCGGATCCTGGATCCTGGGAGCAGAGCTCGTTCTACCCATAAATTTGCTTAAGCTTGGGACTTCTGGTGACTAACCCAACTTTGCATTGAGCTAGTGTGGTGGTCTTGTGTCATCGAACGCAGCCAGAAATCCTGAGCCCTGTTCCCCACATCCAGGGGTCTCCAGCCTGCCTTCTTTTCTCCATTTTCCCAAGGTAGGGACAAGTAGCCCAGCCTGGCAAAGCTGGCACTTGAGCCTACCTGGCAGGGAGGGGGCTCCTCCTAAATTTCCCCCCATCCTAAAACCCGCAGATTCTTCTCTCATCAGTTCCTTCCCTAGAGTCTGCTGAAAGGGGAGGCTGTCTGGTGCCCAAGGCTTTGGAGGTCCTCAGACTGGAACCCCAGTACTGGGGGTCAGACTCTGGGAAAGTTCTTCAGGGTTGAGCCTCAGTGGCTTTGTCTTTAAAACATGGCTCCAAACGCCAACTTGACATCTCCCCATCTCATGGATGTCCTAACCTCAGCTTGTCCAAAATACAGCTCCTGAGCGCCACCCCCAGTCTGCCCCTCTCCCTGGCCCTCCCTACCTCAGCAGAGCACCAGCATTTCCCCGTGTTTCAGCTGTACTTGATGATCAGGTCCATTTTCCCCTGGGGCCTCTGCTCTCCCCAAACAGCGCCATCACCAAAACTGCCACGTGGCTGTCCCTTGTCCGCTGGGGCCCAGGCCCATCATCAATGGCCCCACTGTACAAAGCCTCTGCACTGGTCTCTTGACTTTTGCTCAGTCGTGTTACTCCCCTACTTTAAAATCTATCATTGGGTCCACATTGCTCATATAATAAAATCCAAACTCATGTAATAAAACCTCTTCCCTACAACACCCTACCAAATCGGGCCCCTTCCTCTCATACAACCCTCCTCACTGGTCTTGTCACCTTGACCTTCTGGCTGTCCCTTAAGCCGTTGGGCCCTCTGTGTCTCTCCATCATCCCCAAACCACGCTGTCTCCTCCATCAAACATTCATTGCCCTTAAGCCAGTGTCAAATTATCCTGCTTATTTATTGATCCCACCAGGCAAGAACCAAGGTGGTCTCCTCACCCCTTCAACTCCTACATCCAGAAGGGTGCCAAGCACTTAGTAGGTGCTCAGTAACTATTTGAGTGAGGGAATGAATGAACGAATGCTGTTGAACTTGAAAGTGAACTGGCTCTTCCGCCATAGGATAGCTCTGTGGGGCCTGTGCTCGTGTATGGATTTGCCTCCTGGGCCAGGATTCAGGGAAGTTAACAAATCTATTTCATTTCTGCTCTGAAGAGGTGGAGCCAGGATGCAAATACAAGTTTATTTGACTCCAAAGTTCACACTCAGGCCACAGCAAATCCACGGGAAGAAGTCAAACATGTTTGGCGGAAAGGAAGAGAGACTGGTGACGAAACTGGAATGAGGGATCCTCACAGCCCTTTCCCATTTTGCCAGCTGATTCAATTGGGGGAGGGGAGATGTCAGTCAGGTTGACCCTTCCCAAAGCTTTTGCAGAGCTGTCGAAGTGCTTTCCTTTAGGCTGAGGGGTGGCCCCATCCGGTCCCACTTTATCATTCCATCTTGACCTCAGAGGAAAGAAAGGGAAACCAACCAAATTGAGTGCCCTCCCCACCCCCCACCCCAAGGCCTTTATCTTGCTGAATCTGCACCATCTCTCTCTCTTTTTTTTTTTTTTTTTGCACCATCTCTTGCAAGAGAGGTGCATTTTGAACTTGATCTTATGGAGGAGGAAACTGAGCTCAGAGACATTAAGTAACTAGACCAAGGTCACACAACTAGGAAGTGGTTCAGCTGAGATTTAACTTTACTGTGAGAACCCCAAATCCATGCTTTTTTTCTATTACACCACAGCTGTCTCTAAGACTTACTGGACATCTCAAAGGGCAGTGGTGTGACTACACTTACTTCCCTCCTTGCAGGGCTGGCTTCTTACTGGAAACTGGCCCAGGGGTGCATTGGGTCAGAGGGCCATCCTGTGGTTTGTCCGGGGAGGCACACCCAACTCAGCTCTGCAGTGTCTTCTCAGCTGGCTCTCCCACAAGGCCCTTGACTGTCCCTCTCACTCCCGAATCCCTCACTTCTCTTGAATTTCACCTCCTGTACACCTCCTTTCCCCATCACAGAATGACCTTCTCCTGCGCCCATCCAACCCTCAACCTACCTTCAGGAGCCAGTCCCTAGGAAGTGCCCTGCCTCCCACCTACACTGGAGTCTCTGGTCTCTCCTCCATCCTGACCGCCCCCCCTCACCCCCAACTCTACACTCCCCCCCCACACACACACTCACTGTCTGCTCCTGAGCTCAGAGCCCATCACACCCTGTCCTTCATTAACAATAATATATAGGAAGAAATGAAACCTAGCTAAGGGCTGAGTAAGTGCCTGCCACTGCACACTAAGCACTTTAGGCATATTAACTCATTTCCTCCCCATGGAACCTTAAGAAGTTGGTGCTATTACTTTCCCCATTTGGTAAACTAGAGCACAGAGAGGTTAAGTAACTTTCCCAAGGTCACATAGTCACTGACAACTTCCTCATTGCCTCCAGGCTGAAAACAAAGTCCAAGAAAGTCCCATAAGGCCTTTTGGATCTCTGTGCTCTGTGGCTTGAGGGGACCCCATCTCCCACGACTTTAGTGGCTTGAGGGGACCCCATCTCCCACGACTTTACAGGACCTACCCTGCAAACTTGCAGCCATGCTAAGCCATTTACAGTTCCCAGAGCCGTCAGGGGGCTTCCCTGGTGGCTCAGACAGTAAAGAATCTGCCTGCAATGCAGGAGACCTGGGTTCCATCCCTGGGTTGGGAAGATGCCCTGGAGGAGGGCACGGCAACCCCTCTCCAGCATTCTTGCCTGGAGAATCCCCATGGACAGAGGAGTCTGGTGGGCTACACTCCACAGGTCGCGAAGAGTCGACAAGACAGCACAGCGCAGCACAGAGATGTCAAGTGCTTTCACCTCTCCCGACCTTTGCCCATGCTTATTCCTTCTGCCTAAAGTCCCAGCTCTATCAAGTCTCCCCGTTAGCCCTCCCCTCTTTTCTGCTTCCTGTGAGCCTTGTACACCACTCCTTCACTTTTATCAATTATTTCCTAGCGCTTGTCTGTTGGCCTGTCGGCCCTGGGAACTCCTTGACAGCCACCAAGCGGCCCTGCGGGTAGACTCCAGAACAGGGCCTGTCACATTGGCAGCGCCAGGAAATGCTTGTGAACGGATGAATGCTCCTGCGGGTGAGGGCCCCTGTGCACAAACAGATCCGAGCAGAGGGGCCGAGGCCTGGCCTCCGTCGCTCCTACACTGGGGAAGGCTTGGAGGTTGCTCTAAGGCTGGCTGGCCGGACCTCCCTGAGGGACCTTCGGGAGCCTCAACGCGGGCGGGCAGGCGGGGGCAGGGCGTGCGCGCGGACACACCCCCCGCAGTGTCCCCGGCGCCCGGCAGGGGGCGCTGCTCCGTCGGCCCACGCCCCGCCGCGCGCCGGGCCGGCTCCCTCGCGCAGGCGCGGTGCCGCGGGTGGAGGATCCGGGCCGCGCTTCCTCTCGCCAGGCCTGCGAGCTTCCTCCCAGCGGAGCCCAGGGCCAGCCGAGCTTGGCCGCTGCCGCCGTCGCCGCCGCCGCGACCGCCGCCGCCCTCCCGGTCTCGCCCCACCCGGCACCCCGCGCGGAGGTCTTGCTGGGGTGGGGTCCGAGCGGGGCGGTCTCCCGGCCGCGCCGCCGTCGGGGCCACCCCCCCGGCCAGCGGTCCCTCCCGCCCCAGCCAGCCTGTGGCCGCCGGAGCCTCCGGGGCGTGGAACGCGGGGACCTTCTGCGGCGCCCCGAACCAGCGTCCGGGGCCGCCCCGGGCAGCCGGCGCGACGTCCCCGCATCGAGCCTCGGTGGCGGCGTTCGGAAGCGGAACTCTGCCGGGGCTGCGCCGGCTACATTGTTTCCTCCCCCCCGACTCCCTCCCGCCCCCTCTCCCCCGCCTTTCTTCCCTCCCCGACCCGGGCCGCGCGGCCATCCCCCTGCCTCTGTCTGGCCGTCCCTCCTCCCCCTCCTCTCGCACCCAGACCTCTTTGTACCTCACCACCCGGGGACCCCTGCGCCCCTCCCCTCCCCCCTGGCCGCATGGACCGTCCGGCAGGCCGCTGATGCTGCCCGCAGCGAGGTGGCCCGGACCGCAGTGCCCCGAGAGAGGTGAGTGCCTGGCGGGCCGGGAGGGGAGGTGGGCGTCCGGGTGCTTCCCGGAGGGAGGCGGGCGGAGGTCGCTCGTCCCGCTTCTCTTGCAGCTGCCGTGGCGTCCACACCCATCCCCCACCTCCCTTACCCCCACCTCCTTCCCGGGTTCGAAATCTCCCGGGAGTCCCTGTCAGCCGGACTGGGAGGGGAGCGCACGAGGGAGGTACTGCCTTTCCAGCCCCACAGACTTGTCTCAGGCCACCCCGAGTCTGTCTTCCCCCCACCCGCTTCGTGGGTGCTGGCTGGAGCCTGGAGGGAGGGGGTCAGCATGGACCAGGGCCCTCGGAGAATGGGCGGTTTGCCATTCCCTGCCCCGGGCCTCGCTGCAGGTTCCTCGGACTGCCTGGTTCTGACCCCTCCCTCATTCCCCCCCCGCGGAGGCCCTGCTGTCTCCAGGAAGCCCAGGGCCCAGCCACCTTCCTTGAGCCTCTGCCAGAGGTTGAGCCTGTCACCCTGAGCCTCCCAGAAGACTAGGCCTAAGCCAAGGGACCTCTGACCCTAGGGTGGGGAAACTGGGCAGGGCCTGTGTCTTGGGTGGAGGTGACACTGGGCATTATTAGGACCATGCCCCCACCTGCTGGCAGCCTTGTCAGCCCATTCTCCCAGGCTCCTCAGGGCCCAGGCCAGGTGTCAGGAAGGGGCGTGCCCAGCCATCGGATTCTTGAAGCTTAACTAGGGGTTCCTTTCCCCTCCCTTTCTGTAGACCAGGGAACTGAGGCTTAAAGGGGGAAGTTGCTGTCCCCGGCCTCTGGCAGTTAGGTTGTCGGTCCTCTCATTCCCCCCACTCTGCAGGGCTGGACTGCTATGGGCAGAGGGAAACGATACAGGTACCTTTATCCATGAGGGACATAAGCCCCCCAGCCTGGCCATGGGACCTTGTGGGATGAGCACGTGCTCCCTTACAGAGGGCTGGAGAGAAGCGAGAGGGCTTCCGGCCTCAGCACTGCCTTGTCTGGGCTCAGGCAGCATCGGCTCTGCCTATGGGGTTTCCCCCTGCTGTCTGAGGCTGGGTCCCACTCATGGGATGTGGCGAGTGCGTGGGGGCACCCGTGGGGTGTACCCCTGCTTCTGAGCTCAAGCAGTCCAGTGGGCTGTCCTGACTCAGCCCTCCTGTACACCTTTGGCTTAGCTAGTGACTAGGATCTGGAGGGAAAGACAAAAACCCTGTAGGGATCACGCTACCGCCTTGGCATCAGAGCATTGTCAGAGTGGGGACATCCAGATGGTCTCTTCCAAGCTCCCCACACCCTAATGGTCCCAGTATCTTTCTTGGTAGGGGCCCCAGCAGGAACAGGGCGAAGGTGGAAGGAGGGAGATTGGGAGTGTGGCAGGATCCTGTTGCTCCTAGAGGTGTGGGGGTCCCCTGGAGGATACAGGGTGGTGTTTGGGGCCCCAGGGGCCACCGGCAGGTTTATCCTGCTCAGGTCTCTGCCCTTGATTGCTGCTGTTTCCGGTTGCCCTGACAGGCACAGTGGAGGGTTCACAAATGTGGTGGGTCTGTGAGGTTCCCCTCACCCAGCCCTAACTTCCTTTCCAACCCGAAGGCCTAGGGCTGAAACCTGACCTGGTTGGATGCCTGTGAGCTGTCAGGTGCAGCCCAGGGTCCCGAGGCCCTCGTAGAAAGGGTCTGGCTTCAGGAAGCGTGTGTGCAGGGATTCACTTTTTCTCTGGCGAGTTTGGTGTCTTCCTCCCTGCTCTTCTGTCTGCGTTGGACCTGGGACTGAGAAGGACCGAGAGAGGGTCTCCAGCATCACTGCAGAGGGTACCAGGCTCCTAGGGGTTGAACCATCCCAGAACAGACCAGAGTTCGGGCAGAGACAGCCCCAGGGCCCACAGTGTGACGTGGCTGCCCCCTGATCGTCCAAGACGGCTGAGGTCCACTTCTTGGCTCCATCTTTGGGCCTTGGCTTCAAAGAAATAACCCAAAGGTGCTTGATCTGTGAAAGAGAAGGTAGGGAAGGACCCTCGTGTGTCTCAGGGGCTGTCCCAAATCAGAAAGGCCATTCCTTGAAATCCCAGACACCAGGACCAGAGCTAGGGGACAGGCAGGTCCCCAGAACGCAAAGCCTGCGTTGCTTACGAGAAAACTAAGTGTGTAGGTATGTAGTGTTGGGGTGCTTAATTTAGAAAGTAACAAAACAGCACTACAGACCATTTAGAGAACGAAAAACTCACCCACTGTTTCTTCCCCAGTGCCGTGGCTGTGAGTATCTTGGAGTTCCCAGCCCATCTTTCGCTGATCTTTTTTTCCTTCGTCGCTGTTGTCATTTGGGTGTGTGTGCCTTCACACCTTTTTTCATTTAATACTGTATCTGGGCATTTTCTCATGTTGCTACACAGTCTGTAACTTTGCCTCTAAAAAGCTACGGAATATTCCGGACGGCTTTGCCATAGCGGCGATACTCCAACCCTGTTCCCAGGTTTGTGCACTGTTGTTGCCCGTCTGTCGCTGCTGTAACTGTTGTTACTACAGGCCCCCATAGCCGCCGAGGGTATTGGAGAGAGTAGGCAACTTGGCACCCAGCCAACAAGTGACTCCAGGCCCAGCTGTGCCATTGAGGCCGGGGTAGAGGGATCTTGGGCAGGTCATCCTTGGAGCCAGATTTCCTTTATATACACAACAGCAATCCCTACTTCAGAGGGTAGTGTGCGGACACTGAACTAACTAACCCAGGGACTGGAAGGTGCCTGGCACAGCCCCTGGCGTCCACTAGATGCTCTGTAAGAAGGGTAGGCGTTGTTGAGAGAGTGCCCACAGCCGGCTGCCTCGGCATGTGCAGAAGACGCCAGGGCCAGGGTTGGCTGATGGCTCACCTAACCGAGGGTGGTCTCTGCCCAGGGAGCCCTTCTGAAACCCTGTGTTCAGAAACTGCTCTGGCCAGTGTCCTGTCGCCCCTCTCTGCCTTCCACCCGCCCCATCACCATGTGGAAGATGGGCTATGGGTTGGTTTCTGGGGCCTGGCCCTACCCCTTCTCCTTCTGTTCTTCCAGCATCAGAGCTGAATGAATGAGGCCTCTTCTCTGAAAGCCTGGCTGCCTCCTGTCCCTCAGCTTCAGCTACTTCCTAGGCTAGACCCACGTTTGCCCTGTAGAGACAGGGACCTACTCGCTAGGAAAACTTGAGTACTGGGCAAGGAACTCCAGGCATCCTGAGCCTCAAGCCAGGGACAGCCATGCCAGCTGCATCCTCCCACCAAGCAGCTGAAGGAGGGAAGAAAGCCGGGGCCAGGGGCCACAGACTCCAGAGCCTCCCAGCTGGGAGCTGAAGGGAACATAGATGGTCCACAGATCACTGGGAAATCTCGGGTGTTGGCAGCCCTCTCTCTGGCAGATGCTGCCCAGGTCTAACCTGAGTGTGTACTGCTGTGACATTACTTGCTTCCTCTTGTTCTGCTTCTGTAGAACGGGGGTGGCGGTGTGCCTTCCTAGCGCCACCCCAGGGACACTAGGAGGAAACCAGTCTCAGATCGGCACCCCTGGGGCCTATGAGACCATAGCCCAGATGACCAGCATGGCTCAGGAACAACGTAGGCAGAGGGTCCTTCCCGAGGTGGCTCCTTCAATGCAGAGGGCTCCCCGGTGCCTGACCTCAGGCTCCGGCCGCCAGACTTTTGCCTTTGGAGTGTCTGCCTCCTGCCTGGTCTTGGCGCAGGGGAAGTGGGCATTACAGCTGCCCTCCTGTCCCACAGCCCGGGCTGGGATGAGGTCACAGGGTGCGGTCCTCTCCACGATGCTGGCCTGGCTGGGGTGAGCACTTTGGGTGTTTCTCAGTGCCCCTGTTTCTTGGTTGGGGACAGGATGGGTGGAGGAGCAGGCCACCCCTCCATCCCAGGCAGGGAGCACCGCCTCCCCTCCTCCTCTCCTCTGGGTCCCTTCATCCAAGGGCTGGAAATAGAATCCGCTAAGTAATGATTAAAGTCAAATTCAGACCTAAAAATAAAGAGCTGGTGAGGAAGAGCTAGTGTGCTCCCTGTGTGGCTTAGGGGAGAAGCAAGCAGGGCAAGGCTGGCTGCAGAGGGCCAAGCCCTTCTTCCCAGGAGAGGCCAGAGCCCGCTGCGGGACCAGGAGTACTCCACTAATTGGGGGAGGGTCCCTGGCTTCAGGCATACCTCAGCCCATACCAGTCAGGGCCATAGTGGCAGAACCAGGGAGAGAAATCCCATTTTTCCCATGGGCAAACTGAGGCCCAGGAGGGCCAAGTGGTTTGTCCACTGACTGTCCAGGAGCTCCCCTTGGCAGGCCCCGGGAAGCTGGGGGCCCCCCTGTGCAGCCCAGCTCACCCTTCTGCCTGCTCAGTTTCTCTTCCTGGTTTTGAGGTCCTGTGATGAACGTGGCTTCTCATCACACACCAGCTCTGAACGCCTCGGTGGGGCTGGGCCTCCAACCGCAGCTTCCCTCCGCCTCCCCCTCCCCTTCCGTGCCCTGGGCCTCCAGACACAAAAGAGAGGCTGCCTGGCGCACCCCCCACCCCCTGCCGGTCTGCTCTCCACATGATTGGAAGCCCTGCCCCGGTGGGTGAAGACCTGGGTGTCACCTGACACCTGCACCCCCTGGCTGCTGCTTCTCAGCCCAACCTCTGCTCCTCACCCAGGCCCGGACATCTGTGGGCCTGGCCTGTGCTGGCCATGCCACAGGGAGAGTGGAGGGGAGAGGGAACCCTCAGAGCCCCCTGCCAACCAGTATAGGAGCCCAGGCTCAGAGAGGAGTCAGCTGGGGGAGGCCTGTGGTTCTAACTTCCTGGCAGGGCTGGGGGGAGCTCAGAAGCTGGGGATCTGCGTAGGCTGGAGCAGCCAGGAGGACTTCCTGGAGGGGCAGGGCCATGAAAATCAAGAAGCATTTGAGAAAGAGGTGGGTGGGGGCAGAGGTCCTTGGCCAGAGCCCTTACTCTCTAGGGCTGCTGACTTCTCTAGCTGCTGTGTGGCCCTGGACAAACTCTTGGCCTGTCTCTGCAAGGCAGGATATGGCACAGATGTAACCCGTGCTTCCCAGAACAGGAGGGCCGGCCGGTCCCCCCTCAGCTGCCCTCCCGCACCTGTCTGTCCAGGACGTCATCGGTCCTGCCCAAGGAGAGGGTGGAGGGTTTGCTGACCAAGTTCAGGCAGGCCTGAACTCAAACCCTCACTCTCCCCCTTGGAAGCTGGGTGATCGTCCTCAGCTGGGTGCCTCCTCTGTCAAGCAGATAAGGGGTTTTCTGAGGGTGAAGTAACGAGGGCAGGCTTGGGTCAGTAGGCTCTCGCTCCGTGCTTTCACTTTTACAGTCCATCCCGTGGGGGAGGGTGTTGGTAGCCCTTCTTCTCTTTCCCCTGGGCAGCATGGCTGTATGTTCTCTGAGACGGGGAGACCAGAGACGGGAATCTGGGGGTCAAAGTTCTAGGCCACTCACCGGCCACTGGGCCACAGTCTCCCCACGTGTAAGGTGACTAGGGTGAGGGACAAGGACAGTCTGGTTTTCAAGGGTTCGTTGGAGACCAGTGCTGAGAGGCCATATGTAAATGTAGTCAAATGAAGATGCAAAGACCACAGGCTGTGCCGAGGGGTGTGGCGGAACTGAGGTCTGGGTTAGGGCCCTGGGGAGCCCTGGAGTCCCCCCCTGCCCAGCGCATGTAGGTAATTAGGCTCCTGAGCGGTAATTAGAAACCTTTCTGGGCCAGGAGTGACAGCCTCCAGCCACAGCAGTGCCTGGGGGAGGAGGCACCCCATTAGGCTTCTCTCCTCCAGCCCCCGCCTCTCCCAAACCGCTAGACGGGATTTCCGGTCCCACTGAGCCACTGGGGGGCAGGAAAAAAGCCTGTGAGTTGCTGTAGTTTGGTTTTTAACATTTTTTAGCCATTCGTCTCACCCCTCCCTTTAGGACTGGGGTGCTGAAGGCTGAGGGAGCCCTGGGGTGGGGGGTGGACCGCACACACCAGAGGCAAAGTGAGTGGGACCCTCCTTCCAGTCCTCTCCTGACCCCCAGGGAGGTTCAGGCCTTTCAGGGGTCTTGTGCCCAGTTCTGCTGCTACCCGGCCCTGAGACATTTTGTGTAGTGGGTATGCTGAGGGCTCTGGGACCACCCGTCCAGCTTAGTGGGAACCAGCCCCTACCTCCACCCTGGTGTGTGGCCAGGGGCATCACAGTGCCGTCAGCCTGGGTGCCCCTTGCAAAACCAGAGGCGGGGCTGATTGTGCAGCTGCCAAACCAGCTCAGCTGCTGGCGTGCCCCGCCCTCCTCAGGTGCTGTCCTTTGCTGGGGTGGGGGGTGGGGGGGGTGGAGGGTCGCGCCCAGTCAGAAACAGCGCTGCTTGTGTCTGCCCCATACCTGTCAGCGGCTTCCAAACTGCCTGGGTTCAGAGCCCCTGTAGACCCCACCCCGCGCTTCTTCATTCTCAGCTAACCCTCTGCGTACCACGGTTTGAAATCCGAATCCTGGCCTGATCTAGCACAGTCGCTTCTACCTGAGATCACCTGAGATCCTCCCAGTCCCCTGCTAACACCACCCCCCCAACACTCCGCTTCCCCAGTGGCCCCGCCCCCTGTCTCTCTCGCCTGCTGAGGCATCCCTTGCACACCTGGCCGTCATTGACTGACCACCTGGCAGCTCGGAGATCAGCAGCAGGGCTGGGCACCAGGGAGAGAAGCCGAGTAGCATTCTTGGGGTCCCAAGGGCAGGACCCTCCTGGGCCCTTCCCCTTCCTGGCCATACTGACCCACCACACGTGGGGCTGGGCATACAGGGAGGCTCTTGAAACGATGGCTCGAAGAACGAGAGGGCAAGGTGGACCGGCTTGTTGCCTCCAGCGGGCTGCCCCCGCCCTGCAGCGACTCCAGCCGGGTCCTATGGCTGGACCAGAGTCTCTGGGGACTGTGGCCCCCGAGTCCCCCCCAGGTCTCCTGTGCACTTCCCTTTTCAGTGGGTATTTTTAGCTGGGTGTAAACAGTTACTGAAGGCTCCCACGCCCCACTAGGCAGTGGAGTTTTGGTGAGGGGGGCAGGGCAGGAGCCCCTTGACCTACTCTGGCCCTCAGCACGTGCTTGGCTCTGGGGTCTACAGCTGCCCCAAAGCAGGAAGAGGGCAGTTTCTGGGCTTCGCCCCTCCCTGGCAGCCTGGGCTCCCAAGAAAGCCTGCCTGAGGCTGCGGCCACTGACCTCAGTGCTTGGGCACAATGCCCAGCCTGTTCCCGGGACCCCAGCACAAGGACTGCTGGGAGCAGGGTTTGGGGCAGGAAGTAGGAGTGAAAGCCCCCTGTCCCCCAGCTCTGTGGGGGTGGGGTGGCAGCTGCTGTCCTTTTGGGGTTAAATATAGTCCTGTCGGTTGTGGGACCACAGTGTGGTGCAGCCAGCCTAGCTTCCCCCTGTTGTTTGTTGGTTCCTTCATTCATTCAGTACTCAATCACGGCCCAGCCGCTCTGGGCCTGGCCCCTGCTAGGACGTGAGTCAGCCTGGCTTTACTCCTGCAGGGCTCCCAGGCCAGGGTCGGGGAGGTTCTCACTGGACCGTGAGACGTGAGAGGCTCTGGAGGCCTGGAGCAGCCAGCCACCACAGCCAGGTGACCATGGAAGACTCCTGGCATAAGTCAGTTTCCAGAAGTTGTTTATTTTCTTACTAATCGCAATTTTTGCTTTTTTCTTGTTTTTTAATTCACTAAGTCATGTCTGACTCTTTTTCGACCCCATGGACTGTAGTCTGCCAGGCTCCTTTGTTCGTGGGATTTAGATTCTCCAGGCAAGAATACTGGAGTGGGTTGCCATTTCCTCCACCAGGGGGTCTTCCCGATCCAGGGGTTGGACCATATCTCTTGTGTTTCCTGTACTGGCAGGTGGATTCTGTACCACTAAGCCACCTGGGAAACTCAGTCATAATTTTTAGGGGGGAGGTAATAGATACATGTATGGATGTGAGAGTTGGACTGTGAAGAAAGCTGAGCGCCGAAGAATTGATGCTTTTGAACTGTGGTGTTGGAGAAGACTCCTGAGAGTCCCTTGGACTGCAAGGAGATCTAACCAGTCCATTCTAAAGGAGATCAGTCCTGGGTGTTCATTGGAAGGACTGATGCCAAAGCTGAAACTCCAATACTTTGGCCACCTCATGTGAAGAGTTGACTCATTGGAAAAGACTCTGATGCTGGGAGGGATTGGGGGCAGGAGGAGAAGGGGACGACAGAGGATGAGATGGCTGGATGGCATCACCGACTTGTTGGACATGAGTTTGAATGAACTCCAGGAGTTGGTGATGGACAGGGAGGCCTGGTGTGCTAAGATTCATGGGGTCACAGAGTTGGACACGACTGAGCGACTGAACTGAACTGAACTGAACTGAATAGATACATGGGCTTCCCTTGTGGCTCAGCTGAAAGAATTCACCTGCAATGCGGGAGACCTGGGTTCGATCCCTGGGTTGGGAAGATCCCTTGGAGAAGGGAAAGGCTACCCACTCCAGTGTTCTGGGCTGGAGAATTCCGTGGGCTGTATAGTCCATGGGGTCTCAAAGAGTCAGACAGGACAGACAAGTGACTTTCACTCACTCAATAGATACATGTTGTTAAGAAAACAAATTAAAGAACAGACAGCAGATATACAATGAAAAGGAAGTTGCCCTGAACTTGATCCTCACTCCTCCTTCCCCCTCCCAGAGATAGATAACCTCTGTTATCAGCTTCTTTTGTCTTTTAGCGATAATCTGTGCATTTCTGAGGTCAGGGATGAATGGTATGTCCTTTGGAAAAATAAGGATTGTAATATACCATGGATGATGTCCTGCACCTTGCTTTTTTTTTTTTCCTCCAGTCTTTGAGTTTTTCAGACCTACCAAAAAGCTAAAATAATAGTATAATAAATACCCATATGTGGGCTTCCCTGGTGGCTCAGATGGAAAAAGAATCTGCCTGCAGTGCAGGAGACGTGGGTTCAGTCCTTGGGTAGGGAAGATCCTCCGGAGGGTGTGACAACACACTCCAGTTTTTTTGCCGGAAGAATCCCATGGACAAAGGAGCCTGGCAGGCTGCAGTCCATGGGGTCGCAGAGAATCGGACACAACTGAAGCGACTTAGCACACACACACAAATACCCATATATACTTCACCCAGATGCACCGGATTTTAACAGTTCGCCACATTTGCGTTACCTCTTCTTTTGTGTACTAGACATATGTATATACTTTGTTTTTTTGCCAATTTGAGTGTGAGTTTGCAGGCATCATACCTTCCTCTTCTAAGTATTTTAGCACAGATCTATTATATAATCACAGTACCATGATCACAGTTAAGAAAATTAACGTTAATTCCATCATATTATCTAACGTTTTCATTTTTCAAGGTTGTCCCCAAGTGACCTTTATAGCTATTTTTTCCCTCTGATCCAGAATCTGATTCAGAATCACTCATTGAGTCTTGCTGTCGTGTGTCTTTTTTTTCTTTTTCAGCTTTATTGAGATATAATTGCTATTTAGTGTTATGTGAATTTGAGTAGTGTACAGTGTGAAGATTTGATACAGATGTATGTTGTGATACGATTACCACAGTAAGGTTACCCCCTAACACACCCCTCCCCTCCCATAGTTACCATTTTGTTGTGTCCTGTTTCTTTGGTGTCCTGCTTAATCCAGAACATCCCCCAGCCTGTGCTTGTTTGTTTTGTCTTTAATGACCTTGACTCAAGGCAGGCCGGATATCTGGGCTCCCTAATTGGAGTCAGGTTAAGCGGCTCTGCGGCCGTGGCACAGAAGATGCCATGCCCTGCTCAGGGCGGGAGGCACTCTGTATGCTCCTCTCCTCATTGGTGCCACTCCGTTTGATCACTTGGTGAACGAGGCATGGGCCACATCTCGCTGTGCTGGAAGTGCTCTTTCCTCTCTCTGGTTAGTCTGGAGCGTGGTCCCCAGATGCCATGTCACTGTCCTGCACCCCTAGCAACATGTCCTTCATGATCTGAGCTGGTTATTTGCCATTTCTACTTACTCTCTCACGGGGAGGCTTCTGTTTCAACACCTTGAGATCCGTCTTGGCCCTGTCTCAGCTGGCCTTTTTCCCTTTGGGGGATATCTGGTCATTTATTTACTTGGTTCCTTATTAATGGACATAAAGTCTGTCTCCCAGCCTCTTGCTACACCCATCAGTGCCGCAGGGACTGTCCTGCTACGTGTTTTTAGGCACCTGTGTAACCCCAAAGGTTGAGTGGAAGTTCCTTGGGTAGAGAATGGGGAGGGGTGGAGAGGGAATGCCAAGGCAGGGAGGCAGAGTCCTAGGAGCTGCAGGTGATAAAGGGATCTGGCTCACGTGCTGGAGAGCCAGTGAGTCCCAGAAAGCTCAAGGGACTTCCCCAAGGTCACAGAGCAAGTTGGTGACAGAGCAGGAACCGGATTGAGAGCCCATGCCTCCCAGGACACTGTTCCTGCACTTCTTCTGCAAAGCTGCCTGAAACAAGGTTCAGATAACCCTGGCAGGGCCCCTCTGTGCCTGACCAAGGCTGGATCAGAGGCCACGGTTTTTAGCGGCCCCTCCCAGCCGCTGACTCTTGGCCTCTGACCTGGAGGGGGATAGCCCATCTGGACCCTCAGGGCCCTAAGGACAGGGTCGTCCTGGCCTCATGACTTCGCCAGGGAGGAGCCATCAGAGAGTATCTGCAGCTCCCTCCAGCAGGATATCTGTGTGAAGAAAGCAGGCTTCAGAGCAGCCCTGGAAGCTGCAAGGTTGTCACCAATCCATTGTACAGGTGGGAAAACGGAGTCCTGAAGCCATAGCCAGTTGAGCAAGGGGAAGGCTAGCTCACACCTGTCCTTTCCTGATTGTCCTCTCCAAAGCCAGACCCTCAAGGAAGCCCCCCTGACCTCTCTGGGCTCGTCCATCCCCCTGAGCACTGCTCGCTTCTCCCTGTTCCCTTGCACTCTCTTCTCTAGGCCAGGGTGGTCCCAGCCTGCCGGCAACTCCATAGACATGTGTGGGCACGTTAGGCAGAGGGCACCAGGCGTGGGGGTGGGATGGCCTGCTGGCTCAGGCCTCTGACACCTGTGTGAGGCAGGATGCTCACTGGAGGTGTAGCCTCAGGTAAGGCCACTTGCCTCTTGGCCTAGCTTGGCATCCTCACCTGTAAAATGGGAATAATAATAGCCTTTCTCTCAGTTGTTAAGAGGATTTGATGAGCCATAATGTGTCAAGGACAGCCTGGCACAGAGTAAGTGCTCAGCCAACATGGCCTATTATTATTTTTATTATTATCCTCAAGTCAGTGGGGAGGCGGCGGCGGCGGCAGCTGCAGGCCGGGGAGAGAGTGTTTGCAAACTGACAGCTGAGAGGGTGACTAACGGCGCCTCAGCCTCCGCGCCCTCTGTGGAGGGAGGGGGAGACATGGGGATGCGGAGAGCTGGCAGAACCCCTATGCAGAAGGGCTTGCAGGTTGAGGACCCAGCCAACCACAGAGCGACCCCAATTCAAGTTCCAGACCATCACCCCTAACTAGTGGTGTGCCTTAGGGCAAGTTGTTGCAAGCTCCTGAGCCTCGGTTTCCATTTCTATGAAATGGGGGCAAGAGGAGCTCGTGGCTCCCACAGGTGGTTGTCGGGAGCCCGAAGTTGCTTCCTGTACTCATGGTGGCCCCGTCGTGTCAGTGTGTGTGTGTCTAGGGGGATCCGGTCTCCCTGCCCAGACGGCAGAGGCTGCCGCTCTGGCCTCGGGACAGGAAGCACTGTGTGTTCCGGGAGGAAGGGAAGCCCTTCATCCCCAGGCGCAGGAGGTTGATGCCAGACACTTCCAAGTCTGGGGGCTCAATCCACTCCCTCCACAGCCTGCTTGGGGGTGTCCCATCCCGCCTTCGGAGTGCGAGATCCGAGGATCAGAAGGGTTGAGTTTCTCGCCTGTTGTGTACTCGTCAGAGCCTGGTCTGCCTGACCCTTGCCCCAGGAGTGGGGCCTGGAAGCAGTGGTGGTGGTTCCCCTGGCTCCTTCTGGTCGCCCAGACCACACCCCCCCTGCTTAGGCCCCAGGTCCCATGGCCCTCAGAAGCCAAGCTTGTCTCCTCACCTGGAATTTGAAGCCCCACATCCCTGCAGGGTCTGTGCCCCGCGGGCCCAGTACTCACCATCCCCTGCAGCGGACAACGGGGTGCTCAGACCATAGGATCTGTTTCCCACCCTCCCTCACGATGGGCTTCCAGCCTGGGTGCCCCTGCCTTTCCAAGCCCTGCGACCTTCCAGGCTCAGCTCAGCGCTCCCTCCTCCAGGAAGCCCACCTGAGCTCTGCAGTCCTCACTCCCTGCACACCCCTAGGCACTTGCATTTAAATGTCTTCTTCCACTGCTCATGAATGTCAGCCAGGCCCCAGACCTTGTCCGTCACATGAATGAGCCTGGGAACAAGGCACATGGAGGCGTTTCTCTTCTGACACACCATAGGCATGGGAGAGCCACTGGCCCTGCCTAAGCCTCAGATTGCTCATCTGTCAGCAAAGAACAGTAGTCCCATCCCTCTGCTTCCTGAGACAGGTACACGGCAGCTCTGGGCTGTGTGTGGGAAGATGATGGTTGCAGAAGGAGTGCTGAGCTGGGGCCGCAGAGAGTGTGTGTGCAGGACGGGGCTGACTTGCTGCTCTGGGGGCATCAGGTTGGCTGGGGTCGCTTTCTTGGGGGAGTCCACTGTATTGAAGTCAACATGTACACCAGAAACTACACCAGTCTCAGGGCACAGCTCGGTGAGTTGCCAGAGCTCAGCTTACCCCCTTGCAGTCAGCTAGCCGTCTCCTCCGAGGTCTCCATCCTGCCCTGGGAATCCCCTGATTCTGAACCTGATTCAGATGGGATCACACGGCGTGTGTGCTTCCTGCCTGGCGCCTTGGTCAGCACGACGCTTGGGCACGCGTCAGTGTTGGTCCATGGTGGCGGTTGGTTCACGGTTGCTGCTGTCCGTTGTTGTGTGAACACACACAGCTTATCTCTCACTCCCGGCGAGCATCTGGGCAGTCCCCAGTGTGCACTTTGTTCAGACCAGGCTCCCGTGCGCTCTCCCAGGCCTGTCTTGGCAACACCTGCCCTGCCATCTCTCGGGTGTGTGCCCGGAAGTGGGGTGGCCAGGCCATGGAGCTGGCTTACATTTGATTTCAGAGATTCTGCCGGGGCAAGTTTCTGTAGGTGACAGAACTGAGAGGCCCACAGAGGACGAGTGACTTTCCCCAAATCCCAAGGACCTCAGTGACCTCAGCCGCCCTCAGTGACCACCCTCAGTGGCCCCTCGCAGACCGCTTAGCTGATATCCCGCCATGGGCTGGCAGGGCAGGTGCTACTCACCCGCTGTGATTTGTGGCCTCTGTTGGTCATTCTGTGGGCTATAAGGCCACAGTGGGCTCAGGGTTGGGGGTCCTCGGCCCTTCTCTCCTGCCCAGTGTCCGCAGCCTGCCAAGAGTGGAAAGGGCAGCCCTTGCCCCAGACCCCAGCTCCAGAAGCCACTGGCATCTGTTCACATTGCTGTGGGGAGGGAGCAGGATCTCAGTGACAGAGGCGCCGTCTCTTCTCACAGCTTCCCCTCAGCCCCCACTTCTCCCCACAGCTCTCATGGTACCAAGTGACAGGTCGGCCTTCCTGTGACACGGGGACGCCAGATCTTCTAGGAAGATGTCAGCAATTCAGGTACTGCGGCGATGGGGGTCTGGTGTGGCGGGGGTCCCCATGGCACCATGGGGTGCCGAGAGGGGAGAGAGTGAGAATGCAGGTCGATGCTCTCCCCTTCTCCCCAGCCCTGGCTCTTAGCAAAGTAGAATTCAGATGCAGGCACTCAAGATGGGAGCCCAGGGGGTGAGACTCAGCTAGCAGGCGCCCAGCGCTCTGTGGAGGAAGGGCGCCTCACCCAGGCTTGTGGAGGCTAGGAGAGAGGCTGTGGCCTTGCAGGCGTGCAGGCAGGTGGGTGGGGGTTGCCCCGGGCTGCACCTGCCCACCTGCTGCCTGCCCTGCAGGCTGCCTGGCCATCCGGTACAGAATGTATTGCCAAGTACAACTTTCACGGCACTGCTGAGCAAGACCTTCCCTTCTGCAAAGGAGATGTGCTCACCATTGTGGCTGTCACCAAGGTAACCAGGGACCTCACACCCCCACCCACCACCCACCTCTGGGTTTTTGCTCCCCTGCAGGGGTGGGTGAGCCTGAGAAAGTGTCTGGGCTCCCCTCTCCCTAGGACCCCAATTGGTACAAAGCCAAGAACAAGGTGGGCCGTGAGGGCATCATCCCAGCCAACTATGTCCAGAAGCGGGAGGGTGTGAAGGCAGGCACCAAGCTCAGCCTCATGCCGTGAGTACCTCCAAGGAGCGATCAGAAGCTCCAGTCTGGGAGGGAGGAGGATGGGAGCCCTGAGTCCCCAGGAAGAGAGTCAGGAAAGCATGAAGGCAAGGGTAAGAGCTGGGATGTCCATGAGGGCCTCTCAAGAGGAAGGGCGTGGGTGCAGACCTCAGAGGGGATGAAGGGTGGGAAGCAGAGGACGAGGGCCTCAGTGCCTGTCTGAGCCACAAACTCTGAGGAGGCACCAGCCAGAGGGAGGGCCTTCAGGACGTGGAACCCAGCACTGCCCTTGGGCTGCCACGACCCCAGGCTTGGCCTCCCTGCAGCTGGTTCCATGGCAAGATCACGCGGGAACAGGCAGAGCGGCTCCTGTGCCCACCGGAGACAGGCCTGTTCCTGGTGCGGGAGAGCACCAACTACCCCGGGGACTACACGCTGTGCGTGAGCTGTGATGGCAAGGTGGAGCATTACCGCATCATGTACCACGCCAGCAAGCTCAGCATCGATGAAGAGGTGTACTTTGAGAACCTCATGCAGCTGGTGGAGGTGAGCGGGACCCCAGGGCCAGCTGGGTTCCGGCTGCAGCCCCACCGCCACTGGCAGGGTGACCTTGGGCAGGTCCTGCGGCCTCGGCGAGCCTGCCTTTCCCTGCGCCTCTGTAGAGCCCCTGTCGTGTGCCGGGGTTTATCTCTGAGCCCACAGTGCCTCCACGTGGAGATGGCACCCCAGTATGTAGGCCAGGAAACAAAGGTTCAGAGCAGTTAAGGGGCCTGCTGCTGGTCACACTGCTGTGATTTGGAGGTGCCAGGACTAGATCTAAATCTTCTGATCCCAGAGCTAGCTTCCCTCCAGCCACTCAGAACTGTCTGCCCAACCATGTGTGTATAAGCATGTCTCCTCGAGCTCCACCTTGGTGGCCCCCTTGTCCGGCAGTTCCCAAGGCCGACTCTGCCCCAGGCAGCCTTCAGATGCCTCCTGCACCCACCCTCAGCACTGTCCCCGCCGCTGACCTGACTTGGGGCAGGGGTCCTCTGCACACCTAGCTAGAGGCTGAGTCAGGGCTGTTGGTGAGGCCAAGTGATAGCAACAGCTGGTGTCCGTCCAGCACCTGGGGTGTGGGGTGGCGTGGGAGACAGGCTGTGTGTCTGGGCCTCCCTAACCCTGCTAGAAAATGGGGAGCCCTCCCTCCCCAAAGCAACTCGACTGGGTGGGACCAGCCTCTGCTGCCCTCTGGTGGTCAGATCAGAGTGGTGCACCGGTGGTGCACAGGGCCTGGTCCTGAGGGGCTGCCCTGCGCCCTGCAGCACTACACCTCAGATGCAGATGGCCTCTGTACTCGCCTCATCAAGCCAAAGGTCATGGAGGGCACCGTGGCCGCCCAGGATGAGTTCTTCCGCAGTGAGTGCCACCCCCACACCCACCCCTCTCTTGCCCACCCGCCTCCTCCCCCACCCAGGCTTCCTGGCACAACCCCCATCCCAGAGGCTCTGGAGACCTCCAGGGAACCCACATGTCATAGTCCAGTCTTCCTCTGCTGCGACCCCTGCTCTGACTTAACCCCCGCTCCCTGACCACCGCCTCCCGCCCCCCTGTCACCTCCCACCCAGGTGGCTGGGCGCTGAACATGAAGGACCTGAAGCTGCTGCAGACCATAGGGAAGGGGGAGTTTGGAGGTGAGCCGGAGAGGGTGGGAGCCCTGGGAGGGGCTGGTGACTGTGGGGAGTCCAGGGAACAAGCCCCAGCTGTCTTCGCAGACGTGATGCTGGGTGACTACCGAGGGAACAAAGTCGCTGTCAAGTGCATTAAGAACGATGCCACTGCACAGGCCTTCCTGGCTGAAGCCTCCGTCATGACGTGAGTTGGGACAGGGGGTGGGTGGGGAGGTCGCCCCGGAGCTGGGAGGTGATGGGTTGGCTTGGCAGGCTCTGACCACCCTGTCCCGCCATAGGCAACTCCGGCATAGCAACCTGGTACAGCTTCTGGGCGTGATCGTAGAGGAGAAGAGCGGGCTGTACATCGTTACCGAGTACATGGCCAAGGTGTGTGCCTGCCCCAAGCCCCCCGCCATACCCTTGGGCCCATGCTCCCTCAGTCCCTGCTCTCCAACTGAGCTTTGAAGTCACTGGGGCTTGGCTTTTGTCCTGGCTCATCATTTATTCACTGGAGGTGACCAATGGCATGACCATTCCAGGACCATGGAAAAGCTGTGTCACCTCACCAAACTTCAGGTCCTCGTCTGTGAAGGGAGGTAGTAACAAAGCTTTCCTCAGAGATTTATGAGAATTAAGAGACAGTGCATGAAAATTGCTGAGTGCAGTGTCCAGCGTGTAGGATCTGATAATCTTTCAGAAGTGATGCCCTGACCTTTCCCCTGCCCCTTCGCTCTCCTCACACCTCCCGTGAGTGTCACCGTTTACCCAGCCCCAAGTACCCTGAGGTCTGGAGGGCAAGTCTAACCTATTCGGCCTGTTGGTCTGTCTGTCCTGCCCCAGGGGAGTCTAGTGGACTACCTGCGGTCTCGGGGTCGGTCGGTGCTTGGCGGAGACTGTCTCCTCAAGTTCTCACTGTGAGTGAAGCAACCTGATTGGGGGTGGGGGGAGCTGCCCTGCTACGGGACCCCTGCCTGAGGGGACGTGTGGGTGGCTCACCCCCAGAGACGTCTGTGAGGCCATGGAATACCTGGAGGGCAACAACTTCGTGCATCGGGATCTGGCTGCCCGCAACGTGCTGGTGTCTGAGGACAATGTGGCCAAGGTCAGCGACTTCGGCCTCACCAAGGAGGCCTCCAGCACCCAGGACACGGGCAAGCTGCCGGTCAAGTGGACAGCCCCCGAGGCCCTAAGAGAGAAGGTGGGCGGGCTTCTCCTCTGGGCCTGAGCAGTGGTGGATGGGGTTCCTGGTCACCCCCACCCCCAGTTCCCAGGATCTGACACCGCCTCTCCCATCCACATGGCAGAAATTCTCCACCAAGTCTGATGTGTGGAGTTTCGGGATCCTTCTCTGGGAAATCTACTCTTTCGGGCGAGTGCCTTATCCAAGAATTGTGAGTGTGGGCACTGGGGCTGAGACTGGGGCTTGGAGAAAGGGGAGGGTGGCAGGGTGGGGGCCCTCACTGGGCCCTGCCTCCCCCATCTGAGGCCTGGAAGCTGCAGACCTGCCCTGGGGTCCTCTCAGGGCGCCCCCGGGACCTGGATCTGAGACAGAACTAGGGGTGTCATGGAGAGGGGTGCTAAGTAGGGGTCCCCTCGGGGTCAGGCCTCGCACCGACTCACACCACCCCCACCTCTGCACAGCCCCTGAAGGACGTCGTCCCGCGGGTGGAGAAGGGCTACAAGATGGATGCCCCTGACGGCTGCCCACCTGCAGTCTACGAGGTCATGAAGAACTGCTGGCACCTGGATGCCGCCACGCGGCCCTCCTTCCTGCAGCTCCGCGAGCAGCTCGAGCGCATCAAGACCCACGAGCTGCACCTGTGACTGCGGCCTCGCCCGGGCCGAGGGCCTGAGGGCCTGCAGGGACTGAGCCGGAGAGACTGCGGACCTCGCACCCCCGCTCGCTGGGCCCAAACCTGAACTGAGCCCAGCAGGAGGCCGCTGGGCCTCTTTCCTGTCCCAGCCCGTGCCCCCTCTGGCACCCGGAGACCCCGCCTAGGCCTGGCACCTTCTTTCATGGACCCACCTGTGGGGCTTTGGGAGCCCTGCCCTCGGGCCCGGATGGGAGGAGGCTGAAGAGCCGGGGGATAGACGCCCTACCGTGGTCAGGCTCCCCCCTGGCCTCCCATCTCTCGCCTTCTTAGAGTTTTATTCCTTTTCTTTTTTTGAGATTTTTTTTTTCCGTGTGTTTATTTTTTATTATTTTTCAAGATAAGGAGAAAGAAAGTACCCAGCAAATGGGCATTTTACAAGAAGTACGAATCTTATTTTCCTGTCCTGCCCACGAGGGTTGGGGAGACCAGGCCCCTCTCTAGGGCCCCATCGCCCCGGCCCTGTTCCCCCCGCCGTGTCCCGTGTCCGTGTCGCCTCGGTCGCCCCGTGTCTGCGCTTGACCATGTTGCAGTGTTTGCATGCGCCCGAGGCAGACGTCTGTCAGGGGCTTGGAGTCCGTGTGCCGCTGCCGCCCACCCACCTGCCTTGTGAGATGGAATCGTAATAAACCACTCCATGAGGACCCCGCTGCCCGGTCTCGGCGCTTCATCCACCGAGCCTGCCTATCCCACCCGGCCCCCCATCCCTGTGCCATCTTGTCCATCCCCCTGTCTCTTGTGAGTGAGGCTGTGCTTGCCCTGTGAGGGGGGCAGGGTGGGGAGCACTGCGGGGAGATGTAGCCACCGCCTTGTGTCAGCTGCACGAGCGAGTGTCCTGTGTCTGCCGTGAAGGAGTTCTCACCACCTGCCTCCCTCAACGTCCCGCTGCCAGGCAGGCCTGGCCCTGGGGCCGTCCTGGGCTTGGGTCCCGCCCGCCGGCATCCCAACTGCCTCTCCTGCTGTGTTGTTCAGGCCCACAGCACAGGGAGGGCTGGAGCATGGATGCGGGAGAAAGCCAGGCCTGACGTGCTGGACATGGGCTCCCCTTGGTAGGAGGCAGGATAAACGTCTCTTGCCGATGAGACGTGACCGCGATGGGGAGGCTCTGAGCTGCTGGCCGTTCTCACAGCTCCCCTGAGACGGGGCATCGCTGACCCCGCCCCATGTGCGCCCAGCCCTGCGGGGCACAGATGGAGAAGGCAGACTGGCCCTGGGTTCCGCAGGGTCAGTGCAGAGCCTCTGAGGGTTCACGTCATTCACTGAGACAGGCAGCTCGTAGAGTGTCCCCTTGTCCTTGGGGCTCTGACCTGTCCTCTCCCAGCCTGCAGGACCTGAAATCCAGGCCGTTCTGACTGTACAGGACGCCTCGGGGCTGCTCCTCAGCCCACTGTGGTCGGGCCCCATCACCTCCCGCAGCTCAGTGCTGCTGCCTCACCTCCCCCAGTTTGTTTTCTCTGCACACAGCCAGATGCATTTTTTAAAAAGCCAGACCATTCACTCAACAACACACACTTGGATCCCTGCAGTGTGGTGGGACTAGGGTTCAGCAGTGAGCAAAACGGACCCTGTGGAGTTGACAGTTGGGAAGACGATCACATAGACAAACTGAGAGGTGCTGTGGAAGAAACGAGTAGCGTGGGAATCAGACCTTATGTGTAGGTCAGGGAGGGCTTCCCGGAAGAGGCAGCATGTAAGCTGAGATGGGAAGGATGAGTGAGAGGGTGGGTAGCAGCATTTCAAGAGGGAGGAGCCAGCAGGTTCCCTGCTTCTCAGAGGACACAGGAGAGGAAAACAGTCTGCTGTTGGGGTTAGCTGCAAGGAGGTCACTGGGGACTTTGGCAAGACTCAAGTTTGGTGGGGGTGGAGTCCGGATCACCATCACAGTGGCTAGAGGAGGTGCAAGGACTGCAGGAAGGTAGACAGTCTGTGAAGGAATCCAGCTGTAATGAAGAAAGGATTTTTAAGGCAGTAGAGGCTTAAGCAAATATGACTGCCAAAGGGAAGGACGTTTACCTCGGGATCGTGTCCACATACTGAGAGGGAGGTGGACAGTAGAGAGGGGAGGGCACAGTAGTGATTTCAAGTGGGAGCTTGCCAAGGGCGAGGTTGGCAGCTGGAATCCAGAGCATGAGGGGCAGTGGGTCTGCAATGGGAGAGGGACCGTCCTGGTGAGTTGCCGAGGAGAGGCTACCACACAGTGGCACACTGGTAGACGACTGTCACTCAGGCCTAGGGCCGGGGTCGGGGGTGGGGGCTCTGATCTAAAGTGTGCTGGCATCCACTGTGCCCAATACCAGAGTGGACTTCACGCTCCCAACCTGACTTTGCTGAAAGCGGGGATCTGGGTGCCTTTTGATGATCAGCTCTCACTGACTGGTCCAGAAACCAGCTCAGGTTCAGAAAGCTCCAAAGATGCCCGTGGCCATGGGGTCACAAGAGGGGCCAAGCAGATGACATAACGGAGAATTGTGCCAAGTGTGACAAGCAAGAGTGAAGGGACGAGGTCCGGCTGATGGGGCCCTGTGGGAGTGCGGGCGCAGGGGCCAGAGATTCCACCTGGTGGGTGAGCCCCCTCCTGCCCCCAGTCCTTCATTACTTCTCCACCCCTTCACAGTTCAATTCCCCCCCTTTCTTCTCTCTCACCCTTCGCTGTGCTCTCCTGGCCGCTGGCACATCATAGACGAGTGAGAGGGTTTCTCCCCCAAGGCGCTCATGGACCTGGGGGAACCTGCTCAGAACTCAGTTCAGTACCCAGAAATCTGGTGGGCGTCACACTGCCACCCAGGCCAGGGAGGCAGAGGACAGAGGGAGCTTCTCAGACAGTGGGGGACCGTCGGGGACAGAGAGGGAGGGTGATCCTGCCAAAGGAAGGGCACTGCCTGGACAAAGGGAGTGAGCTGAGAGGAAGTTGAGAGGCTTAAGTGTGGCCGGGGCTAAGGGGCCAAGGGATGCAGTTTGGGAGCAAGTGAGGCTAAAGAAAGCGGGGCCTAGACCCCAGCTGGCTTTGCAGGCCCCGTGAGAAGTTTAACTCTATGCAAAGATGACCAATAACAACAGGATTGGAGGCAGAGTTTGGCCAGCTCTGCATTTTAGAGAGATGATTCTGGCTGCAGTCTGGCTAGAGTGAATGGGGACAGGGAGATGGTGGGAAGGCTGACAGGCCAGGCGGGAGGTGACTGATGGAGGCCTGGGCTGGGGGACCTGGTAGGAGGTGGAGAGGAAGATGAACGCAGGTGGTGTTTACTGAGCTGAGTTCTGCCCCTCTTTGTTCTAATGGATGCATTATCTCATGTAACCCTCCAAACAACCCTTGGAGAGAGACACTATTATTATCTCCAGTTTACAGATAAGGTATGTGAGGCTTGGAGAGATTAAAGCGTCAGGTAACAGTTTGAGGCTGGTGGGAGCAATTGAAGAGCTTACCAACTGCTGAGGAGCAGAAGGGGCCGTGGAAGGGTTCTGGGGACACTCCAGTCTCTGGCTTGGTAAGGTGGGTGGTGCCACCCATGACACCCCAGCCCTGGAGGAGGATGTGCTGGGGGTTGCAGAAGAGTTTGGTTTGGATTTGTGGCCTGGGAGCCTTTGTGACATCCAAGCAGAAAGGTCCCCTCCAGAGTTAAATGTTTATTTGGGCCTGTGACTCCAGGAGAAGCTGGGCTGAAAGCAGAGATTTGGGGATCGTGGGCACAGAGAAGGTGTCATGGTGTGGACGAGCTTGGCCAGGTAGCATGTGGAGCCTCTGGAGAGATGGGAGGGACCAGGAAGGGACAAGAGTGACCAAGAAGCAATTCCTGGGCTGGCTGGGGGCAGCAGAGAGGCAGGTGAGCGCTGGGGTGGGGGTTCTCAGAGCAGGGGGAAGGGAGGGGTGTCCACAGCGTTTCACGTTGCGGAGGCTGTTTGAGAAGTGTCCACTGGGCGCAGAGAGTGGGCATCGTCAGGCCTTGCTGGAACAGTTTTCATGGGGCACCGGGGTGGGGCGTGCAGGAGCTGGGAGCACTTAGGGGGCGGCAAGGAAGCAGGGCTGGAGGGGAGCCCACATTTCCACAGCTCGGCTGCGAAAAGGAAGGGGGAGAAGCGAGTGGAGGTGGTTGAGGGCTCAGTGTAGAGAAATGAAGTTCTTGTTTTAGCATGTCCTAAAATTTTCCATTTGCAGCCGTGGTTTTAATTAACTTGTAGAGCTTCAGTATCTTAATTCTACTGGGGGTTTACAAAGTACAGTAAAACTTAAGCTGTCCAGAATTCTTGGAGCCACTCTGGAAAACCAAAATTTATTTGGATGAAAATATTTGAGATACAGGATTTTTTTTAGCTTAAAAAAAAAAAAAAATCATTTGGCTGCTTCAGGGCTTAGTTGCACCACGTGGAATCTCTTGTTGCAAGATGCAGGCTTCTCTAGTTGTGGCACGTGGGCTTAGCTGCTCTGCAGCCTGTGGGATCTTAGTTCTCCGACCAGAGATCGAACCCACGTCCCCCGCATTGCTAGGCAGATTCTTAACCACTGGACCACCAAGGGGAGTCCCAGGATTTCTAATTTTTTACAAACTTCTTTCATTATGGAAATTATCAAACATATAAAAGTAGAGATTAGAATACAAGGAACCCTCACGTCCCTACTACCCAACTTTAAGAGTTATCAACTCAAGGCCAATTCTTGGCCATGCACACCCTGTTCCCCTCCTCCCACCCAAGTTCTAGGAGATTTGGGAGCAAATCCTAATGTTATATCAATTCATCCATAAAGCTTTAGTATATTTCTCCAGAAGACATAAGACTTTAAAAAGACATTCTACCACAACCCCATTATTATTCCTAAAAATTCTAATAAGAATCCCTTAATCAAATATCCATTGATCAAATTTCCCCATCTCATTTTTCCCATTACAAGGTCCATGCATTGCATTTATTTGCTCTGTCTCTTAAGGCTCCCTTTCTATTTTCACATAATTCCTTTCTTTTTTTTTATTTATTTTCACATAATTTCTTTGTTGAGGAAACCTGGTTGCTCAGAGGCATGAGCGTTTGGAATATGGGAGAGAGCTGAGAATCACGACAGTGAGAGCAGGACAGGGAAGGATGGGGGACGGTGATGGCCAGACAGCAGGGACAGCCATCTGTGGGAAGGAGCCAGGACGCCGGGGCCCATCCCAGGCAGGGAGGAAAGTCAGAGCTGCTGGGGGTGGCTCGTCCCAGTGATCCCCCTGAGGCCCTGCAGCCACAGGGACAGAAGGAAGGAGGAAGGATGGCCAGAGCTCAGGTTGGCAGGAGGTCAGGCTGCCTCATCGGGCTGGAGGTAAAGGGTGGGGCGGGGCCTGAGATCAGGCCTGGAAGGAACAGGATGTCTGTGCTGGGGAGGGAGGGAGAGGACAGTGCCAAAACCCCAGGTTCTGGGTCATCCTGGCTCCTCCCCACCTGGCCCTAGCCCAGGAGCCCCTCCCTATCCTCCCAGCTGCAAATCTACCCTGGGGCTCCGATACTAGATCCCTTCGCCATGAGGGTGGTCCGTGGCCTGGATCCCTTGCTCTGCCTTCTCCTCCTTGTACTCCTGGACCCCCACAGCCCCGAGATGGGCCATCTGCCTCAGCGAAGATTTGAGTACAAGCTCAGCTTCAAAGGACCGAGGCTGGCATTGCCTGGGGTTGGAATACCCTTCTGGAGCCATCACGGAGGTAAAATGTCGGGTGAGGACCAGCCATTCCCAGTGTTCCTCAGAACACTGGAGAGGCTGACAGGCTCTGGGTGGCCGTGACTGGGTGGGGAGTGGGCCTGCCAGTACAGCCACTGCCCAAGACGGGGCCAGGCCTGGGGCAGACAGTGCCAGGGGCCCCAGGACCCCCCAACCCCGACCTGTCTCCTGCTCCACCTCCACAGCCCCACCCCTACCTGTCCGCCTCAGCTTCTCCTCTCTGCCTCTCCCCTTCTCTGCCCTGGGACTTCTCTCTCTCCTTCTCTTCTTACCTCTCCTTGGAGAAGCCTTCACCACCCTGCCTCATGGACCTGTGCACATACACACACATGCTAATAGGCTGAGTCTCGGACTCACAGACGCAATGCAGCTTGGATCTGCACAGCCGATCCTCTGGCACTACACTGTCAGGTTGGGGCTGTCCAGGAGACCTGGGGCAGCCTGGAGGGAGGCAGCCACGTGGCCAGCTGTTTCACCAGAGAGGGCCCCAGCCCTGCCCTGTGTGTGTGTTGGGCGGAAGCAAGCATGAGAGCATCTTAGCCCATACGTTGTATTCAAGGCCTTCCAAACCCAGACCTACAAAGAATCTGTCTTTTACTCCGTCTTGTTCTAAAAAGATTTTTGAGGACTTATATGGACCTATGCAACTGAGAGGAATTTAAATTAGGAGTGAGCCAGAAGAATGAGACATAGTGTTAGGACTGAGGCATGAAATGAGTCCAGGAACATGGCTTGCTGCCAAAAGATATGCTGTTAAGCCTGCCCACTCTTCAGAGTTGAGCCATGAAACTGGTTTAGAGCCTCCTAGCAGCCAAACCAAAGAGAGAAAGCAGATCCATTGTGTATTTTTGTGTCTATGAGATGTAATGTCTGAAAAACAGCATCATTCCTGAGACTAGAGCAAATATCCCTTTAAGAAGACAGGCCTTCTTAGCAGGTTTAGGCCTGGTTCTCCCTCACAAAGCCCCAGGAGGTAAACAAAGGAGGAGGCTGTTCCCCATAGCTCGGAGCAGGCCCTGCCTCAGGCCCAGGATGGCAGGACCACACTCATTGTTCTGGGCCATGCCAAGTCTGGGGTGTTCCAGGACATATGGGGGAGCAGAGGCACATTCTTCAAGGTCACTCAGAGATATGCTCACTGTCCATTCACTCATTCATCCTTTTATCTGACTCACCCCCATGTCCTCTGTGCCCCGCCCAGAGACACAGGGCTGAGTCAATTTCGAGGATCCTGCAGTCTGCAGTGAGGTCCCCTGAACAATCCACCGGAGGCCCAGTGCAGAAGTGGGGCAGACATGGGCAACCTCTGCCTCCTGCATGCTACTTCAGAGGCGGTGGTGGCTCCCAAGGGCTCCAGCCCTCCTGGCCTTGAAGCCTCTGAGCCTCCCTACCCCCAGCTCTGGCCGCTGCTGAGCAAACAGGCTGGATTAGCAGTCTCCAGGACATGCTGGCAGGGTCTGGGCCCTGGGCCAGGTTCCAGGCTGGCAGGCCGCAGGGGAGTGGAGGCAGCTGGGGCAGGGCCTCTGGTCTCCCTTCTCCATTTCCTGCCAAACCTGCCTCAGTTTCTCACTCCTTCCTTCCCTCTCCCCCCATCCCACTCACATCAGTGGTAATTCTCACACTCACTCCATCCCTCACGGCCAGTTCCCACCTCTGCTTTCGTGCTTTCCCCACCTTGGGATGCCCCCTAGGTGCCCCCACCAGGAAGGCCCACCTCTGTCTGGACATACCCGTGTATCCACAGCCTGGAGTCCTGGCCCTCCGCCTGGTTATTCTCTCAGGGTGCTGCTCCCCTGTGTTCGTGGTCTCCGGCCTGTCCTTCCCCTCATAGGCCTCTCTTTCCTCCTCTGAGAAACACAACGCTCCCATGCTCACTTGCTCAGTCATGTCTGACTCTGCAACCCCGTGGACTGTAGCCCGCCAGGCTCTTCTCTCCAGGGGACTCTCCAGGCAGGAATACTGGAGTGGGTTGACATTCCCTTTGGACACAAATCTCTCTCATGGTGGAAATGACTTGTACTTTGGAGTCAGAGGGAGCTGGGTTCCCATTCATTTAGTTCCTTAATTTTTCTGAGCCTCAGCTTCCTCATCTATAAAATGGGGCCTTGGGACTTCCCTGGTGGTCCCATGGTTAAGACTCTAAGCTTCCACTGCTGGGGTCATGGGTTCGATCCCTGGTTGGGGAACTAAGATCCCCCGTGCCATATGGCCAAAAATAGTATAATAAATAATTAAAAGATAAAATGGGGCCCTATAAAAGCAAGCTGCACAGACTTGCAATGAGGCTTATGTGAGAATGCAGGTAAAGAGCCCCATGTATGTCTGGAGACTTCATTCACCTTCCCTCCCCCTGGCAGAGACCCAATCCCCACTTCTTCGGTGGATTCCACTGTCTGACCAGCCAGCTTATGACCTATTGGCTGTGATGTTCCCTCCTTCCTCCTTCTGGAGCCCAGTCTAGACCAGTGAGAGAGAGTGATGGGGGAGCAGGGGCTGGTGGGGCCCAGGCCCTGAGCTGCCCTGGCCCGCAGATGCCATCCCGGGCCTGGAGGAAGTACGGCTGGCCCCATCCATGCGGAACCGGAGTGGCGCCGTGTGGAGTACAAACCCCGTCCTCTTCCCTGCCTGGGAGGTGGAGATACAGATGAGGGTGACCGGGCCGGGGCGCTGGGGAGCCCAGGGCATGGTAAGTGGTCCCCACGAAGGTCCGGCAGAAGGGTGGGTCAGAGGAGCTGGTGGTGAGCCCGGGGTTCCAGGGTCCTGCAGCGACCCCTGAGCTGAGCAGCTGCGGACCCACAGGCCGTGTGGTACACCCGGGGCAGGGGCCAGGTAGGCCCTGTACTGGGGGAGCCAGACTTGGGGGACGGCATTGGGATCCTCTTCGACTCCTCAGCCCAAGATCCCCAGGTGAGTGGTGGTCTCCTGCCCGTCGTCCCGCCCACACCCTCACCCTCCGCCCTGTGCCCGGGTCTCAGGCTGCTTGTCCCCTCCCACACAGAACAGCCCTGCCATCTATGTGCTGGCCAGAGACAGGCACACTCTCTACGAGCCGCTTGGGTAAGGGCCCGCCTGGCTTGACCCCTACCTCATTCCTGGGCTGCGAGGAGCTCGGTGGTCCACACACAGAGAGCCCCCCTCCTAGGGCAGTGCCTCCTTGCTGCCCTCACATCTGAGCTGATGACACTGCCCAGGGCCCCCCTCTCACTAGGTCCCAGCCAAGCCTCCTCCAGGGCCTGGGACCAGGGTTGGCTTGCTCTTCTTGGGAATTACTCCACGGAGTCCTCAATTCACTGAACCCAACAGCCCCAGGGCAGCGGGGGTAGTGAAATGACGCAGAGTGAGGCCCGTGGTCAGTGTTTTCACTCCCATCATCTCCTCTTGACACTCTTGAGAAGTGGGGATTGTTAGGCCCCAATTACAGGTGAAGACGTTGAGCCCAGAGAGGAGAAGTGATTTGCCCCAGGTCACACAGCTGTGCCCGGAGCTGAGGTTTGAGGCCAGACTTGCCGGTCGAGGGTCCACGCCCTTTCCCGCACCAGCTGCCTGCCTGCCTGCCAGCACTGTCCCTTTCTCTCCGATGACGTGGCTCCCCATCCCTCTGTAGCCAGCATGCCTCCTCAGTAGCTGGGCCAGTTCATCAGTGTCTCTTAGCAAACATCCCTCTTAGCTCATAACAATTAGAATAATTGCTAACATTTACGACCTGAGCTTACTGTACGCCAGGCACTGCGCCAAGCACTTCACGCTCATGGCTTGGTTAACCCTCATAACAAGGTTATGAGGTAGTTCCAATTATTATTCTCATTTTAAAGATGGAGGAACTCGGATTTGGAAAGGTGAGGCAACTTGCCCAAGGTACAGGGGCTCAGAGGGCAAACACACGCCCCCGGGGCCCCGTCCCCTGCTCGGTGCTGCCCCCTCTTGGCCGAAGGCTGTGGTGACGGGCTCGCTGCCATCAGAGCCTCTGTGTGTCCATGAGCCCAGACACACTCAGGATGTCTCAGCACTCCTAACTCTCTGGACCAGCTGCTTCACCCCCGCGGGGAGGCTGGCTGGTCATCTTGTCCTTGGCTGCTAGGGTGGGTCTCGTGCTGTCTGTCCTGCTATGGGCCAAGAGTGGCAGAAAGGAGAAGAAAGAGAAGCCGTACCCAGAGGGAAGCCAGTGGGAGACCGTGGAGGCGGTGGTGGGCCTGGGGAATTGTGGGTAGAAATCCCACTGTTGGCCCAGGCTGAGCCCTAGGGAAGCGTCTCAGGGCGGGCCTCGGCCTCTTCTGTGGATTCCAAGTCCCAGCGTTCTGCCAGGCAAGGCTCGCTTTCCCGCTCCTCTCTCTTCTGCTGCGAGAGCAGAATACAGCAATGGAGGCTGGAGCTAGACCAGTACCATTGGGGGCGGGTGGCACTGCAGGCCTGGGCAGCACGGCCTCTGGGACCACCCCTACTGGTTAGGCCTTGGGTCCTGTGTGGCCTGGCTGGATTCCAAGTGCCCACAGGGATGGAGGCAGCCTGCTGCTGGGCTCCTGCCGCCAGGACTTCCGGAACCGGCCGTACCCCTTCAGAGCACGGATCACCTACTGGGGGCAGAGGCTGCGTGTGAGTCGTCCCTCCTGCCTTTGTGGGTCTACTGGGCAGGAAGTGCGGGTTACAGGGCTCAGAGTTCTGTGGATTCCCACGATCCCACAGACACACCTGTAACAGCACACGTGGTCCCTGGCACATGCAGGCAACACCCATAGGGATCCCTGCTCTCTACACAGACTCCTAACTTGCCCCCAGCACATTCCTGGGAGAGCTGGCACAAGCCCAGGTGTGCGAGCCCCTCCACATCACTCTGATTCCAAGCTTCCCGCCCGCCTTCCGGGTCAGGGAGCCAGTGAGTCAGGTGGGGACACTGCCTCTGCTGGGGCTGGGAGAGAGACGTGGGCTCCCCCTGTGAGGGACTCATGCCCTTTGTGTCCCTCAGGTGTCCTTGAACAGCGGCCTCACTCCCAGTGGCCCAGATGAGGTCTGTGTCGATGTGGGGCCCTTGCTTTTGGCCCCTGGAGGTTTCTTTGGGGTCTCGGCGGCCACGAGTATCCTGGCAGGTGAGGGCCTTCTGGGCAGAGGAGTGGTGCCCACTGAACACCCCTTCTAAGAAGCACTAGGGTGGGGCCAGCCAGTTCCTCACTGTGGGACACAGGAAAGCCACAAACTCTCTCTGGACCTCTGTTACCATCTGGGGAAGGTCGTGTCTGCCTTGCAGAGTTGATGAAAGTCTCAAATGGAGTAAAACACAAGTCACTTCCATTTCACTGTTGGCTCCACAAGGGTCCCTAGCTGGGATCTGTGGGGCAAGAGGAAGAGGGACAGCCATGGGGGACATCTAGGAAATGGAGCAAAAGGATGTGATGTAACAGACAGCCTGTGGAGGAGGCTGCAATCAGAGAGCAGGGTGCAATCAGAGGTGGCGTCCTGGAACGCCAGGACTTCGGTGTTTAGACTCCAGGCGCTGGGGAGCCATGGCAGGTTTCTAAGGAGGAGAGTGACGTGGTCAGAGTCATGAGGAGGAGGAGGAGGCCCCTGTGTGGTTCTGCCAGTAGCAGCCAGGCTCTGGGCCTGAGTGTATTGCTTTGCCTGTGGCCATGGCTCTAGGTCAGGAACATCCAGTTTTCCCATTCACTGGGGGTCCCCCTCTACCTCTCTGTTGGAGTCAACCCTCACAGCCCACCCGTCTGCTCATCTGATCCTCACACCTTTCCTATGAAGAGACGCAAGATGAGGGTCAGAGCTGCTCAAAGTCACCCAGATCTCTTGCCTGCCTGGAACATAATGGAGGCCGGGGGTGAGGGCTGAGGGAGTGAGTTCCCTTCCCTTCGCTACCCTGCTTTCTAGATGACCATGATGTCCTGTCCTTCCTGACCTTCAGTCTGTGGGAACCGGGTCCAGAGGTAACGCCGAACCTGGGCCTTCCCTGGGGGGAGGGCTGGGGGAGAAGCAGCCCAGTGATCCCTCCCCTTCCCGGATGCTCTGCTCACGTCCAGCTGTCAGACCTGTCATTCCAACGCTTATCTCTACCTGCTTGCAGAGCTCTACTCAGGCCAAGCCTTGTGCAGGGAAGTGCTAGGGGCCAGAGGTGACCCAGAGCCAGGCCCTGTCCTCAAAGAGCTGTGGGAGCACTGAGGGGTCCTAACCAGCCAGGGGAGCATGGCAAAGATGAGCTTGAAGGAACAGAGGGAGTAGCATAGACACAGGCCTGAGGGAGCTGCTGGGGTCTGGGCCACAGTGGGAGAGAAGGGTGTAAAGACTGGCAGTGCAGCAGGGCTGGGAGGACTGGGCCAGGTGGCTGAGCTGAGGGAGAACTAGGTGTGTGTGTGAGTATGTGTGTGTGTGTGTGTGTGCGCGAGTGTGGCGGAGGTACGGCAGGGCTGGGAGGACTGGGTCTATGCCAGGGTGGCTGTTTGGTCAGGGAGGGGGACAGGGCTTGAGGGAGGCCCTGTGGGAAGACTCCTCTGGGTTTGGGGCCTGAGTTTGTGTCTTCTTTCTCCAGCCTCCCTCACAGCCCTTCCTGGAGACGGAGCAGCTCCGCCTGGCAAAGCAGCTGGAAGGGCTGCAGGCAAGGCTGGGCCTGGGCACCAAGGAAGACATGACTCCAGAGCTGAACTATGGAGTCTGGGAAGAGGGTAGGGACCCAGAGAACAGGCAGGTGGGCCAGGGACTCGACTGAGGGTCACAGTATCCTCTTCCGTTCAAACCAAGAGCCCTTTAACCAGCGGGAAGGGGGCGCCTGAGGAGGCTGTATCTAAGCAGGCTCTGCCCCATCACCCAGACACATCTTTCCAGGGGAGTCCTGGAGGCAGAAGCCACACGTTTCTGCCCCTCCAAGGTGGCTTCAAAAGACAGGCTCTGTTGCCCACCCCAGCGGCCTGCCTGCCCCCACTCTGCCTTGATCCCCAGGGGAACAAAGCTTCGGCCTGGAGGAGACACTGCACAGACACAGCCAGATCCTTCAGGCCCTCCAGGGCCTCTCCAAGCACTTGATGCAGGCTGAGCGGCAATGGAAGCAGCAGCTGGGGTCCCCAGGCCACATCAGGCCTGAAGGAGGCTGGGTGAGTGGTCCTTCGAGCACCCAAGGGTCTGCCTACAGGCCCTGAGAAGCCGAGCTCCATAGGCACCAGATCTGATGGCACCAGTGAGCTCTCTCTGTCCAGAAAGAGGGGCAAGCACTACCCGGGAACTCATCTCCCCCAAGGTCTGGAGAGATAGGAGTGCGTGCATGCGTGCCTAGTCACTTCAGTCGTGTCTGACTCTTTGTGGCCCCATGGACTGTATCCCACCAGGCTCCTCTGTCCATGGGGCAAGAATACTGGAGTGGGATGCCATGCCCTTCTCTAGATCTTCCCAACCCAGGGATCGAACTCGCGTCTCTTGTGTCTTTTGCATTGGCAGGTGTGTTCTTCACCACTAGTGCCACCTGGGAAGCCCTGGAGGGAAAGGAGGGCAGGGGTGAAATGCTGCAACTGGCAGGGTGGCATGGATCTGCGAGGCAGGGGAGTGAGGTGGGGGCTGGGGGGCTTGGCACAAGCAAAGGCCCACAGAGCCCATGGCTGGGGCTGGGGAAAGGAGTTGCCAGGTATTTAGACGCGGATCTCTAGACAAGTGACAAAAATAGACTGGGTGCTTATTTGCATGTAGCTCCACATGTGATCTGATTCACATACGCTTGCTTAATGCTCAGATGCACCAGAAGCCTCGTTTCCCCTCCACTGCCATCCTGGCTTCTCCCCCCCGGGAATCACGTCCCGTGGCAGACCCAGCCTGGGGCCTGAGAGCTGAGCTCAGTCAAGATGTTAGACGCCCGGCAGAAGAGGCCAGTGGCTCCTGTGAGCTGGGCTCTGGCAGCTCGAGGTTTGAATCGTGTCCTCAGGACACAGCAGCTGAGGACAGAGCAGCCCAGAGCAGCCGAGCCTGGGCTGCTGGAATAGGGCAGAAGGGAGGCACCAGGTCCTCCAAGGCCACGTCTCCCTGATCCTACTGCCAGGCCCAGGACTCCCCCTGCCAGGCTCCACCCACCCCTGAGAGAGGTGGCTCCCTCTCCAGGTCACTGGGCAAGATGCCAGCCCAAGCACTGGGAGTTGACTGGCTGGGACCCGGGTAGGGGGTGGGGATGGGGAGGGAGGGGGAAAGGGGACTTCTCAGGGAGAAGGGTTTGGGAGGAGGGGAAAATCAGAAGCCCAGATGCAAAGGGTCAGATAAACCTAGTGTATCCCAAATGAGGGCCCAGGTAATGGAGTGAGGCCTCTAGAAGGAAGAGGGCTGCAAATCCCCAGGGAAGGTGAACCCTTCTCAGAGGGGCTGTGCCCTGGGCCCTAGAGAAGAGGCTGGTACCCCTGCAGGACTCAGCCAAGGTCAGCGCCCTACTCCTTGGACAGCGGACTCTGCTGCAAGACCTGCAAGAGATGAGGTAAGGGCACCCAGAGAGGAGGGTCCTGGGGGAGAGGGAAGAGGAGTCCCCACCCACCAACTTGCTTCTCTGCCGGAAGACCCCCCCATCAGTCCTTTAATGCTTTCATCATCTCCTGAGCAGCAAGCACAAAGCCTGGAAAACAGGGAGGGGTGTGGGGCAGAGTTAGGTTTGTTGAACTGAGCTGAATTTAACTGAATCAAGTTTAAAGTTTTGAAACTCCTGGTTTAAACACAACTCCCTGAGACATTCCCACCCCAGGGAGGGTTAGTAAAATCGAGCCTTCCTTCAGTGATAGCTTCTGGAAGGAGGGGACATTTTGAGGAGGTTCTTGGAGGGAACACAACCAGAAGCAGGCCCAGTTGGGGGATGGGCAGTCCCTGACTTCATTTTACCCCCCTCTGGCCCCTTAGCATCTCACTCTAGGCCCAGGCCTCTGGAGTTACCCATGGAGCCATAGGGGCAGGGGGTCACCTTGATGCCATGGGAGGAGAGGGGCTTCAGGCCATATGCTGTGGCTGCACCCCAACCCCAGCCCTCCTCTCTACATCTAGATTCCCTGGGGCTGGGAACATGAGGAGGAAGAGAATCTAAATCCCTGGGGGCCAGGGACGGAAGGCATAGCCCAGGGAGCCTGGGGTTGGGATGGACAGCTTAAGGGAGATGCTTCTCTGAGCTAAAGTGTCTCAAGGAGAAGCTCTGGGTTGGGGGGAGGACCACCAGTCCCCAAAAGGGGCCTTATGGGTGGTGCCTGTTCCTCACCCAGGTGCTGCCTTTGAGGATTATGGGAAATCCATAATTAGGTACTTTGGGTGCAATCAGAAGGGATAATGGGTTCTCTCCCTCGGTTTCCACTCTGTATCAGGGATGCAGCTGCTCACATGGCCTCAAGAGCCCAGGTCTTCTACCTGCCTGTGGGCACCAAGCATCATTTCTCAGAGCTGGCCCAGATCCTGAGCCTCCTGCAGAAGGACCTGCGGGGCCCAGCGGTGAGAGGGACAGGAGCGAGGACCACGGGGCTCAGCCTCCTTCTAGCACTTCCACAGCCCCAGGCCCCTCCTGCCTTTGCCCTTCCCCCCTGGGACTCCTGTCAGGCACACCTGTGTCCGTGTCTGTGTGTGCATGCACACGGGCATGCAGGCACAAGGATTGCATCTTCTCTCTGCCTTCTCTGCTCTCTGGAGAGTCCCACAGACTGTCAGTACCAGCAGGGCCCTGGAGATCACTTGGTCCAACTCCCACAATGACCAGAAGATAAATGGGAATAGGCTGTGCCCAAGATCATTCAAAGCTTAGTGGTGAAATCCGCTCTTTCCTGTGCCCTACTCCATCTTGCTCTTTTCCTTGCCCTCTCCATCACCTTGTCTTTTGCTCTGTATTTCTCTCTCTCACTTATCTCTAGAGCCTTCGGTCCCCTGAAGATCCCAGGTCCCAGGCCCTCCTGGCTGTTCCCACAAATAGGGACATAAGACCTGGGGTGGGGAAGCAGCTTTGTACCCTGCCCCCTCTGCGAGTTCCCTGGATGAGAGCCAGGGTACCCCAACACTGAGAGAGGGAAACAAAACCCCACAGTGGTCCAGATTCCAGGTCCCCTCCCTCCTTCTGAGTAAGAAGCTGATCTAAGATCTTAGAACATCTCTTTTCAGAGAGCAGCAGCCAAGGACCCTCGCTCACCTGGCAGGTCCCCAAGGGTTTCCTCGTGCCTGCAGCCTGGCATCTTCCTGTTCTTCCTCTTCATCCAGACTGTAGGCTTCTTCTGCTATGTACACTTCAGGTGGGCATTCCCATGCGCAGGACTTCCCACACCTACCTGGCATCTCTTGGGTCTGGACCACAGAGATTCAGTTTGAGAGAGGGGATACTAAGATTCCAGTGGGGAGATCCACATGACTTACCAGCTGGCAAGGAGCACTGCCCAAGTTAGGGCCCATTTTTTCCATAGAGATGTGGACTACCTGCTCAGCTGCTGGTCCCATCTGAGTCCTCTCTTCACAGAATTCACTCTCTAATGTGAGAAACTGACAAGTAACTAACAGTCACATCCTTTGTGATCAGGGCCATGATAGCAGGAAGCTCAGGGGCTTAAAAAGTGCTTGAAAAAGCACTAGAGCCAGCTTGGGGAGATCAGGTAATCACATGGAAGGGATATTTCATATGGATCATCAAGGCAACTAGGAATGTTTCAAGCCCAACAAGATAAGTAAAAGCATTGATGTAGAGGAAACATCATGAGAAAAGACGTGGAAGCATGAAAAAAAATATATATTTTGGAGAAAAAGTGGCAAGTTCGGTACTGCTAGAGCTAAATGTTTGTGAAACTGGGCAAAGAGAATTTAAAAGTTTGGGGGCATGTCACAGTTTATGCTTGATGAATGTTTGTAAACGAGTAAGACATTTAGAGATGTAAGATGTGCTAAGGAGCTCAGAAATGGGGCAGTCCTTGTCGGTGGTTTTTCAAGACAAGGAATCAGTGCAGGCTGTGATGGTCCTGGAGGAGGAGTGGAGTATGCTGAATTTCAAAAGCAGAATGGGAGAGGAGATGGCCTGCAGCTGTGCAGAACAGCAAAGGTATGAGGGTGGAAATGATGACAGGCTTATGTTACACAGGAGTGTGATGGTAGTCATAAGGCTGGAGCCACTTGGACAGAATTTGAATACCAGGAAGAAAGTGTGGTACTGATGGAGCAGACCAAGGTGTCATAGAAGTTCTCAGAGCAGGGGGTGCTGTGGTCCAGGGAGTGTAGGGTGGTGAGTGCAGTAAATATAAAGATCCTGGTCTCAAGAACCCAGAAGGGAGAAGCCCAAGTGACTGTCTTCTCTCCCTGGCAGCAAGCAGAAGCTGGACAAGGGCCTTCAGGACTATTTGTCCACATGCAGCCTTCCTCTGAGTTCTACACCACAAATCCCTAGGGTCTTGGGGGCTCTTCGGAGGCAGCCCTTCTCCCCCAGCATACAGGCGTGACCTCCTTCAAAGCCCTGATGAAATGTCCACTTCTCATCACTAGGAAGTCAACATGTACCTGGGGGTAGAGGGTTTGGCTGGTGTCTTCTGCCTCTGGGTACCTAGCTCCTACCCACACCTTAGCTTTTGGGGACATCCACCCTTATTAAAGGCAATTTCTCGCTTCCCATGCTTTGATGTGCTCATTTACCTTCCAGTATCACCTTAATCTCTGAAGACTTCAACTTCTTCCAGATGGTCACTGGGAGTGGGCTCCAAGCAGGCAAGGAGGCCCAGGGCTGGCTTGACTGCCAAAAAACCAGATACCCCATAGGCCTGAACTCAGGACTATGGTGGGAGATGGCATCACTAATGTGTATAATTCTGTCCCCAAATTCACCCAAAACAAGGAAGGGTGCCTCCAAGTGCCCTTCCTGGTCCAGCCCAGCCAGCATCACCAATGAACAACTCTCTCCCTTCTCCCTGGAGCTCCAGGGGTCAGCAGGGCAGGCGCGTGACCGAGAACTCTGAGAGGCAACCAATGGAGCCATAATTGGGATTCCCCACTCTCTGGTCTCCCTCCCTTTCTCAGCATCAAGCTCTTTGGGCAGCTGCTAGGGCGGCAGGTTGGAAAGAAGGTTGGGGCAGAGCCCAGGGCTACTCACACCTCCCAGCTGAAATCCTGGTTATCAGCCATCCGGGGGAGAAGGAAGTAGGGATAGCAGGGTTCTGGGGCGCATAAAAGCACAAGTCATTCCCCTGGGGAGCGACCCCCCCCCCCCTTTAACGGCAGCCCCAATCCGTTGTCAGCAGTGCCCAGCGGAGCTTGGCATGGAAGGAGGCACGTTGGGGAGGCGGGAGTGAGGCGCGGACACGTGGTCCAGTCTGCTCAGCCCCGTGCATGCCCCCCGCCCCCTGTGAGGAGGGGTTTGGGGCTATGGAGGCGGGCCCGGGCAGGGGCGGGCGGTGGGCGGTGCAGAGCGTGGGGCGCCTGCCTGCGGCGGGAGCTGTCCCTGAGACCTAGTGCTGAAGTAGGAGCGGACGTGCCTGGGTGCCCGCCGCGTGGTAACCGGCGCCCGGTGCCCGGGTCAGCGAAGACCATGGCGTTCATGGTGAAGACCATGGTGGGCGGCCAGCTGAAGAACCTCACTGGGAGCCTGGGGGGCGGCGAGGACAAGGGGGACGGGGACAAGTCGGCCGCCGAAGCGCAGGGCATGAGCCGAGAGGAGTATGAGGAGTATCAGAAGCAACTGGTGGAAGAGAAGTGAGTGGCATCCCTTCCTGGCTCCAATGGCCCTCCCCATCCCCCAAGAGGCCCCCGGCCCACCCTTAGGGCAGTCTCAGACCCCGAGCCCCTCCCCTACTTTTCCAGACTAGGTAAGGGCCGGGCCCTCTAGCCTGTCCCCAGAGCCACCCCATGTCTAACCTAGAACCCCGCTCCACTTTTACATTTGGGCCCAGAGGGAGTGGGGGCAGGGGCGACAGGGGCCTGAGACGATGTGGGGGCACGTGCATTTCTGACGAAACAAGTAATCCCTTAATCCGATCTGGTCTCAGCCGTCTGTGTCTTCCAACTGGAGCTCCTCTCAGCCTGAGGCTCAGAGAAAAGCGCTGCAGCTGAGGGAGAATCAGTCATGGAGACAGATCCTGAGATGAGGGCACTCTTGTGTGCGGACAATGCTGGGACAGAGATGTACCTGGAGTGGAGTTAGGGGCTCAGCTCCACACTAGGCTGCTTGGGTCAGATCCTGGCTTCGCTTCTTTTTTGCTGGGTGACCCTAGGCAAGTTCCTTAACCTTTCTGTGCCTCAGTTTCTTCTTCTGTAAAATGTGGGTGGTGATAAAACATGCCGTATATGTTTATGAGGGTTAATACTTAATGCACATAAACCCCTTAGCAAGACACCTGGCACATGGCAAACCATTAAATGTTAGCTATTATTTCACTTAATCATGATAACAGTTTTGTGAGCTGCAAAATCTTATCCTCATTTTACAAAACGGGAAAATAAATGATTTACTCAAAGACAAAAAGTGGTAGCTGAGCCAGGATGCGAACCCGTGTCTGTCCCAAATACTTTTCCCCACACTGACACAACCTGTCAGAAAAAGAAAAGACAGACCGAGTCAGATGCCACCTATGTTAGGGTCCGGAAAGCCAGACAGACGTGCCCTGATAGCTGCATCGGGCGACGTGTGTGGAGGCAATAAAGGGCACTGTGATACCAGGGAGAGACAGTGAAGATTGATCTTGGCTGGTCAGAGCACCCAACATACCGGCCGGCGCGGGTGGGAGCCAAGTAAACTTCGGCTAGGACATAGAGACCCTTCCCGCCGCCTTCCTCGCAGGCCCCGCCCATTTTCTCAGCCCCGGCGGTGATTCCGCCCCCGGTGCCCCCACAGGATGGAGCGGGACGCGCAGTTCACGCAGAGGAAGGCAGAGCGGGCCACGCTGCGGAGCCACTTCCGAGACAAATATCGGCTGCCCAAGGTAAGCTTAGGACCCTGGGCTGCAAGACACATCCGGGACCCCGAGCTGTGGGCTCCGGACCCCTTTGCCGTACTCCTGGCACTGCAACGCTCAAGGAGTGTTTGATTAAATTAACGATTCTCTCACTCCTTCACTCATTCACGGTTAATTAGTGCCTGCCAAGGGCCAGGGCTTGATGCTGACAGGTAGCCCAGTCCAGATGGGTTTGTGTTTCTGGAGTCAATCCAGGCCCCTTCTCTCCTCCAACCCCCACTCACCCAACCCAGAGTCAGGCCTAGGCAGATGAAGAGTTGGAAGGCAGTAGATTCTACCTCAGGGGTAAAATCTCTTGGCACTTCTAAACACCCAGGGAGGGAGGTGGACAGAGAGAAGGCAGCACCTTCTGTGTGCTTGATCTTCATGCCCTTACCTAACCCTTCAGTAACTCTGCCAGGTAGCTACTACCCACATCTACAGATAAGGAAACTGAGGCTCAGAGAGATTAAGGGACTTGGCTATGGTCATACACAGCCAGAGAGTGATGGGAGTGGGAAAAGAGATCAAGCCCGTACATGCTGAGCCTGCACTTGCTCCCAGACCCCTGGTTCCTTCCAAAGTATGAAGTCTGTCTGCAGATAGTAAAGTACCCCCTTGATTGCCCAAGTAGCTAGGAGGATGTCTCCTCTAGGCTCTGCAGCATCAGATGATCATGTAAGAGTTCTGTTCCTGTTGCCTAAGGAGGGAACTGAGGCACAGGCCACTCCCCCTGCCCAGAAGCTAGACTCTGAGGAGAAAAGGAAGCACAGGCTACACCTGAACTTGATCTTCCACTTGAATTGGAGGATTAGATATGTGAACGTCATATTCACTCATTCAGTACATGTTTACTGAGCCCCTGGCTGCCTCTGATTTCCCACAGGGCACTAGTCTTTTGAAAATCTCTCAAAGGAAGACTCAAACTCAGCTAGGAATGGATCATTCCTCAAATGCTTGCACTAAGGGTATAAGAGAAACAACTCTGCCATCAGAGAACTCTGAGTCCCCTAGGAGAGAGAAGACTTGGCTGTAACTGAGTAGGACATAAAGTGGAAAGCCAAAGAGCCCCCAAAGGGACAGGGAAGTGCAATGAACATCAGTAGGTAGGTGCTGTGCAAAGAGGACACAGACGTTGGAATGAGGGATACAGGTTTACATTTAGCTCCCCCACTTCCTAGTGCTGTGACTTTGGGCAAATTACTAAAGTTATCTGAGCCTCAATTTCCTTATTTGTAAAATGGAGAAAATAACACCTACCTCACAGTGGTGTTGTGAGCATTAAAAGCACTCAGCTCAGTGTCAGCCATGTGATAGGTGTTGGATGAATGGAATCCATCACTGTGATGGGTAACATTCTTCAGTGTAGTTAATGACAGTCAACACACAACTTAGCTGACTCAGTCTGACTCCGAAGTATTTTTATGTTGTCATTACTCACTGCGCTAGTGTCTCACCTTCAGTATCTCAGGGTGAAGTCAGGCCGTGTGAAAGGGCAAGGTCTCCATATCCAAGCGTCAAAAGCTTGATTCTGGTATGGAGAAGGGGGGCTGAGTTCACTGGAACCTGGAGTTCCAGAATCCTGGGGCCTGGAACACAGTCCAGGCTCCTCCTTGCCCCTCAACTCTGAGTCCCCACAGACCTGCAACCCCATCGCACCCCTTTCCCTCTTCCCTTCAGAACGAGACAGACGAGAGCCAGATCCAGATGGCAGGTGGAGATGTGGAGCTGCCCCGGGAGCTGGCCAAGATGATTGAGGAGGACACAGAGGAGGAGGAGGAGAGGGCCTCGGTCCTTGGGCAGCTGGCCAGCCTCCCTGGCTTGGACCTCGGCTCACTCAAGGACAAGGCCCACAGCACATTGGGGGACCTCAAGCAATCAGCTGAGAAGTGCCACATCATGTGACTACTTCCCCTGGGGTTACCCACGGGGGTGACCAGAGGGCTGGGCCCACACAAGCGCTGAGAGCATGTCTCAGCTTCCAGGGACCCATATCCCATCTTGGCTTTGTCTCCCTGCCCCAGGCCAGCCCCAGGACCCTTCTCATCCAGGGCTCCAGTCTGCCTTCTGCTCTCACCCTCTCCACTGGGAGCAAAGTTCCCATTCCTCACCCTACCCCTCAGGACCCACCATCCCTACTCAGCCTGGGAAGGTCTCCCAGGATTGTAGGAATAGACCTGACCCTCTCTGACCATGGCCCCAGTTCCTGCACACAGGAGAACCCATAGAGGGACACACAGAGGGACACAGAGATCCTGGTGTGCTCAGAGGGGTATGTCACAGATGCATCCTGGCACACAGAGACACAAACACGGGCCAGCTCCCCTGGGTGCCTAGCTCCTCTAGACACCAACACTCAGATATGCTCAGGGGAGCTTTAAGCAGACACTCACAACAGACAGGAGGCCTGAGTTCAAGTCTCCACATTTACTCTCCTTAAAACCCACCACCCTTTCTGGGCCTCAAGTCATTGTCTATACAACTGGAATGGACTGGGTGATTTCTAAGACTTCCTAGCTTGGCCTCCCTGACCCTTGAGAGTCAGTCCCACACCCCTCCTTGGGTAGAGCAGCAGCTGCAGCCATAGTCTCAAGCGGCTGCCACTGTGGGCTCTGGCTCTTGGAAGCTGAGTGATGCTATGTGAGGGGCTTAGTGCCAAGGATGAAGCTGGCACTGAACAGTAGCCCAGGAGGCTCCAGGCCGTCTCTGGGCCCAGGGCCCAGCCAATTTCTTTTCTGTTCCTGTAGAACTCTCCCTGGATTCCATAGCTGGATTTCCTCTCTTAGTTCAGTGAAAAATAAAAATTCCAAATGACTTGCCTATTTCACTTCTTACTGACCTCCAGGAGTCTCAGGTTTCACAGGCCCCTAACCTTGGCCTTGGAGGGGTATTCTCTACCTCCTCATCCACAGCTTCATAGGAGTGCCAGCTCCTATAAGATACTCAAGCAGTCACCTAGATGGGCTGCACCAGGGAAGGCAGGGCCTCTGGGGCATTACCTGAGCCTGCAGGAGGGGCTGACTCAACCACAGCTGTCTCTGGCACCTGTGCCGATCCCCTTCCACATCTTGGCCATCGAAGGTGTAACAAAACGAAGGCAGGGCAACTGCCTTCCAGCCCAGGCACTACTGTGTGACTTTGAGCAGGTCCCTTTCCCTCTCTGAGCCTGTTTCCTCCCTCGCTGTGATATTAAGAGCCCCACTCAATAATAATAACACCTGTTTCACAGGGTGGCCATTTGTAAAGCCCTTGGCACATGGACCATATCAATAAATGGTAACTTGTTCTTAAAAAAAAAAAGTGTAGAGTCCAAATCTCATCCTGCTCACCTATGTGTGTGTCCCGAGGGTGGGGGTTATCCAGGAGACCAACCAGGAGGCTCTGCAAGCAGGCCATCTCAGAGGCCTGCGAGGAGCAAGGTGCTACAGGCAGATCCTGGTGCCCCTGTTTCACACAGGACTGTAGAGAAGCCAGCCAAGATTTATAGGCAGAAGAGCCATCTTGGGGTTTGGTTTCAAGGGCAAAGCTTCCATTAGGTTCCTTTGTAAAATAAGAACAAGAAACATAAAACCTGTGCAGTAGGTAATGTGGGGAGGGAGAGGTGGGAGAGAAAGAGAGGACGATGAGTTAGGATGGGAGAAGACCCTATAGAGCTTTAACTAACCAGCCCAAAGAGAACAAATCAAACCACCAAGGAATAACAACAATCTCCATGAGCTGGCAGTTTCGGTTGTGGGGGCAGGGAGGGACGCAGGCCCCGGATCTGGGCAGTGATGCTCAGCTGTCACGCTGGGTCTTCTCTCTTGAACACCCCAGGGAAAGGGGCCTGGGCTGCCCCCAAGGAGGGTCATGGGACAAAAACCCCTCCTGACCTTCCTGGAGCTAGAGGAGACCAAGTTCTGGCCCCAGGTTGTGGGGGGTGGGGCATGGGCCACCTCGGCAGCATCAGCAGCAAGGCCCACGTCAGCACTCCGCCCTCCAGGGGCCTTCTGCCTAATGGGACTGGACAGACCCTTTCCCCTCAGTGGTTTGCAGGACCAAAGCGAAAGAGCAGGGATGCGGGCCGTGGGGAGGCCGGGGAGTGAACACTCACTGAACCCTCACAAAATGGGCTGGCTGGGGCCTGGGGTTAGGGAGTGGGAGGGGGCCGAGCCCCCATTCTGGCTCCTTGCTCACAGCCTGAGAACCCTGAGGGGCCCTGACCTGTCTGCCTGTCCCTGGAATCGAGGTGGAGAGGGCAGTGAAGGCTCTGGGGCTCAGGCAGAGATGGGCAAGGAGGGTGGGCTGAGGGGTGCACAGGCTCTGCTCGCCTCCCCACCTCGCTCTTCCTTCCCCTGCTCTCTGAACTTCCCTGTCAGCCCACGGCCCTCTCATCTCCAACCCTCAGTCTCCTTCCTGGCTCTCACCCACCCAACACCTATGCCCTCAACGTGAGGCTGACCTGGCCAAGCTGGAGTGCCCCCTGCATCTGCCGCACGCTCAGCCCTCAGCCCCTCAGTCCTCCCATCCTGCTTCTACTCCCACTTAGACCATCACTTTCTTGATGACTAGTCCATCCTCCGGGTGTGATGTGACAGCCACAAAGCCACTCACCACCAAAACTTTCCAGACCAATGCAAGTCCCACCATTAGGGCACCATAGTTTAGGGAAGGTATCATTCTTCTCCCGGCCCCTCCCTCCTGTTCTCTCCTTTCTTCCTTCTCACCCCGCAGGCAGTCTGAGGATACAGGACATGCTGACAGGTGATAAGACAGCCCCTCCAACCCCCTCACTCTTTCAGGAGAAAGACAACAGAGCTGGCTGGCCTGCTCCCTCTCACCCCCACCCTCAGGCTCTCTGGCTCCAGAAACAGGGGACTTCAGGGAGATAAGTGGCGACCCCTGGCCCCTGCCAGGCTCAAGCCCCCTTCTGCCTTCACCCCTGCAGACAGCCCAGGCCTGGTTCCCAGAGGGAGGAGGGGTACAGAGAGAAATGACTTTCTGGAGGCCAGTCGATCTCCAGGGAGGAGCTGGAGAGGGTGGTGATGGGTTTGGAGTTGAGAGGCTCTTCCCTTCCCCCAGTGGCCATATGGTCCCTCCTCCAACACTGGAGGCCCCGGCAGGGGCAGGCAATGGGACATCTGGGGGATGTCCATTTGCTGAGCCCGAGCTGCTGGCAGTGCCTACTGACCCAGCTGACTCCTGAGGCTGGGCTGGGGGTGGGGAGCCGCACATGAGGGGAGTACGAGGGAACCATGGAGCCTGCTGCCCCGCCTCCCACCCGGTGCCTGCCAGAAATCGCTGTTCCCAGAATCCGTGTGAGGCTTGGAGCAAGGGAGCCAGGCTGGGCTAGGTCTGGGGAAGCAGCAACGCTGAGGCTGCCTTGTCTCTAACCAACAAGAACCGTGCCTGTGTCTGTTTGATCATGACTGCAAGTCTGTGTGGGGTCTGCATGGGTATGTGAGTGTTTTTGTAGATGTCTGTGGCCTGTGGCCTGTTAGTATCTGTGTATGTGTGGCGGGGGTGGGTGTGAGTTGCTCTGGGGAAAGTGCCCCCTTCTTTCACACCCCAGCCTCGGGGTCAGGCCACCTCCCTCTTAGGGAGGGCCTGGATGGTAGCTGGCCTCTGAGGACAGCAGACCTTCTAGACGGCGTCCCTCAGGAGCCGAGGTTCTGTGTCCTCCTCACCCTAGCTGGTCAGGCAGGCCAGACGCCTGGGTCCCTCAACCTGCTCCAGAGGCCCATCTGCTTCTCCCAGGGCTGGCCCCTTGGGTGACAGAGGGCCCAGTGCTGGCTGGGCTGGGGGACTTAGTGGAGGTGAGGGCACGGCAGGGTGAGCACCCAGAGGCTGGGAGGGAGAGGTGGCCTGCCCTGTCTTGGGCACTCTCAGAGTGTTAAAGGTGAGAGATGGAAACTCTTGCTCCTAGGGAAAAAAACTTATTAAAAAAGATTAGCATATTTCCCACAGGCCTGTCATTTAAAGAAAGTCCTGGGGAGCCCCACCTCCTCTGGCTGGGCCGCCTCCCCCCTTGGCAGGTGGCTTAGACACCTTACCCAGGGCCTCCTCCGCCAGCCTCTGGCTTCAGGTCTTTCTTATACCCAGTGCCCCCATGGGGGCCCACTCCCCTCCACAATCACATGTAGAATAGTATCAGACCCCTGTCCTCAGATCGCCAATGCAGACATCACAAATAGAAACTGGGGCCTCCAGGGCCAAGCTTTTACCCCATTATCCTTCTATTCGATTAGTCTTTCACAAACCCCATCCTTCCTCATTCCCACTCTCCCTCCCATCCATTTCTCTCAATTTATCCCCACAACTGGATCCATTCATTCTCCTCCCTCCTTCTCATTTTACTCAGAGGGTTTTCTGTCCAGCCCACTCCCAAAAATAATCTGAATGCATTCCTCTGAAAATAACATTTTTTGAATTCTGTGTGCCAGGCTCATTTAATCCTCGCAGGTTCCCACGGGGCATTTACCTTCATCCTCATTTTACTGAGAAACAGGCTACTCAATGGGTCCCAAGCTTCAGAGCCACAGATCAAGGCCAGGAGTTTAGCTCTGCTTCCTGCCTTCCAGGTCACTGCTCCACACTGCCACCCAACGGTCAGGCTTCTGGAGAAGTTAGCCCTTTAAGGGAACTCGGGCCTTGGTGGCTGCCCAAGGGGGCGAGCTCCATCTCCCTAAGTTCCCAAAGATGCTCCTCCCACCCGAGGGTCGGGGGAGGGCTGCTGGAAACTACCCCAACTTGGGGGGCCCTGGGAGCTGAGCATGAGCACAACACACCCTAGAGGATGCCCTTTCCCTAATCTGGCTCTCTGGCCCAGGGTGAGAAGGGGCGGAGACACCGGGTCCTGTCTGGGACGAGCAGTGTGCAGCACAGACATTCAGCAGAATCACTGTGGTCACTGGGCCCTTCTCCCTGTGCAGACAGGAAGGGCCTTCCCTGGGCTCTGAGGCCTGCGCTTGCGGCTCCCCACTGCTCTCCTGGACGGTGGGAGGCCTGGTAGTAGGTCAGCCTGGCTCTCCCGGAAACCCTGGGGCTGAGGGCAGGGGGCAGATGTGGCTTTCACTCCCCCCAGCCTATGACCTCCCCCAGCCTCCCGCTCCACCCAGCTTTTCCTGGAGCCCCTCTAGCCCCAGCCTGTGAGCTGGGGCTCTCTCTGCTGTTTTTCTCAAGGCAAGAAGAGAAGAAGAAATTCAGAAAATAATTTAATAGAAAAACAATGAATTATATTCTTTACACCCAGTCTCCTATAGGGAAGGCAGACAACTCTTGCCCCAAGGAGGCATTTAAGGACAGAAGGATTAGAAATCACTAACACCCTCTCTGATTGTTTAGAAAAGAAAAGGCTAAATAACTCCAGGTAGACATATTCTTTCCAGGTTAAAGACACTTTGTTCTCCTGGAAGCCCACGCAGGGGCTTGAGGAGAGAGCGACAGTGCCACTGGAGAGATGGGGAGAACCCAGGCCGGGAAAGGGGAGGAGCTTGCCTGGGGTCACACACTGGTGGAGCAGCCGTGTCAGACCCAGGGCCAGGTCCCTGGATCACTGGTTCCCCTGGGGCCCGCATGCCTCCCCGTCCCAGGCCTGGACCAGCTCTGCGGTCAGTACCAGCATTCCTCAGAGGGATGAAGGTGGGAGGGATGAGGACTGAGGACCCCTCCCCTTGTGCCCTCCAGACCAGGGCAAGAACAAGGCATGGGTTTCTCAAATTTGCCCCATCTCTACCAAAGATATTGTTTTCATGCATGAAGGATAATCTTAAAATATCGAGAGGGTAGGCCGGGGTCAGCTCCCGGAAGACTGGTTGAGCTCTGCAGGGCTGAGTGCATATGGTGGGATGGATGGTCCCTGAGGGGTCTTGGAAGCCCTGTTCCAGTGCACAGAGGGAGGTGAGGCTCCCAGGAAAGACAGGGGTGGGTACAGCTGCCTGCTGGCAGGGAGTGAAAAAAGCAGGAGTGCCCTGCAGAGGGCCCTGGCCCTCATCTCAGAGCAAAACCAGAAATCAACAGGCTCAGCGCCCAGCAACCACCAAACAAAAGTCACGTGACAGAAACACACTTCTCCCAGAGTTCTCCCCACCCCAGGCCAAGGCCCCATGCTCCCGGCACACACCATGGGCTCTTAGACTCTCTAGGGAGTTAGAAGTCGCCCAGGGGTGCTGGGGATCCTGTGGTATGCGGGGGTCCCAGAATTGCCCATCCAGGAAGCCTGCTCCTTAGTGTTGCTGAAGGCCACAGAATTCTGGGGGCCAGCTGGGGTGTGTCCCCAGTTCCCAGTGATCTGTCCGATCATCCTTCAGGGTCACTGCAGAGTACAAGCTGCGGAGGGGAAGTGGGGAGCGTCAGTCTCGGGTCTCCGGCAAGAGAGGCAGAATCTAGGGCTGCCCCAGTCTTCATCCCTCCTCAGGTGAAGGGTCAGACCCCAGGGCAGGACTCACAGCTACGAACAGACTCCGACAGCCCCTCTTTGTCCAGGGTCTCGGCTTCCCAGTGAGACTCTTTCATCTGCAGAACATAAAGGACAGACTGTGAGAAGAGGCCTTCAGACAGTAACGAGAGGGAGTCACAGCACAGGGAGCAGGGGACAGACAGCCATGGGCAGAGAGGAACAGAACGCACAAAGCTTCGCCCCAGTGTGGGTCCCCACATGCCCACCTTGACCTGCTCCTTCAGGTACTCAGCCCGAGCCATGAGATTCTGAACCTGCCAAGGGAAGACATGCCCAGGGACGCGGGGTGAGGAGAGGCCTTCAAGTCAAGCTCCTTCTCACTCCTAATGCTCCCTGGGATCCTCTGCCTCATCAGAACAACTTGCCTGAGTCCTTCTCTGCCCCTTCCTCCAGAAGCCTCCTGACTGCTGCTCAGTTCCCAGACCCTGCCTGTCCCTCTGCCCTGACCCAAGCACCTGAGCCCTGATGACGTGCACGGGAGTCACCAACTTAGCAAGTCTGTGAGGTTTGACTCCCAGACCTGGGGCACCTTGAGGGAACCCAAGGAGGTCCCCACACATGGAAGCAGGGCAAATGGGGAAGAGGAACCCCACCCCCCCATCCCCACCGACCCTCCCAACCCCAGTGGGCACCTCAGTGTGAAGCAGCTCCCGCCTCCGGCCTGAGGGCTCCGCTGCAGAGAGAGGGAGGGTGCGTGGTGAGGGCGGGGTGGCCAGGGGCCGTTGGGGAGGTGGGGCTGGGGCCTTACCTGCCAGCAGCAGCAGCAGCTCCCCCAGACTGTGCTGGTACAGGGCCAGTGCGTCCTGCTCCCCGCCAGCCTCTTCCTCCTGCAGCCACATGGACACTAGGTTGTCTAGGGGGACGACCTGGACTCCTCCTGCCCCGCCCAGACCCCTCCCAGCAGCTCCAAACCTTGGCCATGGCAGCCGAAGCCACTTCCAGGGCAGCCAGGAGGCGCGGCTTGTCCCGGGCCATCTCTGGGATGAGGGGCAAAGATGCACTGTGACAGGGGCCGTCTGCTTTCTCACCTCAGGACACCTACCTCCACCTCCCTCCCCCTTGGGCTGGAGGGAAGTGGCCGGGGAACTGGTGGTCAGTGGGGGTCAGGGCCTACCTCTGAGCAGGTCTCGGGCAGAGGTCCCTTGCCTCAGCAGGGCCCGATTGGAGGAGGAGACGATGGCCTTGAGCTCCTCAGCCCGGGACACATACTGCCCTACCTGCTGGAGGGCAAGGGGCTGAGGAAGGGCTGTCCCCCACTGCCTCCCTCGCCAGCACCCAGCTCCAGGTTCTCCCTTTGGGTCCTCAGTGATTGCCCCAAACTGCAACATCAGTTGCAGGGGCCAACTGAGGCCAGCCTGAACCCCTTCCTGGGGAGGGAGGTTCCTCTAGGAGAGCCAACCCCCAGAGGCCCTGGGACCCGTCCCCATGTCCTCAGGGGACTCTGATCACCTTTGCCTTAATTGCCTCCTTCCGCTGGGCGTCCACTTCATCTGCAGAAAATGGGGGTTTAAATGAGGCCTCTGAAGCGAGGAGACCCCTGCCTCACACCAACCCCTCTGGAATCCCCCAAAGAAATGAGTTCCAGATTTCTCCACTGTCTTGTCTCCCACAAAATTCTGGAAGAGGAGCTGCTTCTGGTACCCAGCCACTGTGGCTGTGGCTGACCCTGTCCTGCCACACCCGCCTGGCACTCACAGTGCAGGGCGGGGACGAAGAAGTCCAGGGCCTTGCAGTAGAGAGACAAGGCGGCCGCAGCGTCCCCCTCCTGGTCCTTCTTCACAGCCTGCACCACCAGGGCGGTCTGCGGGAGGGCAGATCGGGAGTCATGCCCACTCCCCACACTCACCGCAAGGGGTCATCCATACCCTGAGCCCACCCTCTGCCTCCTGCTGGGCAGGTCACCTGGTAACCACTGAAAGGGGTCGATGAAACCCCCCACCTGCCCTCAGCCCACCCGTCTCCACTGGCTGCTCACTGCTCGTCCCAGGCTCTCCCCACTGGGCATGTGCTCCAGGTCTACCCAAGGGTGGGCGAAGAAGTCCTGGAAGGAGATGCGGCGGCTGGGGTCCCGCTCCAGGAGCCGCTGCAGCAGATCTCGGCAGTCGTGGGAGAGTTGGGGCCGCAGGGGGAGCTGCGGGGGTAGGGGTGGAACAGATCACACTCAGCTCTGGCACCCTGGCCCCCAGCCCCCAAGGCCTGTCAGGACCACCCTGCCCTGGGGGGCCCCCAAGACACACACTGACAGATGGAGAATATGAGGCAAGGAGGAAGAGTGACAGGTCAGAATGTGACAGCCAGTGAGAGCCAAGCCTCCTCCCCAGGCTCCTGTCTTTGTGGTCCTATGGACTGTAGCCTGCTAGGCTCCTCTGTCCATGGGATTCTCCAGGCAGGAATACTGGAGTGGGTTGCCATTTCCTCTCCAGGGGATCTTCCCAACACAGGGATGAACACGCATCTCCTGTGTCTCCTGCATTGGCAGGCAGATTATCACTGAGCCACCTGGGAAGCCCTTCTCCCTGTGGGGAACCTGAAACAGGCTGTAGGGCAGGCCTTTTGCTCCCCACTATGGTTGATCTGGGTCACCGGGACTGCATGGAGCCAACTGTCAGGCTAGAGCGTGCCCAGCTCCACAGTGGTGGCCTGGAGCCCACACCCCAGTCTGTGCAGGTGGCAGTGAGCTCTGCCACCTCAGGGCCCTGACTCCCGCTGCGCCTCACAGTTTCGAAGGCCCTGCTAGACCTACCTCAATAACCCGGTTGCTCCGGATCTTCTCTTCCAGCTCTGAGAACGACCTGGAGGCAAAGGGGGGCTGCCCGAAGAGGGCTTCTGTGGAAGGGAGGCAGAGGGCAGGCTGGGAGGGGATAGGGTCAAGCTGGGCCTGGCCCACTCCTGGAGAAGGGCCCCAGACCAGGCAAGTCAGTGTTTTCATTAAAACCCTTCAGGAGTGGCCCAGTGATGCTCTGACTGAGGATGCTCTGACAGTGCAGGCCTCCACGTGGGGGCAGGGGACAGAGCTCTCACCATACAGGATGACCCCCACAGACCAGAGGTCTACACGGGCATCGTACTGCCGCTGACACACCATCTCGGGAGCCATATAGAGTGGGGAGCCACGAAGCACGTGCTTCTCATCCCGGGGGGACATGTGCTGTGCAAAGCCAAAGTCTGCAGGCAAGAGGCCAGGCAGCAGGCTCAGTTTCTGCTCCTGCTTTACAGACTACCCGTGGGTTCCTGGGCGGGATTCCTCCCACCCTCTAGACTCACCAGGATTAACCCCACTTCCCTAATTTGCTCATGTCGTTTCTCTCACTACAAACCCTTCTACCTCCTTGAGGGCATATACTCTACCCATCCTGCACAGCCCCCTGCACACCTTTTCCCAGGAAGCCCACACCAATGAGGATAAGGGCTCACTAGGGGTTGACCTCTCCCTCACTGTCCTACTCAGCTCAGTGGACCTCTCTGGCCTCCAGCTTCAAGTCAGTTCTCCAAATTTTATCAGGGGCCACAACTACCCCTTTTCCCACTCCACACTTTCCAACACTGCCCCAGACTGAGTCATAGTCGGTGATGGATAAAGGACTAAGTCTGGTCACACTTTGAACCCTGACCCCACCCAGGATATCACATTGCTGGAGTCAAGCATCGGTAGCCTGAGAAAGGCCCTACCTTTTGGTGACGGGGCCCGTCCCTGGACATCCCAGCCTGTCGCTGTCTGATGACTCGAGGGCTCCATGAGAACCAGGGCTGCTGAGCGAGCCCAGGCAGAAGGAGCCCTCTGCACACCACCCTCCAAACCTCCACACCTTCCGTTCCAGACTCATACCTGCCAGTTTAAGGTGGGGCTTCTCCAGGGAGCTCAGCAGAATGTTCTGTGGCTTCAGGTCCAGGTGAGAGATGTTCCGTTCATGTAAGAACTGCAGGGCGCTGGCTAGGCAGTAGGAACCGTGCAGAGTGACAGGTCAGAGAAGCCTCTCTCCCATCCCCTCTCTTACCTGCCTGCCCAACCCCAGTTCTGGCCTGGTCTACCAAATGCTTTTTTTTTTTTTTTTTGCCTGTGCTACATCTCAGCTGTAGCATGTGGGATCTAGTTCTCTGACCAGGGATTGAATCTGGGCCCCCTGCGTTGGGAACGCAGAGTCTGATCTAACCACTGAACCACCAGCAAAGTCCCTACACCAAATGCTTTACATACAAGCACCAGGCTCCCCCCCACTGCTAAGACTTTGCCTCACGCCCACCTCGAGTGACCTCCTTCCTCCCTTGTGCTCCTTCACAAGTCTCCCCTCCTCCTAGAAGCCTCCCTAGATGTCCCAGCCCTTTAGGCCCTTGCTCTTCTCCTTGGCAAAACACTTGGGTCTTCGGAATGCTCCATGAGGTCTTTATGTTACTGAAGATGTTTCACGTGTGGAAGCTGGTACTCCCCACGGATGGGACTCCTCTCCATCTCTCTCACAGCATCCTTAAGCCAGGGATGGGCAAAACGAAGGGTGGGCCCTACAAATCCAAGCTGGGATAGCAGGCAACTGCTAAGAGTGTCACAACTCTAAGCCTGGGGCAGGGGTGGGGTGGGAGAGCAGAGATCATGGGAAGGGGCATCAGGCTGGGGTCAGAGGCTTTTACCCAACTGCTGCATGAAGACCCTAGCCACCTTCTCAGGCAGAATCCTGCGGGTGTGGATGAAGCGAGACAGGTCACCTCCTGCGCAGAACTCCATGATGAGGTAGATGTTGTCACTGTCCCACTGGGGTTAGAGGCAGAGAGGAGGCTTGAAGAGAGTGGCCCTTCTCAGCCCCCTTCGGTGGTCACCCCATCCCAAGCCCACACCTGGAAGTCTTTCAGCTGTACAATGTGGGGGTGTCGAATGCCCTTGAGGATCTCAATTTCTGTCAGGAGGTTTTCCACGGATGCCTTGTTCAGACTCTTCTTGGCCACACACTTTATGGCTACCACCTCCCGAGTATCCTTCTGTGGGGACAGGAGATTCAAGGGCTCTGCCTTGAGAGGACCAAGAACCATGCATGGCCAGAAGGCTCTGGTCCCCTCTGCCCTGCTCCTCCTCTCTCGGCCTACCCACTCACACCAGCATCCAGGTTGCCCAGCTGCCCTCTCTCAGGCCAGTAAGGCACCCAGATTCTGGAATCCTGGCTTCCCCACTAGCCTCTCTGCTTCACAATCCCTTTCATTGTATTCTAGAGTGCCCCTGCTAAGGCATGTTATTCACTGTTCTAAACTGCCCACTCTGCTTCCTAAGTGGGTCCAGCCTTCTAGAACCCTGCCCCAGACTCCTAGCCCACAGGTATCCTCCCTGTTTGGAGCCTAGTCTTCAGCCACTAACGCCGAGGCTCCATCGAGGTCTTCACTCGTCTCTCCGCACAACAGCGGTGTTTATTTGCTTTGAAGACCTATCTGCGGCGGTCACCGCACACCTCCTCCACAGAAGGTCAACCTGGCACAGGCCAAGCCGTGCACCCTTAGCTCACGCCGTCTCAACCTCTCCCCGTTTCCCGGCCCGGGCTTGCTTAGCGTCTGGCGGGCACCAGGGCCAGAACCTCAGAAGTTCTCGAGCCCCCAATTGCTGCCTCGCACAGAAGCCCCAAGGCGCCCCGCACCCACCTTGGCGTAGGCCTTGTACACCGTGGCATACGTGCCACTGCCCAGGCGCTCAGTGAGAATGAAGCCGTCCAGTCGCGGGGGGCCCCAGCCGGACCCCGCCATCCCGACAGCCCGCGCCCGCGGCCGGGCGCTTCCTGGTTCCCGGAGCCGGGGTTCCGGCCAGGAGCCGAGAGGGGAGCGCGCGCGCCGCGGTAGGACCGGACTCCACACTGCCCCGAGCGGCGCCCGCCGGAAGTGCAGCGAGGCAGGCGGGGCGGGGCGCCGGCGCCCGACCGCCCCGGCGCCCCTCCCCTCCAGGTGCGGCTCCTGGGAGCCTCCGCCTTCACCTGCACAGGAAATCAGATGACTCGCCAGTACCCGCAAGATCCATTTGGAGATACGCAGGTCCTCGCGGGCCTAACGGGAGTTAGCAGAGGTCACCCGGGAAATCCCATGCAGGCTAGACAGCATCTTATTAGATCGCCCATGTGAATGGGATAGGAGAGAAGCTCCATCTAAGACGTGGATAGGGTGTGTTCAAAGAGGCCCCTCTCCTCCAAGACCAGCAACTGTGAATGTGGAAGTACTGGAACAAGAAAGTACCATGGAAGAGGACAAGCAATCTCAGTAAGGGGCTCACACCCAGGGGTGAGGGACTGAGCCTGCCCAGACTGGCCAGGGAGCAGAGTGACCAGACACAGCATCTTCATCTTCTCACCTACGGCTGGCCTGCCTCAGTCCCTACCCTACGGGGCACTCCCAACTTTCCAAATACAGCAGACATCAGGACCAGTATTGTCTGAAAATGTCTTTTGTTTTTATTTAAGGACAAAATTGAGACATAACATATACATTTGTACACGGAGAAAAAAAATACCAGAAAGGAGTTTACAAAACCTTGGTCACTGCCATCATCATTCAGTGGCTCTGGGGCTGTGTCAGCTGGCAGCTTCGGGGCTGCCTCTGGTTAGGCCCCAGATGCCCTGGGTTGGACAGCTTTTTGAGAAGTCCCCTCAGTCTACCCACCCACTCCTACCATCTCTGGAGCACAGGATACAGGTTTTAACCTTGAACTCCTAAGCACCCATTAGAGTGACACAACTCCTGGGGAATCCCCAGGACTAGTGGAAGGTGATCTAGACTCTACTTGGGGAATACGGGAGAACCCTGGGGGATTAGTCTGGAACCCTTAAAAAGGTGGCCTGAAGAATGAAGTTCTGAATTCATTCCCCTTGCCCTCCCTAAGAGTCATACAAGCTAGATACTACTGATGGTGGGGGGCAGGGATAGGCAAGAATATGAGGCCAAGCTAAAGGGCAGCTGTCCCTCAGAAAGAGGAAATCAAAACGAATAGGGCCAAACCACACCAGGACAATCAGACCCACCCTAATACAAGATTGCCAAAAGCTGGGCAAGACAACTTCGGGTCAGTGTCCTCTATCCCTCTCCATCCCCAAATCCTAACCAACCCCATTGCACATTCAGTAAGTCTAAAGAGGGAAGGGCTTAAGAAGGGCCCCAGAGGGCACCACGTACTGCCCACATCGGGAGGATGCAGGGGCCCTAGAGGGCTACGAAACAAACATGGCCTGTTTGTTAGAAACATAAGGCAGGACAGAGGCTGGAAGCCCAGAGTTCACCCTAGAGTGATCTGAGGAAGAGCCCAGACTGCAGTTCATCTAAAGGGGAGCCCTTAGGAGGCTCCCAGAGTCTGAGCAGGAGGGAAGGGCAGGACTGTGGAAGTGACAGGCTGGGTCCATGAAGCCAGATTCCCGTCAGGCCTGCTGGGGAGGAGTGGAATCTCAGGACTCAAGGTGGTTGGGCCCAGTACAGCCAGTGATCCCAAGTGCGTGTGTTTGTGTTTGTATGTGTGTGAGTATATGTGTGTATCTGTGAAGAAGAGAACTTCAGTCCCATTGCTTCCAAAGATACAAAAAAATCCTATCAAACCACCACCAGAGAAGAAAAGACAGCTTTTTTTTTTTTCCTCTTGTGTAGAAAAAAGTCCCTGTCCCTCCCTCCCCTTTCCTCAGGTGGAAGGGAGAGATGGTTGCTGAGGGAGGAAGAAGAGCCATGGGCAAGACCCTCCCCAGGTCTGTGCTGGGCATACCCAATGCTTAAGGCACCCGTGGAAAGTGCAGCTCAGAAGGCAGGTGAGAGAGAGAAGGCCAGGGCAGAGGGAGGAGTCAGGAGGACTAATTCCCCTGGAACGCTCCTTGGGCAGCAGATGAGGCGGCACTGCGGAAGGTCCTGCTACTGAAGATGCCCTGGGAAAACTCCTCCTGGGCCTGCTGGAAGCTGGCCCCTGTCCTGCGGTACAGGGAGTGCACCTGCAGAAAGAGGCTGTGGTGAGAAAAGTCCACCCGCCTGGGGGCCACCAGCTCATGGGCCCAAGGCAGCCACCACGGACCCCAGCCTGTCTGACCTCCCACCCAGAGCCTTGGAGGAAGCTGCTGGAGCTCTGAGGACCCAGGAGACACAACTGCTGTAGTGATGAACATCCCCCATGAAGAAAGCAGGAGAGAGGTGCCTACCCCAGGGGCTGGGGCTTCCTTGGGTTTGCAGTTGGCCCAGCACCCACCACTCACTCACCCGCTTCAGGAGGAAGAGTGAGAGCACGGCACAGAGGGTGAAGAAGCCAGCCACCACCATCATGATAACCGACACAGCCAAGTTGTGCTTCATCGTAGACAGGGCTGCAATCCAACCACTGCAAAGGCGGAGGAGGCCGGGGAGAGCACAGTGGGATTGGGCCCCAGAGCTCCCTGTGAGGGGCTCTTCTCCAAATGGCCACTGTGTGCTGAACACCACCCGGGCATCTCTGGGCAGCACAGAGCCCTATGGGCCAAAAGCCTGGCCTGTGAGGCCAGGCCTCTGTAAAGGCCACCAGGCCCCATAATGCCCATAGGGAATCTATGGGCCATGTGAGGCCTGGAAGGGAGGATGTGGCTGCTGCTTTCACTGTTAAGAGTGACGGTGGGTAGAGCCCTTTAGGGGACATGGAAAGCCTAGGGCTGCTCACTGCAGAGGGCCGTCCCTCTGGGAAGGAGGATCATTAGCCAACCCACTTCATTCATCCTCTCACCTCAGCTCCCCACCCTGCAGCCCAGGAACAGCCCTGCTGCCTCCAGCCAGTCACCTCTCCTTCCTGAGCCAGTGTTCTCATCTACCAAGGGGACAGCCTCACATTTTGATTTTAAAAATTAATACAAAGCTATAGCTATCGAAACAGTATGGTACTGGCATCAGGATAGACATATATTATAGATCAATGGAATAGAACTGAGAGTCCAGAAACAAATCTATATATTTATCATCAACTGATTTTAGACAAGTGTGCCAAAACCACTGAATGTTGAAGAATGGCCTCTTCAACAAATGGTGCAGGACGGCTAGATATCCACATACAAAATAATGAAGGTGACCAACACAATAGTGTAAAGCAATTATCCTCCAATTAAAATTACATTAAAAAAATTAAAAGGAAAAAAAAAAACACAATGAAGGTGCACCCTATTTCCACCATATAGAAAAGCTAACTCAAACCTAACAATAAGAACGAAAACTATTAGATCTCATTACAATTAAGAACCTTTGTTCATCAAATGATATTATCAGAAGTGAGAAACAACACACAGAAAGGAGAAACTTTATACATTATATACCTGACAAGTAGCTATGCAGCATCCTGAATATATGAAGAATTCAACAGACAATCCAAATACTAAATTAGAAAACAATTTGAATAGACATTTCTCCAAAGAAAATATGCAAGCACATAAAAGATGGCCAACATCATAATCGTTCAGGAAAGAGCAATCAAAATCACGAGTTACCACACTTCTAGATTGGCTATAAAAGAAAAAAGGAAAAAAACAAGAAAGGAAAATAGTAAGTGTTAGGGAGGATATGGAGGAACTGGAATCCTCATACACTGCTATTGAGAATGTAAAATAGTTTGGCCTGCACTTCCCTGGTGGTCCAGTGGTTAAGAATCCACCTGCCAACCCAGAGGACACAGGTTCAATCCCTGGTCCAGGAAGATTTCACATGCTGTGGGGTAACAAAGCCTATGCGCCACAACTACTGAAGCCCGAGCGCCCTAGAGCCCAGGCTGCACAACAAACAGCCACTGCAATGAGACGTCCACACACCATAACTAGAGAGCAGCCCCAACAGGCCCAACTAGAGAATGCCTGCAGCAACAAAGACCCAGCACAGCCAAAAAGAAAGAAATACAATGGTTCAGCCACTGCAGGACAGTGTGGCAGTTCCTTAATAAATTATACATAGAATCACCATACAACCCAGCAATTCCACCCTCGGATACATACCCTAAAGAACTGAAAGCAGGTACTCAAAAACCTATACACAAATGTTCACAGCAGCACTATCCACAACAGCAAAAAGGTGGAAACCCAAATGTCTATCAGCTGATGAGTGGATAAACAACATGCAGTATCTCCAAGAACTATGGAATATTATTTAGTCATAAAATGTAATGAAGTACTAACATGAACCTTGAAAATATGCTATGTGAAAGAATGTGAAGTCAAGTGGGCCTTAGAAAGCATCACTATGAACAAAGCTAGTGGAGGTGATGGAATTCCAGTTGAACTATTTCAAATCCTGAAAGATGATGCTGTGAAAGTGCTGCACTCAATATGCCAGCAAATTTGGAAAACTCAGCAGTGGCCACACAACTGGAAAAGGTCAGTTTTCATTCCAATCCCAAAGAAAGGCAATGCCAAAGAATGCTCAAACTACCGTCACAGTTGCACTCATCTCACACGCTAGTAAAGTAATGCTCAAAATTCTCCAAGCCAGGCTTCAGCAATACGTGAACCGTGAACTTCCTGATGTTCAAGCTGGTTTTAGAAAAGGCAGAGGAACCAGAGATCAAATTGCCAACATCTGCTGGATCATCGAAAAAGCAAGAGAGTTCCAGAAAAACATCTATTTCTGCTTTATTGACTATGCCAAAGCCTTTGACTGTGTGGATCACAAGAAACTGTGGAAAATTCTGAAAGAGATGGGAATACCAGACCACCTGATCTGCCTCTTGAGAAATGTGTATGCAGGTCAGGAAGCAACACTTAGAACTGGACATGGAACAACAGACTGGTTCCAAATAGGAAAAGGAGTTCGTCAAGGCTGTATATTGTCACCCTGTTTATTTAACTTCTATGCAGAGTACATCATGAGAAACGCTGGATTGGAAGAAACACAAGCTGGAATCAAGATTGCCGGGAGAAATATCAATAACCTCAGATATGCAGATGACACCACTCTTATGGCAGAAAGTAAAGAGGAACTCAAAAGCCTCTTGATGAAAGTTAAAGTGGAGAGTGAAAAAGTTGGCTTAAAGCTCAACATTCAGAAAACAAAGATCATAGCATCCGCTCCCACCACTTTATGGGAAACAGATGGGGAAACAGTGGAGACAGCGTCAGACTTTATTTTTCTGGGCTCCAAAATCACTACAGATGGGGACTGCAGCCATGAAATTAAAAGACGCTTACTCCTTGGAAGGAAAGTTATGACCAACCTAGATAGCATATTCAAAAGCAGAGACATTACTTTGCCAACAAAGGTCCGTCTAGTCAAGGCTATGGTTTTTCCTGTGGTCATGTATGGATGTGAGAGTTGGACTGTGAAGAAGGCTGAGTGCCAAAGAATTGATGCTTTTGAACTGTGGTGTTGGAGAAGACTCTTGAGAGTCCCTTGGACTGCAAGGAGATCCAACCAGTCCATTCTGAAGGAGATCAGCCCTGGGATTTCTTTGGAAGGACTGATGCTAAAGCTGAAACTTCAGTACTTTGGCCACCTCATGTGAAGAGTTGACTCATTGGAAAAGACTCTGATGCTGGGAGGGATTGGGGGCAGGAGGAGAAGGGGACGACAGAGGATGAGATGGCTGGATGGCATCGCTGACTCTATGGACGTGAGTCTGAGTGAACTCCGGGAGTTGGTGATGGACAGGGAGGCCTGGCGTGCTGTGATTCATGGGGTGGCAAAGAGTCGGACACGACTGAGAGACTGATCTGATCTGAAAGAAGCCAGGCACCAAAAGCCAAATGTTAGGCTCAGTGGTAAAGAATCTGCCTGCCAATGCAGGGGACGCAGGTTCAATCCCTGGTCCAAGAAGATTCCATACGCTAAGGAGCAACTAAGCCCGTGTGCGCCACAACTACTGAGCCTGTGTTCTAGAGTCCAGGTGCCACATCTACTGAAGCCTGTGTGTCTAGCCCATGCTCTGCAGCAAGAGAAGCCACTGCAACGAGAAGCCCACACACGCTGCAACTAGAGAAAAGCCCATGCAGCAATGAAGACCCAGCACAGTCAAAAATAAATAAATAAATAAATTTTTTTGTTTAAAGCCACATATGATTTCATTAAAATGAAATGTCCAGAATAGGCAAATCCAGAGATGCATAAACAGTTTAATGGTTGCTATGGGCTCAGTGAATGAGGGAATGAAGAGTGACTGCTTAATGGGCATGGAGTTTCCTTACAATGTGATACAAATGTCACAGTGTGATACAGAATTAGACAGTGCTGATGTCTGCAAGACACTGTGAATGAACTAAATGCCACTCAATTATACAAAGTGGTTTAAGTGGTAAACAAAATGACAGATTTTATGTTATGTGTATTTTATAATCAGTAACAAAAAAGGGAGGCGGGAGGACTTCCACCCAATCGTGGGTGTTCTGAGGTGAGATGAGAAAGTCACCGGGAGGCTGGAGGCCTCGGAGCTCAACCAGGCAGACCCAGGCAGGGCAGTGAGGGGCGGAGCAGGACCAGAACTCAAGCCTTCTGGCTCCCAGTCCAGGGTGTAAACAGCAATTGTTAATCACAGTCTTCTACCAGGATCTCACTGAGGGTAATGAGTAATGAAACTGGGTCACCAGTCAAACAGAAAAGGGGCCAGGTTAGAAATAGCAAGGCAAGAAGGCAGAGGAGAGGAGGAAGGCAGCATGCACTGAGTGTGAGGTGAGTCACCCCTCCTCGCCACTCTGGACTTGCCAGCTCCACTGGAGGGCGGGGACCAAAATAGTGCAGCCCTTCCAGGCTCAGGCTTTCAGCCAAGTGCCAGCCTGACCTTTCTGTAATGTTCCCTGTGCACTGGAGCAGAAAGGAAAACATCAGCCATCAGCTTTGCTCTTTGAGACTAATTCTGAGCTGAGAATTGCAGCAGCCGGGACTCTCAAGCCAACTGGATGCTCAAGGAGAGCAGCCTGAAGGAGCAGATCCTCCAGGGGTGAGGGCTCCACCTCCTGAGGTTACAGGGCCTCCAGAAAAAGTCACAGCTCACAGTTTGTAAAGGCCAAGACATCCATCGGCAGCCGCCCAAGCCTTGGGGCTCGTCCGGGGCCTGTGGGAGCAGCCGCAGGCTCTAGGAGGGCCCGGCAGGAGAAAAGGACAAGGGCGCCCTGCAGTGCAGGACACAGCCCTGAGAGCCTAAGGATTCAGGCCAACTCCACCCACAGCACTCTGGAAAGGGGTGAGCAAGGCGAAACAGTGAGTGGCTACCGGGGAAGAAGCGGAAGAAGGCAGACCCCCGCTGACCCATCACCCCTCTCCCAGCCATGGTGGAAGACGGGTCATCGGTGGGGTCTTTCTGGGAGCAGGGGAACAGGGCCTAGTCCCCTCTGTGCTGCCCCACGTCTCACCTGTCCCCAAGGCTAGGGATGCCGATCAACTGGATGATGTAGATCCCTATTTGACAGAAAAATACAAAGAAGAACACGAAGAAGCTGAAAGAGTTGTCAGACCTGTGGAGAGAGGGGGAAATGAGAAGTCACACAAGGGCTTTGGGCTCAGACCTCAGCCTTTTCACTTGCCAGGATACCTTCCTCGCTAAGAGACAGGAGGAAGGTGCCAGAGCAGACAGAGCTCCAGGGGTCAGCCACACTGTCCATGAGGACAGGGACACACAGACACCCCCGTAATCAAAAAGGTCTTGCCTTCCGCTGCCTTCCAATTTAAGGGGTCAATGCTTGAGTGCTTACAGAACTTGTAAATAAAGTTGCTCACCCCACGGACAATGTAACAAACTTAACAGTCCATTTCCTGAAGTTATCTCCATTTCATAACAGGTAAGAAAATCTAAGACTGTTATAAAGATAATAAAACTTTAAGAATCAATCTGTAGGCCTGGGCGGAAGAAAAGACACCTAGGGAGTAGGGAACACCAGATAAAACTGGTGTTTGAGAACTTCCATCACGCCCTGGAGGGCTAGAATACAGTGAGGGTACAGGTTTTGCCTGCTGAGTACATGGGAGGGTTTGGCCACTGCTCTGCCCCCTCTTTCCCAGGACCTGCTGGGCTCCCTGTCTCTCCTCCCTTCTCTCTTCACTCCCTGCTGGGCTCAACTAGGAGTTGAGCATCAACTCCTCGTCTCAATTCCAAAAGTCCTAGGGGTCTGTGAGGTGGATTCATTCATGTCCACAGTACTGACTCTAGGGCCACCGGTCAAATACTGGCACTCATCGAGGCTCAAGGGTTACTGGGGAGGTAGGGGGAGGGGCAGACATGAGCATGGAGGGGTAAAGCTATTGAGAGCTTATCTCACTCTTATCAGACTCTGTCTGGCTATCACAGACACACAGCCTCTCCCCGGAACTAAAATCCCAATGAACCAGACAGACTGGGAGCAGGGGGAAGGCAAGGAAGGCTCTTGATTTCCTCTCTGGGTCTCCCGAGCCTGGTCCAAGGACAGGGCCCAGAGCAGACCTCTGGTACAACAGAGGAGAAAACAGCTGCTGATCCCTGCCTGTTCTCACTAAGGGTGGGGATCGGAAAGTGAATTTCCCCACCATTCCATTCCGCTCTAAGACTGGGAGGGGGCCCCAGGGCTGATGGGCTTTGGCCTGCTACCTGATGCCAGCCATATACTACTCACCCCTGCCCAGCCCCACTCACCTGAAAGCCTTATAGATGGGTCGATACCAACAAAGGAAGGCACAGGGGGTGAAGATCACAAACCACAGGATGGAGAGGCCGAAGTCTACTCCCCTGGAGGTGTCGACTAAGAACCAGGCCAGGCAGGCAAGCAGGTTCAGAAACAGAGTCACTGAATGCACTGGGGAAGGGGAGGTGGGGAGAGAGAGGCTTGTGCCAAGGGGACCGAAGGCCTCCCCACTGAGGCAAACCATCCCCTGAAGAGGAAATGAGGTCCACGCTGTGAGAGCAGCTGCAGAAATACTAGAGGACCTTGGTGTATACACAGGCAGGGTGTTCTGAGACCTTAAAACCAGGGAATCTTAAAACTCAGGTATCTGAGGAGTGGCAGTGGAGGGGCGGATACAGATACAAGGGCTGAGCTTTGGGGAATGAAGTCTTTCAGCAGGCTTTCCCCTGGTTGTGGACAGCCCCCAGTGGAGCTACAAGAAGTCTTCTCTCCTTGCTCCTCATTCCTAGGAACCGAGAGGACCATGGGGAGGAGAGGCCTTCCCCTAAGGAGGGCTGTTCAGTGCAGAGAGCTCTGTAGGAACTCTGAAGCCTCCGGCTAGTCCCACCCTACCTGATATGGGGTCTGGACAGGCCCTTGTGGGGAGGTTCCCAGGACAGGCAGCAGACTGTGGGGAGCCAGTTATGTGGGCAGAGACACCCCTCAGCCCAGCCCAGAGAGAGGCTGCAGCCTGCCAAGAGGAGCAACCAGAGCATAGCCAGCACGCTCGAGTCACAGCCCACTTCACCCTGAGCTTGAAGGGGCAGAGCAAGACTCACACATCCAGAGATAGTAGAGCATCTTGCATATCCGCTGGTAGTCGGCAGGGATCTCTGTGGAGAAGTCCTGATAGAAGCAGGGCTTGACAGGGCACCACACGGGCAGGGGCGGCCAGTTGTTCTCTCTCACTGCATGGGAAGAGGTGAGGAGGTGAGCCCGGCCTTAGCAGCAGCGTGGCGGGGTGCACATGCGGGCCCAGTCCCTGGGCCAAAGCAGGGCTCCCGGGGGGTGCCAGCAGACGGGGCTCAGGGTGTATGGATATGGAGTGGGATGGGGAAAGAGGACCGGACACAAACACCCCTGAGCTCACTCCAATACAATGGACCCCAGATGCACTGGGAAACACAGAGCTCGACGGCCTAAGTGATTACTTTTATTAACCACCAGACCGTAAGCACAAGGGGGCATCATCATGGGTAAGGAATCCTGGGACCAAGGCTCCCACTCGAAGTAAATTCCAGAGTGGGGAAGGAGTGAAGAAATAACCTACATCCATTAGGACCAAATGGCAAGTCTCCTGACCTTCACCTTACTTGGCGTTCCCCAGGACAATGCCGTGACAGAGCTCAGCAAAGCTCTGAGGCTGCCCTGGAACAAGCGGGCTCAGGGAAGTCCTAAGCCAGGCAGCACGGCCTCCCCTACCATGTAAGTTGGCCACCGTGTTCTGAAGCTCCCGCTCCTTCCGTTCCAGCTCGGCCGCTTTCCTGTCCAGTTCTTCCTGCTGCCGGAGCAGGCTTGCCTGGGCTGCAGAGGCCACAGCCTGGAGGGTGCAGAGGAGGTGGAGGGCAGCCAGACACAGAAGACAGTGAGACAGTGTCGGTCTGAGCTGAAGCCAGAGAGGCCGTGCCCCACGCAGGGAGGGCTCAGGGGCAGTCCCAGGCCCAGGTGTCATGGGTACCCAAGACCACCATGGAGAGGCCGAGGTGACCTGCCCCCCACCACCTCCACACCACCTCTGGCCCCTTAGCCATCACCAGGGTTCTCCTCTCCCTTGTATCCCTCAGCTTGAAAGAGATGGGAACTATCCCCATATTGGAGTCAGGCAAAGTTCAAAGTGACTTTTGAGGTAAAAGCAAAGGGAAAAAGACTTCAGAAGAGACCAACCTATAGCTGGAAAGCCAGAGACTCAAGCCTCATTTGAAGAACATGGAATGTGCGTGCATAGGTGTGTGTGTCTGTGTGTGTGAAGGGGAAACAGTGCAGACCCGCCAGCAGTGAGAGAGGAAGGGAGATACTTGAGGGCAGCCTTGTGCGCCCAGAGCCTCGGGATCTATATATTTAAGGACTGTCCTCCCACCCAGGAGCTGCCCAGAGGCACAACTGAACTGTGTGCCCCAGTACAACCCAGCAGCCCTTTAGGCTTGGCTGTGCTTGGCCTTGCTTGCACAATGTGCAGAGTTCAAGCTTTATCCCTCTCCAGGCAGAGCAGGGAAGGCGCTAGGAGACTACACATAAGGCTGAACAGAGCTGGGCTTGGGCACGGTGTTCCAGCCTAGGGCCCTGCTCCCCTTGTTGGGACCTGGTTCCTCCTGAAGTCTACAGTCCTCCTTAGGGAACAGGTATCAAACTGGTCATCTCATGGAATAATAAGGCAGGCATTCCTGCGCATGCGTGTGTGAGCACATGCAACACACACACACACCTCTCCCTCTTTAAAAGGAATTCTCCAAAGGGCCACGGCTGCCTTCAAGAGGTAAATTTTTTGTTTGTTTGTTTTGGCGGCGGGGGGGGGGGGCGGGGGGCGGTGCGGGGGGAGTCTTGGCTCCCTGGCCAGGGACTGAACCCATGCCTCCTACAGTGGAAGTGTGGAGTCCTAACCACTGGACCGCCAGGCAAGTCCCAGGAGGTAAATTTCAGGCAGTGGGGGCAGAAGCAGGACCAGAAGTGGCCACACTAGACCACACTGGGGTCTCAGCCTCCTCTCCCCAAGTCTGCAACTTCAGCTGAGTAGGCCCAGGTCCCTATAGCCCACCACCCAGCTGGACAGAAGTCACTCTTGCCTCTGAGTCTCGCCTCACCTCCACAGAGCTCTAGGGCCAGGGGTGGGGCCCAGGGGCCTGGGCAGGGGCCGCACGTTCAGAGAAGTCCAGTCAGACGACAGGAGCAGCCTGGGGCCCACTGGCGCCCACAGCCCAGCTTGGCTGGGCTCTGGGCACCTTGCCCTCCCTCGTGCTCATCTACTCTTCGCATACCTTTGGCAGGTTTCGCAGGTAGCTGTCTCTGAGAATACTATCTCCTCCTAGCAGCATCTGCCTCTCTGAGAGCTCACTCACTGCCAGGAATCTGGTGGGCAGGAACCTGCTGGCCTGTCTAAGCAGGAGCTGCAACACACAGCTCCACTGTGGGCCACGCTCACCAGGGGCCACGAGGAGCGGGCGGTGGGGCTGGGAGGCACGGAGGGGAGAGTCGGGCCCAGAGCACACAAGGCTCAGAGTACTGGTGGAGGGACAGAGGAGCGCAGGAAGGCAGGCGGGAATAAATGAGGTTTAAAAAAAAAAAGGGAGAGCGAGGGGAAGAAAGATTCTGGGCCCTGGGGAAGAGAGAACGAACCAAAGGCCGGAGGAGGTTCTGGAAGGACACAATAGGGGTAAATGCTCTTCCTGCCACCAAGGAGCCTGGCCTGGTGAGTACAGCTTATTTTGGGTGGTGGTCATGGGGTTGGGGGAGAGGATATAGTTGGTAGAGCAGACCCTCCACCTGCAAGTGACCAGCTCCCAGGAGATGACCCAGAGGGCCCTGGAAGGGGAGCCCGGGAGGAAAGCCCTCTGCCCCTCCTCAATCTCGGGGCTCAGCCACCAGTCTGGGTGTGTCCCTTTCTGGAAAGGAGAGGCCAAAGGGATCTTGTCAACGGTACCTGGGGGGTTGGCTGGGTGGGCTCCACTGAGGGTTGGAGAACTGCCGGCTGCGAGGCCCCGGGCATCTGTGAGACAGGAACCGTCGTCGCTGCATTTGTCTGCGTGGGGCAGAGTGGAAGAAGGAGGTGAGTGGGCCTCCCCCAGTTGGCCACGTGGGGACAGACTCACAGCCGGGAGAGTGATGTGCCCTTGCCTGTGAGGGGCACTCCCTCTGGGCCTGCCCTGCGCCTGCCTTTGTAGCTTCGTGGCCAACAAGCCTCAGGTTCTGGGCAATGTGAGGCCTAACCCAGGACCCTGGATCCAGACCTTCCCAACACTGCCCGGCCCTCCTCTTCGGGGAGCGCCCCAGCTCATGGATCCTGAAGGGACAATGGATGGGTTCCTCTTCCGTACCCCACCCCCCTGAGTTCACATTAGGACTGTCTCTTTGAGGAACAGAACTTCTCTGTCTCTGCCAAGTCACCTTACCCAGAGATGCCAGCACCACCCAGAGAACCCAGAGACTCAAAAAGAGGGCATGCCCACCAACCTCTGAGAAAGGGTTGAATTCAGCCAGGCCTCCCTGTGGGGCATTGGTCAGCTGGGTCACAGAGGGATCCTGAGAAGGTGAGAAAAGAGTCATCAGATGCTGGGGAAAAAGGAGAGTCTTGGTGATGGGGAGGGAGACCACCGTCTCTAGGCCCCTCCCAGGGCTACCTGGCTGAAGTAAGGCTGTTGATGGCCCTTCCTAGAGTCCTGGAGAGCCTCTCCTGAAGGCTCCTGTACCCAGCCCCTGCCATACCACACCTGCAGTCATTTCTCCCTTGCTGGAAAAGGAGGGCTGCAGCCCAGGTGACTTGCCAGAAGAGACCCAGAGCAAGGTTTACATTCTGAGGCCCAGGAAAAGACAACACAGGTGTTCCCTTTGGAGCCCTTGAGAAATTCAAAATGTTTAGGGAATTCCCTGGTGGGCCAAAGGCTGGGACTAGGTTCAATCCCTGGTTGAGGAACTAAGATTCCCTAAGCCATGCAGTATGGCCCCCCCTCAAAAAAGAAAGGAGATTTAAGATGGTTTAGCCTGAAAACTAGTCCAAGCAGTATTCAGGCTGAAGTAAAGCAAAGTGAAACGATGTGTTAGCACGTGGGGAAGTCTACTAGCTTACAGTCCGCTTCTGAATGGACCTGACTGCTCTGCGGGACCCAAGGGAGCCAGCAGGGTCTTTTTGGTTTTTGGGGGAAAAAAAAAAAGAAAACTGTACCCACACAGCATGTAGAATCTTAGATCCCTGACCAGGGATTGAACTCTGGCCCCTTGGCAGTGAGAGCACTGCGTCCTAACTACTGAACCATCAGGGAATTCTGGCACCTGTAGGTTTGACTCCAGAGGGGGGTTGAATATAAATGTCCCCACCACTTTATGGCTGCTCTTTACTGGTACTGGCCACTTGCCAGATTCGGCTCCCTCAGATCACTGTTTCCTGGAAAGGGGAGTCATCTGGGACCCACCAGCCTGCAGGGAATGGATCTGGTGTGCCTTGCGCACGCAGGCACACACACACACACACACACACTGACTGCTTAGAATGAGTTCCTCTAGGATTGTCTTGATTGTCTTTTTTCCTCTAAATTATTTTTCTTTAAATTTAATTTTCAGTTTTGAGTCACTTGGTTGACTGATGAATCAAATGATACTATGGTTTTACAGGTGGTCTTCCAGAGATGCCAGATGGGATCAGCACAGCTTAGGTACCAGTTGCTAACACCTATAAAATAACCCCCACCTCCTAGAGGAGACTCACTTAAGAGTTCTTTGGATTTCACCCTCAAAATAGCCAAAGAATTCAAATGATAGGTTATCCCAGAAAACCTTGTGCAGTTAGTGAAACTGAGGGTGTAACTAAGAACACTCAGAATACCGCACGCAGTTTACGTGGGGTGGACCAGCGTGATTATAAAATGACAGTGATTAACGTGTACACGCTCTGTTAGGGAAGACTAAGGGGAAACAGGTATTCAGCCTAGAAACACATTTCTCAGTGGATTTCCTATGAAGTCAATGTGTCTTGAGTTTAACTTTGAAACAAAGTTAAAAATGTTTTTAAAAAATAAAGTAAAATAAACTGGTTTAAAGTATTTACCTTCCGGGAGGGTTTGTTTTTTTGGTGGGGGAAGTGGGTGGGGGAGGGTGGGTAAATAAGGTGGTATGAATGGATACTTTTCACTTTATAACCTTTCTATACTGTTTAGTTATTTTTATTATTTTACAGAAAGCATTTATTCCTCTCATTTTCTAAAGGACAATTTAAAGTTCTGGAACAAAAACATGCTGCTGGCTGCCAGTGCTGATTTTATTAAACCATGCACACTTGCAAGGAATACAGATATGAAGGACTCAGCTGAAACGCCAAGAAAATGATGTTTTGGGATTTCCCCCCCCCCCATTCTTTTAAAAAAATCCAAAAATGTCCTCAGAACACAGCCTTTCTCCAAGTTTTCATCCTTACGTTTCCCAGAGGCCAACCCTTCAGGCTGAGGGCCTCACACAGGGCTCCCTGCCATTCTCTCTGCCAGTGCTGGCCTGGGGCCGGGCTGGGCACCTAACGCAGCTCCTGCACACTCGCACTCCCTTCCCTTCCCCACACAGAACAGGTATGGGGCTCAGGTCCAGCCCAACAGCGATGCCTCTGGGAGAAACAGCTGCCCCCAGACTCTGCCAAGGCCCCGTTACAAGGCCTCAGCGAGGCTCCCCTGTCGGCACACCTCACCCGTAGTCTCTCACGGCTCATCCAGATGCTCCTGGCCTTCTTGCCCAGCTTCCCTTCCAGCAGCAAGCCTCCACAGATTGGATTCTTAAACATATATTCATGGTAGACAGACTCTCAGAGAGCCAGTCCTCAATTTTCAAACATAGAAATGGATATTCGCCACCCTGCAGGTCTGGCTCCCTTATCTGAACATTTATACAGCCAAGGGTCAGCGCTAAACATGCCTCTCTCTCTTTTTTTAATATCTATTTATTTGGCTGTGCCGGATCTCAGTTGTGGCACACAGGATCTTTGGTGTGGCAAGTGGGATCTAGTTCCCTGACCAGGGATGGAATCCAGGCTCTCTGCACTGGGAGTTCAGTCTCAGCCACTGGACCACCTGGGAAGTCCCAGAACGTGCCTCTTTCACACATTCTGCCATCTTCGCACTGAGGCCATCAGGCCCTAGAGGGCAAGCCTGTGTCTGCAGGGCCCCAGGGCCTGGCCCAGAGCTGGACACACAGCCTCAACCCACTTCCTGTCTCCCTCGCGTCCTTTCTGCTGGACACCATCCTTGCCAGGTGGCTCCTGCAATTTGGACAAAGTGACAAGGTGAGGCTCGAGAGGCCAGTTGGAGGAACTGGCCTTGAGGTTTTTTTGTTGGCTGAACGACTAGCAGATTTCTCCCAGAATTACTGGGCTGGCTTCCTGCAAGAAGGATCTAGGGCTCAGTATCTGTTCCCTTTTCAAACTCCGCAGACATCAAGTCACAGCCCAGTAAGTGAGCTGAAGTCACTGAAATCAGATCCACCATCCAAGGGATGAGTTACTCGAGTCTGTCACTACAGGACAAGGGCAGAGGGGCGGCCGTGGTAGCAGTGTCAGGAGCCAGCATACCCGCTTGGCTGAGGTGTACGCCTTAAATAGGCAGCCTCCATACCTGTGAAGAGATGTCATTTTCTTACCAAGGTTAGCCAGAAGAGGATTCCGGAGGGTGGGTGGACTGATCACCCTGTCCAAACTGACCCCTCTTCTTTCTCAACAATCTGAAGGACTTGGCCCTGGACCCCTGATCAGGCTCACCACAAACAAATCCTGTCTCCTCTAGCAGGCTGTAAACTGCAGTCAGGTGCCTCTGTGTCTAGTTCATACTTCTGGCTCCTAGTGCTTGGTGGAGGGCCTGACGCAAGAAGAAGCTCAGGTAATGTCTGGAATAAGGACTGCAGGCGGACAGCCCTTCTCTGCTTTCTCTACGAGGTGCTACCCAAGTGCCAAGGCACAGAGAAGGGGAGGGCCGCCTGCATCAGAGCGGCAGCCCCAGGGCCTAGGAGGACTCTGCTTGGGGAAAGGAGCCTGGAACACTGGGAGACATGGGTGCTTTCCATCTGAGGAGACTAGGCACTTTCTGACAGATGTGTGTGGTTTCAAGAGAAGCTGAGGCCCACTGAGAGAGCAAGGGAGGAGGAGGGACGGACACGGGAGCCGACACGCAGAGTGTCTACCACGCACAGGTTCATCACGCAATGATACTGCTGCTAGTCATCCCAGAACCAGCCACTGTGTCACACCACCAGAAAAGAAGGCTCTACCAGCCTTTCTCAACTTGGTTCCTCGAGAGAGTCAAGCCCCACTGCCCCAGGCCATCCACTGTCTGCAACGACCTGCCTTCTTTCCTGTGTATCAGAACAGTCCTGGTGATGTTCCATCCTTGGGAAAATGGAGAAAACAGTAGTTCCAATCAGCTTCTGTGTTCTGCGGCTCAGCTGAGAGGCCCTGGCTGAGAAAAGCTACAGCCTACCTCCTCATTCAACCTTACAACCATCCTGTGAAGGAGGAGTATGAGGATGAAGAAAGGCCCAGCTCAGAGAGAGGAAGTAATTCCTCCAAGACCTCAGGGACTGTAGTGGTTGAGCCCAATTTTGAATCCAAATCTGTCTTTCTCCAAAAACACAAGTGGTAAACCTGCGTGGGCAGAGTCTCCCCAAAGCCTAGCTCAGGGGCTGACCGATGGAAGATGCTCGGTCAACATGGGGTTGAGGGGTCAACCAGGACAACTGGGTCTGCTCGGCTATTTGTTCCTGAACTTCAAAGCAGTCCTTCTGGGTGAACACCCTTGGAAGGACACTGGCAGAGAATCTTGTGAGTAAGGACCACACTGACTGGCCTGAATGAGGACCCTCAGCTTTCCCCTCGAGTCACAAATAAGCCAACAGCAGGAATCTTCCTTCCCACTCACCAAGCCTCAGCCAGCTCGTAAGTGGGTCAAGCATTTAAAAGCATGTGAAAGCTAAGTCTCACCTACCAAGAAGTAAGCTGACACCCCCTCAGTGCCCAAAGGACTCAACCGGCTCATGCCCTTGCCTGAATTTATAACAAGAAGAACGCGCCTGGTCTCAGTTCCTTTCATGCAGTGAGCAGCCACACACAGGGTGAGGGACACACCAAGAGGAACAGAGTGCAGCTCCTACCCTTCAGGAGACCACAGTCTGGGAGCTGAGACAAGCACACAGCACGAGTGACCATGGGAGGGGAGAGGAGGCTGGGCGGGCTCGGAGGAAGGCGAGCACAGGCCTGGTCAGGCAAGCTCAGGCCATACAGCTCCAGGAAAGGGGGCACTGGGTGGAGCTGGGCTGTGAGGGGCTGAGAAAATGAGGCGGTACAGCTGGGCTGGAGTTCTGCTGCGGCGGCGGGGGGAGGGCCTTGAAAAACATACTTGTTTTCACTGGTTTGGCAACCCCTCTCCATGCATCTCCCAGGTCTCGGCTGTGCTTGAGTTTACTGCGACTTTTCCTTGCTTTCCCACCCTCCACTCCGCCCAGGCTCTCAATGTGAGGTTTATTTCAGGCTTCAAACAAACACATTAAATAAATACCTCATAGACTAAAAAACAAAAACAAAACTTGGCCACTCCCTCTGAGAGGCCAAGAGTCACCACTACTTTGGATCGTCTGTGAAGTCCTGTTTGCTTTAGTGACAAGGCTGCGTGTCACAGCACAAGAAGGAGCGGTCACCCCCACGTTGGCCGGCTCGGTCCCAGGCAAACGAGGCGCCACGGTTAACCTTGGTTTCTCTGAGACAGCCTGAGAAGCCATCCAAAGGAAACATGACAAAAACATGTGAAAATCTGCATCTGCGAAAGTATCCACTGCGCTGGTATTTACAACAGGGGGGAGAAAAGCAGGGGACAACTTAAATACCCAGCGACAGTGAGCTCCAGTGCATTTTGGTACACATCCCCTCAATGGCCGAAACAGTCACTAAAAATCACAGTTATGAACACAGGGCAGCAATACGGAAACAGCTCGGTTATACGAGTATCAAATGACGATTCTGTCAGAAGTACTCGTAACACAACACACATCAAAACAATGGCTGCAAAACACTAGTAGAAACAGGGATGGTTTATTTTGTCTTTCAAATTTTCTATAATGTGATTATGTTATGTTTATAATAAACAATGTCACGAACCTCATTCCATAGTTCATCAGGCACTCTATCTATCAGATCTAGGCCCTTAAATCTATTTCTCACTTCCACTGTATAGGGCAGAAAGTGAAGAGGAACTCAAAAGCCTCTTGATGAAAGTGAAAGTGGAGAGTGAAAAAGTTGGCTTAAAGCTCAACATTCAGAAAACAAAGATCATGGCATCCGGTCCCACCACTTCATGGGAAATAGATGGGGAAACAGTGGAGACAGTGTCAGACTTTATTTTTCTGGGCTCCAAAATCACTACAGATGGGGACTGCAGCCATGAAATTAAAAGACGCTTACTCCTTGGAAGGAAAGTTATGACCAACCTAGATAGCATATTCAAAAGCAGAGACATTACTTTGCCAACAAAGGTTCGTCTAGTCAAGGCTATGGTTTTTCCTGTGGTCATGTATGGATGTGAGAGTTGAACTGTGAAGAAGGCTGAGTGCCGAAGAATTGATGCTTTTGAGCTGTCGTGTTGGAGAAGACTCTTGAGAGTCCCTTGGACTGCAAGGAGATCCAACCAGTCCATTCTGAAGGAGATCAGCCCTGGGATTTCTTTGGAAGGAATGATGCTGAAGCCGAAACTCCAGTACTTTGGCCACCTCATGCGAAGAGTTGATTCATTAGAAAAGACTCTGATGCTAGGAGGGATTGGGGGCAGGAGGAGAAGGGGACAACAGAGGATGAGATGGCTGGATGGCATCACTGACTCGATGGACGTGAGTCTGAGTGAACTCCGGGAGTTGGTGATGGACAGGGAGGCCTGGCGTGCTGCGATTCATGGGGTCGAAAAGAGTCGGACACGACTGAGCGACTGAGCGACTGATCTGATCTGATGTTAAACAAATACATACACACTTCTTTTTTAAGAAGAGAGCCTGAGAAGCCATCAAATGAGCAAGGTGCACCCTGGGGCCTCCCTCCCTGCCACAGCAGTGATGTACAGAGGCTCCCAGGAAAGAGAGGCCAAGTCCCTGGCCTGGCGTTGAGGCGCTCCATGGCCTGGCACCAGCTTTCCTCCAGGTGCAGCCTGTTCCCCATCAAATGGAGCCCTCTGCCCTCTCCTTCCACCGCGGTCTATCTACTCCCTACACAAACCATTCCAACCAGTGCAGGGTGAGGGCACCAAGAAAAGGCCTTGGTTCCTGCCCTCAAGAAGCAAATAGGACAGAGAACACAACAGAAGCCAGGGCAAGAAGTGACAGCATGTGACCAGTGCTGAACAAGGGCATGGGCAAAGGGCTCACAGAGGAGGGAGCGAAGAGGCTGTCGGAGACTCAGGGAAGGCTTCTCTGAGGTGGCATCTGAGCTGGATCTCGAGAGAGGAAAGAAATTAAGCAAGCACTCAAGAGGGAGAGGAGAACAGCATTTGCAAAGACATGGGGTCTTTAAAAAGACCTTGCATACATTCAGTGAGAAGGATCAGGAGACTACAGAGCAAAGTGTTATATACAAAGAGAGAAGCACCAGGGACCCAGCCTGAAGATGGCTGGGCCAGACTGCAGGCTGTGGCAATGGGGGCAACAAGAGATTGTGCAAAGCCTGTGTGCTTAGTCATATCCAACTCTTTGTGACCCTGTGGACTGTAGCCCACCAGGCTTCTCTGTCCCTGTGCGTTGCTATTTCCTTCTCTGGGGGATCTACCCGACCCTGGGATTGAACCTGTATCTCTTGCGTTTCCTAAACTGGCAGGTGGATTTTTACCACCACTCCACCTGGGAAGCCCTCAGAGATTGTGAGCAGTGATCATCTCCGCCAGCAGTGAGGAGACTGCAGTGCTCATGGAAGGAGGATGGCAGGAAGACTGCCTGGGACACAGAGTCCACATGGGTGATAGTGAGGCTTGAGCTAAGGGATGACACAGAGGATGGAGAAGAGGGAACGGGCTCCGGAGACCCTCCTCAGGTAGACGCTACGGGCTTGACCACTCCACAGGATGGTCGGGGTATAGAGTTACTGCAAGACAAGGACACAGGGGAGGGGAAGGGAAGGGAAGGGAAGGGGTGGAGTGACTGAGGCTGCCAGCTCGGGGGACCAGCAAACAGTGCCACCACTGAGCAAGACAGGCAGTCATGGGAGAAGAGAAACAGGATTTTCAGGAGCAGGGGTGTGGGAGCAGGGAGAGGATCTGGGAAGGTATTGATTCGCATCAGAGAGATTGATAAAATGCATCTGGGTGGAATGGGTGGAAATGTCCAGGTAAGAGCTGGAAATACTGGTTTGGAGCTCAGAAGATGAGGGCTAGAGCTCTGGATCTGAGCCCACTGGAATGTGGATGCTACTCTGAGGCCATGGAAGTGGGAGGACTTACTCGGAGAGGTACACTGAGAACAAAGCCAAGGACAGAACTCTAGGACACCCTGAAATGCAGGAGACAAGAAGAGAAAACAGGCAGAAGGAGGTGAGAGTTATTAGTATAAAGAGGCCAAGGACAGAGAGAACTTCCAGGAGACTGGTCAGAAAAGCTGGTGCACCACAAGCAGCGGACCCACAGATCCCAGAGAGTCCACAGTGAGGTGGCGCCTGGGGGCGTGGAGCTGAGAGTGTGCGGAAGTGACTTAAGTTGGTGCTCCTTCACCTGGAATACCTTCTCGTGCCATAGGCTTTCTGCTCCCAGGACCTCCTACCATAGGACTCTGCCCCGTTCTCCCTCAGATCCCTCACAGGTCCTTTTGGCAAATTTTGACTGCCCTTATCATGCCAGGGCATGCTGTCATGATCAGTGAGCGTTTCTTAGCTCTCCTGTCAGATTAGAAGCTCTAGCAGGCCATGTGCCCATTTATCCTGGTCTCCTGCACAGGCCCTCAGAGCAGCAGTGGCTCAGTGATGTGCATGAACGTGTCAGCATCTCATAAGAGCACTGCTGGATGGGTCACACCTTTCGAATTAATGTGCACAGCACTCTTCTCTGGACCAGCAGCAAGTACCCCTTGTTTGTCCTGGTTAAATATTACCGTTTCTCTGAACCCAGGATTGTCCTACTCCAAGTGGCTCCAAAGAAAACTTAATAGACAAGTAGGGTCAAAGTTCAGCTGTATCACTGGCCAAGGGCTTTCTAACACCCAGACTACCTCCAGGTGCCAACCATTAAGGCAAAAATCCCTCCCCACCCCAACCTGGGCAGCTGCCTGGACTCAGTTAAACTGTATGAACCTTGCCATTTTCAAGTTTCTTGAGACAATGCTCCTGTTCCCCAGGAAAGTTCTACCAGGTCCAACTGGGGGTTCTGAGAATTCCCAAAGCTGCAGTCAAACTGAAGTCCACCCTATCAGGGGAAGTGACACAGCCCTCAGTGTCTCTGCAGGGAACTTCATGTGACTGTTCATGCCCAAATCACATTTCTGCCATCACTTTCTCCTCCCACAGGAGAGAAATGTCTTAAATCCTTGGGAAGCAGCCATACCACCAAGATTATCTTTTAAGTGCAAGGAGACAATGTGTGAAAGTGATATGGTGTGATTTGGCGACTCACGAATGCTGAAAGGTTTTCTCTGTTTGGAACCACCAGCTAGTCCACTCCCAGATCAATGTCGACTGCCTGGGGTAACCTAACAGAAACACCAAGCGGCAAAGCAGCCCAGGCACTTGCTGGGGTCCGCTGATTTTCAGTGGACTGCTGAAAGAGAAAATGGGGAGGACAACACCCATCTGGAGCCCTCAACCTCTTCATCATCCAACAAGACTTTCTGAGAAACTTTTGGGAACAGACATACTGGAATTAGTAGAAAGCAGAATACCCAGATGGTACACAGCAGATGCACCATAATGCACAGAGGGATTAGGGAGTGCCAGGGGAGGTTGGGAAACCAGCCACTCTCGGCTTGCACTTTCCTGCTTCCTCCTAGGAGTTTGGTAAAAAACCTCTGCTGCACTCTTGTGACAACTTTCCACTTACAGTCCGACTCTGCAGGAAGTTTTCTAATAATCCCACTATAACTGTACACAAGGAGGAAGTCATAAAAGCCCACAGCCACAGTTCAGGTGGGGATGGAACAGAGTGAAGATAAAAAATATGTATAAGGAAGTTAACCTAAAAGCACACCAGGAGCTTCAGGGGATATTGCAAGAATTAGAAGAAGGATTCCATGGTTGCAAAACTCTGAGAAAGGCTGGATCAAACAAAGTGGAGCAAATATCTTTACTGCAGGATTTCTCGGAGCCTTTAACAAATGAACAAGCCTGGTCAACCTTCAGGAAAATGATTCCTGACTTTATTTGACCACAGAACCCTGAGCACCTTTCAGGACTGGCATTACTCAGAAAACATGCTATGTTAAAATATCATCTAATGCAATACAGGAGATTTCCTGGTGGCTCAATGGAGGAGAGCCCACCTGCCCGTGCAGAGGACAAGGATTCAATCCCTGGATCTGGAAGATACCACATGCCATGAGGCAACCAGGCCCACGTGTCAAGCAACTATTGAGTCTGCGCTCTAGAATCCATGCTCCTCAACAAGAGAAGCCACCACAATGAAAAGCCCAAGCACCACCACAAAGAGTAGCCAACACACAGCAATAAAGACCAGAGCAACCAAAAATAAATACATCTTAACGAAAAAAAAGCAAAATACAATCCATATTATTCCACCCCCACACACTGAAAAATAACAAAAAAGCTCACCTAATTTGTTACTTTCACCCTTACCAGTACTCTCATTTTAAGAATGGTAACAGTGGTGATGATGTTACATTCTTTCCTTAGCTGGCCTAAGTAACTGCCAAGGCAGTTAAAAATCTTAAGAACAGCACTATCCAGAGAAGGCCCAGATCTGAGTCCCTTCCTGCTTCAATTAGCTAGTGACTCTGGCCATGTCCCATCCTCACTGCATTCTTGGTTTCTCATCTCTAAACCGAAAGGGTTAGAAGAGATTTCTGAGGATGTTCCCAGCTCTAAAAATCCACCATGGAACTCCAAACACTAAGTATATTTTCATAAACCACCATGGAGAGAAGGGGGAAAAAAAAGACTTCTGAAGGCCAGTTAGGTGTGACAGTTTCTGAGTCTATAGCCTCTCCACATTCTCTCTTCTGAGCTCTGTGCCAACACCCTAAGTAAATGAAGCTGGGCTCACACCCAGCCCCGCAAGGGCTGTGCCTTCCCAGTGTCCCAACCCTGGCAGTCAGAAAAGCAGAAACCACCATCACAAGGAGAGGGAGGGCAGCTCTCCAGGAAAAGAAGTTTGGGGGCCTCACACCCAAGGCTCCTTCTCCCTCCACAGCTGTGTGCCAAGAGGAAAAACCCAGCCCAGAATCAGGAGGAGCAGAATTGCAGCCAACCGGCTCTCGCCTTCCCCCACAGGCTTCCCCACCAGATGTTACTCTTTACAGGACCACAGCTGCTTCCTGTCCTGCCATATCCTGGGGCTGCCTGATGTACAGACTGTCTTGCTTCAATGTAGAAGTTACTTCTTCCACAGTTTGCACAATCATTTCTGGGGTTGGAGATGTGGTTTAAGACTTTCAAGCTGCTACTAATATAGGGCAAAATTTAGGCCAATTATCTAGCCCACTGCTAGCACTGAGGACAAGCTCTCGGCATCTCTGGATATCTGACTGCCTCTTTCAGATAGCAGCAGATATTTGATTTCTGATTCTGAGAGTACAAAAAACAGAAAGAAAAAGGCACATGATTACACAGCACACATACCAAAATGCTTCTGAAAGTGAAGTCGCTCAGTCGTGTCCTTGACTCTTTGCGACCCCAGGGACTGTAGCCTACCAGGCTTCTCCGTCCATGGGATTTTCCATGCAAGAATACTGGAGTGGGTTACCATTTCCTTCTCCAGGAGATCTTCCTGACTCAGGGATTGAACCCAGGTCTCCCACATTGTAGGCAGACGCTTTACCGTCCGAGCCACCCGAACTCCAGTATCATGCAGCATTTTTATAACTAAAGCAAAACAGTTATCTGAAGACAATGGCACAGGAAAAGAAAAAAAAAATGCAAATGTTCTTTCTTTACTCAAATAGAGATTACTGCCTTACATAAAAGATAAGGTCCTCCAAACAGTTCTGTCAAGAAGCATGAAGCTACTAGAGGAATGTTAGGAATTCCCTGATGTTACCAAGCTATCAAAATTTGCCTCAAGGGCTCCCACTGGCTAAGTCACCTTAAACCAAGAAAGAGAAGTAAACCGACATTCATTCTAGTCTCCTTTGTGTTTATTCTGACCCTTGAAAGAAAGGATTCAAGGTGGAAAAGCTCATGCTGTGTCTTGCAGGAAGGACCCCCTCCAAGGACTTCCCCTACACCTGCAGGAAACTTTAAAGTTGCCAATGACCAAAATAAAGAACAAGCAGGAAGAGTTCACATGCCTGGTGACATCCTGACAAAGCAGAAAGCTCGAGACTCATAAATCACTAGTCAGCACAAGCAAGCTTCCCTAGAACTGGTTTTGAGCATACACAAAACAAGAGGCACCGGAGCTTTGGAGTTAAAGGAGTCCCAACCCTCCATCATGGAAAAGAATACCCCTATGCTCTTTGCTCAAAGGCGGGAAGGTTTCGGCTTTTAAAAGGAAGTCTCTTTTTCCTTGGGCAATTGTTAAAAGGTCTGGCCAGCTCATAGATCAGTGCATCTCATCTACCCTGTCACCACACACAGGTCCATCAGACCAACATTCCTTGCACTTCAAGCCCCTCAGAGGCTCCTCATTTCTCCCCCGTCTCTACCCTGGGCTCTCTCATCTAGCCAGAGCCCAGTCCAAACTAGATCCATGGCCAAGGTGTGAAATTGTTATCAAGGCCATAATTCAACTTGGGTTACCAGCCTTCCCTTTCTGACAAATCTCAGGGGCTCTCCTATATCTTATAGACTAGTTGGCTGTGTGTGTGTTGCGGGGGATGGTCTTTGGATTTTCTGACATTTCTCCATCCCTCTAGAGGCTTCCACCTCATTACGTTGCTGTCACCCTCTCTCCTAAAGTGACTCAAGGCTAGCGTCTCCTCAAGACTGCGGGATGTGGTAGTCACACTTTCCCCTCAGGTGAAGCCGCTTATCTCCCTGAAGCTGGGGGCTTCCCTGATCCTGTCTGCGCCAGTCCCCTTCCCCAGCGGTATCCAGTTAGAAGGGCTACGTTCCCGGGAGCTAGACAGTCCCACCCTTTTCCCAGAGTACAGCGCCCCGCCCCCTCCGCTGTTCCACCTGCTGCTAGTCCCGCCCCCCAGGCGCTACGATAGGACACCCCTAGAAGCCCGCTCTCCCATTGGGCAGAGAGCCCGTCCCTCCTACGCCACGTCTCCCGGCTCTGGCGAAAGAGGCCCGGGCGGCGGCCTTTGGGCACTGGACAGAGCTGTAAGATGAGGGCTCTACCTGGAAGGGGTTTACGTCCACTGGGTCCGCGAAGGGGTTGGTGTCAAAGGACGACATGGCGGTCGGGGGCCGACGAGCGAGCTCCGAGAGCGCTTCTGCCTCCGGGCACCCAGACCCAGCGGCGCTCTCCGTGCAGGCCCTCCACTTCCGGGAGCTAGGCAGCCGTTCTGGCGCAGGCGCAACGTCCTCCCAGAGGGGCGTGGTCGTATGACATCACAGAAGTCCGCTCCGCCCTCCTGCCCAACCCACTGTGGAGCCTGGTGGGCATTCGCTTCCGTCCGCTTATTCCTTGTGTCTGTGCTCCAGTGGTCGGCGAGTCACCGAGGAAGTTGGGAGACGGAAGAGTGGCTGGAGCCGTTCCCAGCTGCCTCTCGTTCAGATAGGTTACAACATTGTGTTAGAAACTCCTCAAAGTAAACTCCCAAAAGTGGGGATGGAAACTTAACCCCTTCAGCTTTCTTGGAGGTCAAATTTGGGAAATACGCTCTGGTTCAGGTAGGGGACAGGAGTTCCAGCCAACGGGGGGAGTGGGGAGTGGAATTCCCGACCCAGAGGACTTCACCAAGCTAGGAAAGGGTTCTGTTGGTAGGGGCCGAGCAGAGAGGATCTTTTCGAAAGAATGGACTGTGCAGCTGTCCCCCATACTAGCTGAGCCCTGCCTCTCTTAGGCCTTGACCCCCGATGTCAAATTTTATCGCCTTAGGCTTGAGGATCCCTGAGCTCAGACAGGTTTAGGGCCTGAGCTGGGATTAACCTGGGCATCCAGCATTTATTAAATGAATGAGGGAGTTCAGCAATAGAGCCATCAGTATATGGGAAATGGCTGACTCATTCCCCACAAACTCAAGTTATTTATTCATGTCTTTGTACATTTCTGCTGTAACTGAGTCCAGCCACTCCTCCATACCTTCCCCTGGACGAGTACAGGGCTGCTAATTGGTCTTTTGTTGTTCATATTGTAATCAGAGATCCATTCAAATGGGGCAAAATCCCTACGGAACTTTGTTTAAAATCTTTCAGTTATTTTCCATAAAGATCCACATTCTTAGTTTGACCTCTAAGACTTGTAATATCTGCCCTTCACCTATCAATCCTTCCCATTCCTTCTTGTGCCTTCCCCTCCACTACACCCCACCCCTGAGCATCCCAGCCCTCCTAGTGGCTTTTCAGGTCCTCAAAATTATTTGTTCCTTTGCCTGTCTCAGGACCTTTGTACTGGACTCTCCCTCTGCTTGGTATGCTCGTAGCCCATGCCCTCATCATCCCCTAGTTAACTCCTACTTATTCTTCAAATCCAGGTTTATGGATCTCTTCCTCAGGAGTAGCCACTCTTCAGTATAGATTATACCAGCCCCTCCCCCACAACAGAAACCCTGTGCCTTTCCTTCATAATACCTATAGCAGATTGTAATTACATATGTGTAAAGATGGTTATTTATGTCTGTTTCTCCCACTAGACTGTAATCTCCACAAGGGCAGGAATAGCATCTGTTTTGCTCACTGTTGTATTTCTGGCACTAACATAGTACCAAGCAGATACCAAGCAGATATTTCATAATTATGAAATATTTACTATTTACCTCATCCACTTTTCTGAGGGTCCAGCTCAACTTTTTTTTTTTTTTTCCAGGAAACATCCTCAAGTGGAAGAACAGGAGGGATTTATGTTTGTGTACCCTTAGAAACTTCTTACCCCTAACCCCCCATGGCTACCTCTCCAATCACAGTGTAAGCACACTTGTGTTTCATCTTTACTAGTGACACAAAACAGTTCTGTGATCAGACATACAGGGGTTTTTTTTCCCCACACTAATCAATTTTCTGACACCAGTTGGATGTCATTCAATTCAGTTCTGACACTATCTACCTGGATTTTGCATCAGATCCCACAGCTTAAGTACACACTCAGTCCCACAAGACTGCCCCCACTCCAGAGACCAATTGCAAATCCCAGGCTGTCATCACTTGTACTTCTGTAAATCAAGGTCCCCATCACCCCCCTCCTTAGTTTTAATAATTTGCTAGAATGGCTTCTAGAACTCAGAGAAACACATTTACTGGCTTAGCATTAGGTTGGTGCAAAAGTAATTGCCGTTTTGCATTGTTGAACTTTGCCGTTTGATACTGGAATACATTCTTAAATAAATGTGCTTATGTTACATCATTTTAATGTGCTTTTCTCGCTTAATGTTTGTATGTGTGTGTGTTGGTATTTTTTTTTTTTTTTTGCTAATGACATTACTTGCTGCTGCTGCTAAATCACTTCGGTCGTGTCCGACTCTGTGCGACCCCATAGACGGCAGCCCACCAGGCTCCCCCGTCCCTGGGATTCTCCAGGCAAGAACACTGAGTGGGTTGCCATTTCCTTCTCCAGTGCATGAAAGTGAAAATTGGAAGTGAACTCGCTCAGTCGTGTCCAACTCTTAGTGACCCCATGGACTGCAGCCCACCAGGCTCCTCTGTCCATGGGAGTCTCCAGGCAAGAGTACTGGAGTGGGGTGCCATTGCCTTCTCCGCATTACTTGCTATGTATTATTATTTTAGACTAGGGAAATGCTGTTAGAGGAAAAGCAAATTTAAGTGATTTTCTGACTTGAGTTCAAAATGGGTTGTAAAGTAGCAGTTAAAACTCGCAACATCAACCGTGCATCTGGCCCAGAAACTGCTAAAGAATGTACAGTGCAGTGGTGTTTCAAGAAGTCTTGCATAGGAGACAAGAGCCTTGAAGATGAGGAAAATAATGGGAGGCCATTGGAAGTTGACAACAACCAATTGAAAGCAATTATCAAAGCTCATCCAACTACATGAGAAGTTGCTAAAGAACTCAGTGTTGACCATTCTCCAGTCATTTGGCATTTGAAGCAAATTGGAATGGTGAAAAACCTCAATAACTGGGTGCCTCATGAGCTGACCACAAATCAAAAAAATCATCATTTTGAAATGTTGTCTTCTCTTATTCAACAACAGCAAACCATTTCTTGACTGTATTCTGACATGACGAAAAGTGGATTTTATAGAACAATTGACAACGACCAACTCAGTGGTTGGGCCGAGAAGCTCCAAAGCATTTCCCAAAGCCAAATTTGCACCAAAAACAGGTTATGGTCACTGATTAGTGGTCTGCTGCCAATCTGATCCACTACAACTTTCTGAATCCTGGTAAAAACGTTACATCTGAGAAGCATGCTCAGCAAATCAATGAGATGCACCAAAAGCTGCAATGCCTGCAGCTGGCATTGGTCAACAGAAAAGGGCCAATTCTTCTACAGGACAAGACTCAACTGCATGTCCCACAACCAATGCTTCAAAAGTTGAACAAATTGGGCTAGAAGTTTTGCCTCATCTGGCATATTCACCTGACCTCTTGCCAATCGACTACCACTTCAAGCATCTCGACAAGTTTTTGTAGGGGAAAATGCTTCCACAAACAGCAGGAGGCAGAAAATGCTTTCCAAGAGTTCATCGAATCCCAAGGCATGGACTTTTACGCTGCAGTAAACTGGCTCCAAATTGGGAAAGGAGTACGTCAAGGCTGTATATTGTCACCTTGTTTATTTAACTTACATGCAGAGTACATCATGCAAAATGCCAGGCTGGATGAAGCACAAGCTGGAATCAAGATTACTGAGAGAAATATCAATAATCTCAGATATGAAGATGACACCACCCTTATGGCAGAAAGTGAAGAGGAACTAAAGAGTCTCTTGCTGAAAATTAAAGAGAAGAGTGAAAAAGCTGGCTTAAAACTCAACATTCAAAAAATGAAGATCATGGCATCCAGTCCCATCATCCCATGGCAAATAGATGGAGAAACAATGAAAACAGTAACAGACTTTATTTTCTTGGGCTCCAAAGTCACTGCAGATGATGACTGCAGCCATGAAATTAAGACACTTGCTCCTTGGAAGAAAGCTATTGCCAACCTAGACAGCATATTAAAAAGCAGAGACATTACTTTGCTGACAAAGGTCCGTCTAGTCAAAGCTATGGTTTTTCCAGTAGTCATGTATGGATGTGAGAGTTGAACTATAAAGAAAGCTGAGCACCAAAGAATTGACGCTTTTGAACTGTGGTGTTGGAGAAGATTCTTGAGAGTTGCTTGGACTGCAAGGAGATCCAACCAGTCCATCCTAAAGGAAATCAATCCTGAATATTCATTGGAAGGACTGATGCTGAAGCTGAAACTCTAATACTTTGGCCACCTGATGTGAAGAACTGACTCATTGGCAAAGATGCTGATGCTGGGAAAGATTGAAGGCAGGAGGAGAAGGGGACGACAGAGGATGAGATAGTTGGATGCCATCACCAACTTGATGGACATGAGTTTGAGCAAACTCCAGGAGTTGGTGATGGACAGGGAAGTCTGGCATGCTGCAGTCCATGGGATTGCAAAGAGTCAGACATGACTTAGTGACTGAACAACAATGTGACTTAGAGTTCACAATCTGAAACAAATTATATTTGCATCAGCCTAATATATAGTAAAGAAGGTGATACAGGATACAGATGAATGCCTAGTTGAAGAGATACATAAGACAAGGTCTGGGTTCTGAGTGCAGGAGCTTCTGTTCTTGTAAAGCTGGGGTTTGTCACCCTTCTGATAAGGCGATGTATTCACCAATACTGAAGCTCTCTAAACCAGCAGTTCAGGATTATTTTTTTAAATAATATGACTTAAATTATTTATTTATTTATTTTGGCCGCACTGATTCTTTGTTGCTGCAGTCGGGCTTTCTCTAGTGGCAAGTGGGGACTACTCTTCTTTGTGGTGTGCAGGCTTCTCTGGCTTCTCTTGTTGCAGAGCATGGGCTTAGCTGTGCCGCAGCATGTGGAATCCTTCCGGATGAGGGATCGAACCCTTGTCCCCTACAGTGGCAGGCAGATTCTTTACCCTGGATCACTAGGGAAGTTCAGTTCAGGGACTTTCAGTTCAGGGAGGTGTCATCATGCAGGCATGATCAACCCTTAATTCAATCTCTCCTCTCACTATAAGATAGGAGATGTGGCTGAAGATTCAAAGCTTCTAATTGTGGCTTCATCTTTCTGGTGACCAGCCCCCATCTCAGTGCTATCCAGAAGCCCCCCAACAGTTGCCTCATTAGGACAAAAGATGCTCCCATCACCCAGGAAATTCCAAGGGATTTAGGGGTTCTGTGTCAGGAACCAGGGTGAAAGACCAAATATTAGAACAAAAGATGTTCCGAGTAGTCTCACTGCTTAGGATATTACAAGATTTTAGGAGCTCTGGCCAGGAGGCAATGATTCTATGACAGTGTGACAGGCAGCATGCAGCGATCTTTGCCGTCTGCAGCCTGAGAGGAGAGCAGTCCATACAACACGGGGCTGTCCTGCCACCACCTTGTCTGCCCAGCCTAGGACATTGCTGGACCAGGAAGAACGAATGGAATTCTATTCAATGTATCCCCAATGTGAACCTTGTCCACCCATTTATCTCTGAAGACCGCTGGGTTCTGTATGCTTCCCTGTGGAAGAGACATCAAGCATTTATTCACCCGTTAACTTATTTGACAAGGGAGGAGGTATAGCAGATTGGAACTCTGTGCTCTTGAACCTGTTACCTTTTGGACATCCATTCTTCTTATCTCAAAAAATGGGGCTAATGACAGTACTTATCTCATAGCGTTGCTTCCCATGTGGCTCAGCTGGTGAAGAATCTGCCTGCAATGCGGGAGACCTGGGTTGGATCCCTGGGTTGGGAAGATCCCCTGGAGAAGGGAAAGGCTACCCACTTCAGTATTCTGGCCAGGAGAATTCCATAGACTGTATAGTCCATGGGGTCGCAAAGAGTCAGACACGACTGAGCGACTTTCACTATCTCATAGGGTTATCTTGAGAATTCTTGCAAAGGGTTAGCTTAGTATTTGTGCATGTGTGCTAAGTTGCTTCAGTTGTGTCTGACTCTTTGCGACCCTACAGACTGTAACCTGCCAGGCTCCTCTGTCCATGGGATTTTCCAGGCAAGAATACTGGAGTGGGTTGTCATGCCCTCCTCCAGGGGATCTTAACCCAAGGATAGTCTCAACCCACATCTCTTACATCTCCTGCATTGGCAGGCAGGTTCTTTACCAGTAGCACCACCTGGGAAGCCCTTTGTATTTAGTATATAACAAACAAATGTTATCTGCTATTACTGCTTGAATGTCAGCTGAGCACTGGCAGAAATGTGAAGCTGAATTAGACATATAGTCTAGAAGAAAGCAGATTATCACTAGATAATAATATGTGATCAGTTCTATTAGATCTAGACAAGCAAGAGTTAAGGGTGAAAGGTTCTAGGTTCTCCAGACACCCTAGTTTCCCTTCTAGATATATTTTTCTGTATGTGGGGAGGGTGGGGTGAGGTGGGTGCTCTGTCCCAACAATCTAAGTTCTCTCTTCCCTGTGAAAAATACTGTGAGGAAAGAACTCTAACGTTACTTCAGTGGTGGTGGTGGTAGGAGATGCCCCAAGAAGCCCCTGTGCCCAGACTAATCCCTCATTCTTCCCCGAGAAGGTCCATTTGGCTGGGCGAGTGGGAATGAGAGGAAGAGAGGTATTCAAAGTCAGGAGGTAGGTGAGATGTGCTGCTTGTATGGTTCGTTTTATTATTCCTTAGTGTGTGGTGACGCTTTCTTTGAAATGCAGGCAGATTTATCTGAGCCAGGGGACTCTTGCTGCTGCTGCTGCTAAGTCACTTCAGTTGTGTCCAACTCTATGCGACCCCATAGACGGCAGCCCACCAGGCTCCCCCATCCCTGGGATTCTTCAGGCAAGAACACTGGAGTGGGTTGCCATTTCTTTCTCCAATGCGTGAAAGTGAAGTCGCTCAGTCATGTCCGACTCTTAGCAACCCCATGGACCGCAGCCTACCAGGCTCCTCTGTCCATGGGATTTTCCAGGCAAGAGTACTGGAGTGGGGTGCCATTGCCTTCTCCAAGGGGACTCTTAGGGAGGTCGTTATCAATAGCTAGGCAGAACATTGCAGAGAAAACAGTGGCCTCTCTTTCCCCTGGACATGTATGGTAGAGGCATGGGAATCAGTCGGGTTGGGTGGCAGGTGGAAGAGAAAGCAGAGTCAGGATTACAGGCCCTCACTCCAGGTCCCCTGGTGCTTTAGCTGCTATGTTCCTGGGATGCCCTCTTCCTGGGCTGTTGACTGACGAGGCCTGCATGTTAGAGCCTTTGTCTACAGGATACAGCAAGATTATTCCATAGCCAAGATCCAGCCCAGCCTTTGCCATGTAGGGCTCCTGGTGACTTCCCTTGACTTCTGTGTATGTGGCTTGTGAGCAACTCAACCTGGAGGAGGAGCTAGGGTTCTAAGTCCTGCAGTGGAGTCCTTAGGGTGGAGAGAATCAGAACAGCACTAAGCACTGACTGCCTTCTGGAATCACATCATCCCATCCAACCCTCCAACAAGGCTTTCAGTCCAGCATTATTATTCCCACTTTACACACGAAGAAACTGAAGCTCAGACAGATTAAGGGCCTTGCATGTGACATTTACCATCATCACCAAGCATCAGTGAGTTCCTGCTTAGATCATAGCAGTGCTTTGCTCAAATCTGCTAATGAAAACCTGACATCCTCATAATAGTCTACAAAGAACTGCCCACTGTCTTTCCTCTCTCACCACCACACTTCCACCTTTCCTGCTCACTCTGCTCCAGCCAGTCTGGCCTCTTTGCTATTTACTCTGAAAATGGCAGGCACATTTCCACGTTCCCACCTTAGGGCCTTTGCTATAGCTGTATCTTCTGCTCAGAGCATTCTCTCCTCCTCACTTCCAAGTCCACAGTCAATTCTCACCTCAGTGAGGCTTATCTAGGCAAACTTTTAAATTCTACTGGCTGCCTTCCGCCTCCACCCACACCCCTTACTTTTTGTAGCACTGACTTTTCAACTTGCTATGTGATTTACTTGTTTATCATACTTGTTTGCTGTCTTCCCTTCACCAGAATGTAAGCTCTGCAAAGACAAAATAGTTCTTATCTTGCTCTTCCATGTGTCTCTAGCCCTCAGAACAGTCTGTGGCATTTATCAGGTTCTCAATAAATATGCTATTATCTAGGCCTGGCAAGCCCGAAAGCCCCGAGCAGGGCACCCAGTACTTCACAGCCTCCTGCCCCGCAGGCTAGGAACTGGTCACTACTTTGTTCCTGCCTTTGTCTCCACCATGATTTCTGCGAAGCCACTCCAAGTGTCCATCAGCTACTTCTGCTAAGTCGATTCAGTCATGTCCGACTCTGTGCGACCCCATAGACGGCAGCCCACCAGGCTCCCCCGTCCCTGGGATACTCCAGGCAAGAACACTGGAGTGGGTTGCCATTTCCTTCTCCAATGCATGAAAGTAAAAACTGAAGGTGAAGTCGCTCAGTCGAGTCTGACTCTTCGCGACCCCATGGACTGCAGCCCACCAGGCTCCTCCATCCATGGGATTTTCCAGGCAAGAGTACTGGAGTGGGGTGCCATTGTCTTCTCCGAAGTGTCCATCACTTCATGGCAAATTGATGGGGGAAAAATGGAAACAGTGGCAGATTTTATTTTCTTGGGCTCCAAAATCACTGCAGATGGTGACTGCAGCCATGAAGTTAAAAGACACTTGCTCCTTGGAAGAAAAGCAATGACAAACCTAGACAGCATTTTAAAAAGCAGAGCATCACTTTGCTGACAAAGGTCCCTATGGTCAAAGCTCTGCTTTTTCTGGTAGTCATGTATAACATGTGAGAGTTGGACCATAAAGAAGGCTGAGCACTGAAGAATTGATGCTTTTGAACTCTGGTTTTGGGGAAAACTCTTGAGAGTCCGTGGGACAGCAAGGAGATCAAATCAGTTAATCCTAAAGGAAATCAACCCCAAATATTCATTGAAAGGACTGATGCTGAAGGTGAAATTCCAATACTTTGGCCAACTGATGCCAAGAGCTGACTCACTTGAAAGACCGTGATGCTGGGAAAGATTGAGGGCAGAAGAGGAGGGCGACAGAAGATGAGATTGTTGGATGGCATCACTGACTCAATGGACTTGAGTTTGAGTAAGCTCAGGGAGTTGTGATGAACAAGGAGGCCTGGAGTCCTGCAGTTCACGCGGTCGCAAACAGTCTGACAGAACGTAAGAGACTGAAAAAGAACAACAATAAATATGTGTCCGGTGAAGGAACGAGCAAAAAAAATGCTGAGCCCTCAGAATGCCGGCTGGAAGGCTCTGTACTGGTGGGGGTTCCTTCCGAGAGCGGGAGTGTGGGAGAGGGATTCAGCCTGCCAGCAGTGGCCACACCTGGCATTCAGACGTCCGAGAAGGAGAGGGAAGAACTACATTTCCCATGAAGCTCTGGGCGCAGGGAGGCCGAGGGTGCTGCCGGGAAAGATATACGTGCGAGAAGACCTGTCGGAGGCCTTAAGGATGGCCGCTCAGCGAGGTGGGCAGTTGACTGGGGTGCCAGCGAGAGTGGGGATGGATTGCGCCCGACCCTTCCTGACCTAATACGGCAGGTCGAACTCCGCCCCAGCCCCTTGGGGCTCTGCGGAAAGATGAATGGGCGCTGGAAAGAGGAGGGGGCACCCGCGATGGGGATCGAGCCCTTATTCCAGCCCTCGAAAGGGGGTTTTGAGGGGAGACGATTCCGCATGGGTTACTTCTAGACTGGGTGCGGTGGAATAGGTTCCTCCCACGACCTCCGCGTCACCGTCACGCAGTTATCTGCCTCAGGTCAGCAGGAGATCCTTACTACCCGTCTTACAGACGGGAACATCGAGGCATGCAGAAGAGAAGGGTCTCAACTCACAACATACAAACCTCTTATTTTACTCTATCCCTCAGATAAAACCCTCAGCTAAGGTCTGGTTCCCCCGGGACAGGAGGGTCAGGCCTCAGGAGTGGAGTGGAAACTAACGCTCTGTCTGTACCCCCCCAGTATTCCCACTTTCCTGTGTAGTGCAGCAATATGCCTGGGGAAAGATGGGTTCCAACAGTGAAGTGGCCCGGCTGCTGGCCAGCAGTGACCCACTGGCCCAGATCTCAGAGGACAGACCATATGCAGAGGTGAGACCCCGGCTGTATTTCAGCCTACTCGACCAGCAGGTGGGAGGAAGGGACTCCTCTATCAAAGGGGCTGAGGCAAGTCTTGTGAATCTGAGGGGAAGGGGAGACAGCAAAGGGAGAGGAGGCCTTCTTAGGGCTTCAGATCTGTGCAGGTTGATGAACCCAGATGGCAGCACAAAAAGAAGTGAGGTTTTGTCATAATAGACAGGAATTTCCAGTACCCTCCTTCCTTCCCCAAGGAACTCTCAGCACTTACTGAATTTTATTTTCTTGAAGTATAGTTGATTTACAATGTTGTGTTCATTTCTTCTGTACAACAGAGTGACTCAGTTGTGTGTGAATGTGTGTGTGTGTGTGAAGTCACTTCAGTCGTGTCTGACTCTGCAACCCTATGAACTGTAGCCTGCTAGGCTCCTCTGTCTGTGGGATTCTCCAGGCAAGAATACTGGAGTGGGTTGCCATTTCCTTCTCTAGGGGATCTTCCTGACCCATATTCTTTTCCATTATGATTTGTCACAGAATATTAAATATAGTTTCCTGTGCTATACAGAGGGGCTTCCCAGATGGTGCCAGTGGTAAACAGCCTTCCTGCCAGTGCAGGAGACATAAGAGATGTGGGTTCAATCCCTGGGTTGGTAAGATCCCCTGGAGGAGGGCATGGCAACCCACTCCAGTGTTCTTGCCTGGAGAATCACATGGACAGAGGAGCCTGGTGGACTATAGTCCATAGGGTCACAAAGAGTCTGACAGGACTGAAGCGATTTAGCACACACACACGTGCTATACAGTATGACCTTGCTGCTTCTTATTTTATTTTCTATTTTTAGCACTTACTGAATTTTAATTCAGCCCTCCTTGACAATTATAATTTTTACTTTGACTAACTGACTTTTTTAATAACCTAAAATACATAGTTATCCTGCCCATTTAGTAAAGGAAAAGCCAAAACACAGGAAAGCATTAGCTTCTACTTCTGAGATTGGAATAAATGAATGTTAACCCCTCACAGAGCCATTTGAGAGAGCTTTTCAGTGATCTTGACAGTGTAGGTTTCGTTCTCCTCACTGGACAGATGAGAAAACTGAGACCCAGAGACAAGAAATTGAAACTAGCCCAAGCTTCCGCAGCTGGTTGGAGGCAGAGCCTCAACTAGAGCTTGAGTCTCCTGACTCCTGGTATTCTGTGGTCTGCTGCACTGGGTATGTCTGTGATGGTATGAACATTTATACCCAGTCCCAAGAGGCCTGTCTCAGGACTTGGCTGCCTTATGGGGAGCACAGGATAACGGAGCAGGGCAGGCCAATGGGTGGTGCCAGGTTCTGCCTTTGTCCCTCTTAAGTTTCCTGTTTTTACAGCTGTGGATGGGGACGCACCCCCGGGGAGATGCCAAGATCCTTGACAACCGCATCTCGCAGAAGACCCTAGGCCAGTGGATTGCTGATAATCAGGACAGCTTGGGTTCGAAGGTCAAGGACACCTTTAACGGCAAACTGCCCTTCCTCTTCAAAGTGCTTTCAGTTGAAACGGCCCTGTCCATCCAGGCACACCCGAACAAGGTACAGCATCAGAGTAGGGCACGGAGGTCAGGTTAGAGAAGAGCTTAAGAGTGCAGACTCTTGTACAGCTTTTACTTCTGCTTTTACCCTGCCCATGCCAGGCTCCAGCCCAGAATTAAATCCGAGCCTGACAACTCCCAGTTTAGCTCTGCAAGGCCTATTGCCAGTGACACATGTGGCAACGAAGTTCTAAGCGGACAGCTGACCAGCCTGTGCCACGGCAGCTTCTCCAGGCTTGTTCCTCGCTCCCCTCAGCAAACCCCAACCCAGCCAATTCATATCTGCCCTATTTCCACCTGACTGTCTCAGAGTTCACCTTCCAAGGCACAGCCTAGTCACGGCCTTAATTCCATCCCTGTGGTCTTTCTACACAAGCCTGTGTGTGAGTCTTAGCTTAAGCATTTGTCCAAACGTCATGAGCAAAGAAGACCTAGAGAAGAGAGAGACTTACCCAAAGTTACACAGCTTGTTAGTGTCAGAGCTTGGCTTGGTATTTGGGTCTTCTGGTTCATAGTCCTCTTAAAGTCTGCCCCAGCTCTACCCCAGAGTTGATCCATGTGCCTGCCTTGGGTTGGCTGAACCCTGAGTTTCTGAATTATGCCTTGACTGAGCTCAGTGCCAGAGGCAGGAAGCTGACTGGGGAGGGTCAAGAACAAGGGCTGGTAGGAACTGGTGTCTTGCTGGGTGACGGCTGCACCTAAACATCCTCCTCTCCCTTGCCCATCCCACAGGAGCTGGCAGAGAAGCTGCACCTCCAGGCTCCACAGCACTACCCCGATGCCAACCATAAGCCAGAGATGGCAATTGCCCTCACCCCCTTCCAGGGCTTATGTGGCTTCCGGCCAGTTGAAGAAATTGTGACCTTTCTAACAAGTAAGATTGGGCAAAATGCTAAGAGCCTGCATACTGGACCTAGGATGCAAGGGCAACCCAGGGCAGAGCTGGAGGCTGAGAACAGAGGCTGAGTGTCCCAGGAACTGAAGGGCTGGTTGGCCTCATGAATTTTTAAAAAATGATTTATATATGTATTTGGTTACATCAGGTCTTTATTGTGGCAGGCGGGATCGTCACTGCATCAAGCGGAACCTTTCATTATGTTGCACGGATGCTCTAGTTTGTGGCATACAGGCTCCAGGTTGCTCAGGCTCAGTAGTTGCAGTGCTCAGGCTTAGTTGCTCTGCCGTATGTGGGATCTTGGTTCCCCAACCAGGTATTGAACCTGCATCCCCTGCATTGCAAGGCAGATTCTTAACCACTGGACCACCAGGGAAGTCCCATGGCCTCATGAATTCCTGATGTTCATGGGGGAGGCTCATGAGACCAGGCTCAGGTGTGGTTGCTGAAGGCTGGTCATGAGCAGTAAATTTTCACTGCGAAACTTACATAGCTTTGCCTGGCTCCTTGGTTAGGAATGAGACGGGGAGGCCTCCTCCAGCTTTCCACCGTTTGCGGGTTCCATCTTAACCATTCCTGATGCGGGTCCTGGCCTGACCTTCCTGCAGAGGTGCCGGAATTCCAGTTTCTAATTGGAGACAACGCAGCAGCGCAGCTGAAGCAGAGCCTGAGCCAGGACTCCGAGGCTGTGACTTCTGCTCTGCGGAGCTGTTTCTCCCACCTGATGAAGAGCGAGAAGAAGGTGGTGGTGGAGCAGCTGAACCTGTTGGTGAAGCGGATCTCGCAGCAAGGTGGGTGTCTTAGGCCTGAACGCAGTGCCCCTTCCTGGGCCCCTGGTACAGTTACTAGGCTGTAGGAATAGGGTTCTCAAGCCCTTTGCTTAAGTAGAACACCAAAACGGTCTGACTTAGATGGCCTGTTAGCAACTTAGCATTTCTTTCCCAGCCTTTATGGAACAGGGCCCTGCTGCTTCCTACCTGGTAATCTCCTTTAGATGAGTGGAGACAGGCTGGTCTGGAAAAGTACTAGGCTGTCTCTCACCTGGGCATTCTGAGATTTCTCAGCCCTAGATCTGCTGTCCAAAGGGTTTTATACTTTGGAGCTGGAGAACAGGAAGGAGATAAAAGGATCCAAAAACCTGAATTCCTGAGTTCTCAATCAGTAGATCTTTTCTTAAATACTTGCTCTGGGCCCAACCTTGTGCTAATAAGGAGAGTTCAGGAAATGACTTTGATGGGTGTGGTTGTGTCAACTTTGGGTTTGAGAGTTAATACAAGCAGTAAAGAGCAAGGCAGAAGACTCTGCTAGGAGCTTATATGGCACACATGATGAGCTCCAGCTCATTCTCCACTCTGCTTTTAGAGACACCCCCACCACACACACAGTTAAGGAAACCCAGCTCACCGCCCTCCCCTCCTTCCCGCAGTTCCCAAGCATTCCCTCACCACTCTAGCCCAGGCTGAGCTCCTTCTCCCCTGGTCAGCCTGGGACACATTTCGACCCTTGCATCCTGCCTCATGCTCTCTGGGGTGATCAACCATCACTCTTTGCCTGGGACTGAGAGATTGTAGTGTTAAACGGAAAGGCCTGGGCTAAGTGGGACAGTTGGTCACCCCACGGAGAACCCTTGGGTTCTCTCCTAACTAGATTTTAAGCTCCTAGAGCAGTCTCAACCAGGGGACACTGGAAGTGTGGAGGTATCTTTGGTTGTCAAACCCGGGCTTGGGGTGCTAGTGGTGTTTTGTAGGTGGGGGCCAGGGATGCTACTAGACATCCTATAGTACATAGGACGGCCCCCACAACAGTTACCTGGCCTCAAATGTCAGTAATGCTGAGGCTGAGAAGCGCTGTATAAAGGACTACACTCTAGCCCTTTTAGTGCCCGGTAGAGTGGTGGGCATATCAATAGTCAAAATGGGGAAATGGCATCTGTGTAGGCTGGAGTAGCAAGGAAGGCTGGCCCCACAGGGTGGGGGATGTGACTAGAACATGCCCACCCGTTCCTGGATTCCTGGACCAGGGTCTTCTCTAGGACTCTCTCGGGGGGGGGGGTGGGGGGGCGGGGGGGGAGACGTGAATACCCTCAAGGGTTGCTGAGTAGCCTTGGGGTGCTCTGTGCCCCTCAGTGGCTGCTGGAAACAACATGGAGGACATCTGTGGGGAGCTCCTGCTGCAGCTGCACCAGCAGTACCCGGGTGATATCGGATGCTTTGCCATCTACTTCCTGAATCTGCTTACCCTGAAGCCGGGGGAGGCCATGTTTCTGGAGGCTAACGTGCCCCATGCCTACCTGAAAGGAGGTGAGCCGCATTTCAGCAGTGAGCCCCACGGCCCACCCCCTCAGGCCTTGTTTCTCCATCTGGACAGAACAGGAGGTGGTAGTTGAGGAGACTGCCTTTAAAGTCCCATCCAGCTCTGAGCTCCCAGGGCTCCTGGGATCAGCAGGGAAGTGACCAGTCGGGATGATGAATGCCAGCTCAGTGCTGGACACTGGTTGGATCCTCACACCATCCCTGTGAGCTCAGGACACCCTCATGTTAAGCCCTGTCAATATGTGTGCCAACCGCAACTTGAATCCAAGCCTATATTGGATCAAGGCCATTGTTCTCTCCCCCGCATCATAGTGCCTTCACACGTCTATCGCATCTATGCAGAGATTTTGTTAAAAAACACATTGCTGCAAAGGGGTGTCACACTTTTATAGTTGGCTGCTTATCCACTTGTAGACAAGGTTCTTTAGTAAAAGGGGAGAATACAATGTCTCCAGAGGGTTGGAGCTCCCCCAGGGGTTAACATGACTCCCCTTGAGAGTGGTGGGTGACATCACCTGTTTTGGGTATCTGTTATCTTAGCCCATTCTCATAGAAGATGCTGTTCATACAGTTTCATCTAATGCTGCTGGGAGCTCATGGCACTCAGGTTAGAAAGCCCAGCCCTGGAGAGCCAAACTCCAAGGCACCCTTAGCACATGCCCACTGTCTGTCCCCAGACTGCGTGGAGTGCATGGCATGTTCAGACAACACAGTGCGTGCTGGCCTGACACCCAAGTTCATCGATGTGCCAACTCTGTGTGAAATGCTCAGCTACACCCCCAGCCCCAGCCAGGACAGGCTCTTCCCTCCAGCACGGAGCCCGGAAGACCCCTACCTCTCTATCTATGATCCCCCTGTGCCAGACTTCACCGTTATGAAGGTGGAGGTGAGTGAGGGCTGTGGTGTTTCTTGTGTGGCATGTAGAACCCTGGCAAGGCCACCGTGTGGGGTATACCTGGGGCTGGGCTTCCTTTCTGCCAAGCTCAGGTGGTGGGCAACTGCCGCAGGGCCTGCCTGTGCCTCTCTGTACAGGGACCAGACTGGCCTTCGTGCTGGTGAAAGCCTGAGCAGCGGGGCAGGAGGCAGCAGAGCTCTCCCTCTCACTACCCTTGGGGTGGTCCTGGGGGCCCTGGCAGCTCACAGCAGCTCAGACCCTGCTCCGTCGTGTCGTTTCTTCCTGCCCAGGTACCTGGCTCTGTCACTGAATACAAGGTCTTGGCCCTGGACTCTGCCAGCATCCTCCTGGTGGTGCAGGGGACAGTGACAGCCAGCAGCCCCACAGCCCAGGCAGCAATCCCCCTGAAACGTGGTGGGGTGCTCTTCATTGGGGCCAACGAGAGTGTCTCACTGAAGCTCACTGTGCCTAAGGACCTGCTGATGTTCCGTGCCTGCTGCCTGCTGTAGAGGCCACAGCCTTCCTGGCTCTCCTCTGCTAGTAATCCTACATCCTGGCCAGCCTCACCGCTGCAGACCCAGCCCAGATCCCTTCCCTGCTCTGGGCTCTGTGGGTACACCCCGAAAGACTGGGGGAGAAGACCTTAAAGGTGGTGACTCCCGAGCAGGCCGAGGCTGAACTGTCTTCTTCCTGGTAGGAGGGGCCCATGTGAGGACTGAGAGCTGATACTCCCCTTGGATCTCGCCACACTGGAGCCAGGCTCTCCTCAGAGCTCAAGGAGAGCAGCAGCCCTGTCCCAGCCTATGGCATTAGGCAGACTGGTGAGATATAGGATTAGCTCAGCAGCAGTCACAGCAAGATAGGTAATTAATCTGTAAGAACATAGGGTTCCAGAGTGCAGAGGGAAAAGCGTAGCCCCTGTGGCCTGATGCCGCTCTGTTAAAGCAATTAAAGATCACTTGTTTGAGGTCTGTGGGCTAAAGAGCACTCAGCCTTTGCCATTCCAGTCCCTGAAGTGGGCTGAAGGAGCCCTCCCTGGATGTTGTCTAGTTTTTGCTGTATTCCAGTTTCAGCTTCCTGAGGTAGGCAGAGGCGTCTACGGGACAGGCAGCCCGCTGTAGCCTCAGCGGCAGCTTGCAGGCAGGCCTCAGGCCCTCTAGCCCTGCAGACAGTGGAAGGTGTGTCTAAAGAAAGGAACTGTCAGTGCAGGATTCTTCTCCAATGTTTTAGTTGGCTTTAGGGCGGGGATCAGGCTCTGGGAGTTGGTGATGGACAGGGAACCCTGGTGTGCTGCAGTCCATGGGGTCGCAGAGTCAGACACGACTGAGCGACTGAACTGAACTGAGGGCAGGGGCTGGGCTTCCCTGGTAGCTCAGCTGGTAAAGAATCTACCTATAATGCAGGGGACCTCAGTTCGATTCCTGGATTGGGAAGATCCCCTGAAGAAGGGATAGGCTACCCACTCCAGTATTCTTGGGCTTCCCTAGTGGCTCAGACAGTAAAAACTCCGCCTGCAATGTTCAATCCCTGGGTTGGGAATATCTCTTGGAGGAGGGCATGACAACCCACTCCAGTATTGCCTGGAGAATCCCCATGGATAGAGGAATCTGGCTGCAGTCCATGGGGTCCCAAAGTCAGACATGAGTGAGTGACTAAGCATAGCATAGAGCAGGGATCATCCACTAAGATCAGCAGGCTGGATCTGGCCACGCCCTTTCTTTGCATACCATTCAGCTGCTTTCAGGCTACAGTGGCAAAGCTGAGTCGGTGCACCAGACTGTATGGCCTGCAAAGCCAAAAGTACTCACTGGTCCTTCACAGAGAAAGGTTGTCAACCACTTCTTTAGAGCACAGTCAGTCACTGTAGAAGTGGGGACTGAAGGACAGGACAATCCAACTTGTGTTGTGAAGAGAAACCTAGTTCCTTTTTTCCTACGATGGCAGGAAGAACCTACACGGGCATCTACTCTCCCTGTGCTTACCCTCTAGAGGTGGGACACCCTCTGCAGGGGGTTGTATAGCTCTGTGTTTTGTCACTGCGGTTTCTGACTGGCAGTCTTAGCTCCTGTCATCCCAGACTAAGCAGACACCCAGGCTAGTGGCTCCTTCCTGTTGGTAAGGGATTAGTCTCACACAAAAGGATCTTTCTGGGCCATTGCCCACATTAGACCTGTACAATGGAATTCCAGGAAACTACCTACAAAAAATTTTAGCCAATCTGTTTTGGGGGTTTTTTGCCTCCAATAAGTTTTCTTCAGCTGAAAAAAATCAAGCAAACAATACTTCCCATAAACCGAAAACAAAAAAACCTGAGAAGGGTCTGCCAAAGGGAACTCATAAAGAGAAGTGATAAGGTAGCTCAGTGATAAAGAATGCACCTGCCACTGCAGGAGACATGGGTTCGATCCCTGGGTTGGGAAGATCCCCTGGAGAAGGAAATGGCAAATCACTCCAGTGTTCTTGCCTGGGAAATTCCATGGACAGAGCAGCCTGGTGGGCTACAGTCCATGGGGTCACAAAACAGACATGACTTAGCGACTAAACGATTCCATCCGTGGTCTCCAATGAGGACTGAAAATGGCACCCCCTGGGAACAGGAGAAAGGAGGGGTGGCCCTTGGCAGAATGGTCGCAGTTAGAACTGTTAGGCTACTTCTTCATTTCAGAATTCAGAAGGGGCAACGGCCATGGTCTAGGCTTTTCTTAAAAATCCTGTTGCAACACAGAGACAGCTCAACAGAATGACGGTATTTATTTCTACAAACTTACAAAGCTGTAGAAGCCTAAGCCAAGAGTTCTGTAAAGGCCACGCAGTACCGCTCCTCTGCATGAGGTAAGCCATCTCCCGAGTGCCATCACCTGCACGCCACCCCAGCACTCTTTTATTAAGGCAGTTTGGTTCTAGACACCTTGGTGCTTTTATTGGTGACTTTCTAGCCCATGGCTTCTTAGCCCCAAGCAATTGACCATTTCTACCCTGCCTTGCTCTATGACGTTTCTGCAACTTTTTCTACAAAGGTAATGCCTCCCCCTCAGGGTCAACCAGCCCTGAAACATTCCAGGGAGAGGTGTAGCCAATACACCAGTGTGGCTTTATAACAACAGCCATTGGAGGGTCTTGGTATTGGGGGCCCACTGCCATCCTCACCCCCAGCAGCTGTCAAATACTCTGTCCCAGTGAAATGAAGCAAGAGGCCGGGCAAGTTCCCAAGTCAGGACCACACCTCAATCCTCACTACCCTACCCCTGTCCACTCCCATTCAGCTCCATCTGGTTCTAGGTAAGGCAAAAAAAAAAAAAAGGAACCACTGAAAAATTTCAGAGGCCTGGTACAGCAAGAGATGCAATCTAGTAGGGGTCACGGGAGATTATGCCTGTCCTTGCTATGTTCAAACTGGGGGCTGACTGTAAAGCCCAATCTTGAGTATCCACTGTGGTCAGAGGAATCTGGATGCAACAGAATGGCTCTCACTAGGGTGGAGGGAGGCCCTCTGCAATGGCAAGATTATCTCCTTAGGTTGGGTTGGGAGGGATAGCTGGGGAGCTTCCACAGGTCCCTCCTCCTTATCCTGTCAGCCTATGTCAGGGCCCACACAGCTGTGCAGTATACATCTCACCATTGCTGCTTCTCAAGTGTAAAATGTTAAACAAATGAGGGAATTCCCTGGTAGTCCAGTGGTTAGGATTCTGAACTTCCACTTCAGGGGCCTGAGTTCCACCCCTCCCTGGTTGGGGCACTGCTGCTGCTGCTGCTAAGTCGCTTCAGTCGTGTCCGACTCTGTGCGACTCCATAGACGGCAGCCCACCAGGCTCCCCCGTCCCTGGGATTCTCCAGGCAAGAACACTGGAGTGGGTTGCCATTTCCTTCTCCAATGCATGAAAGGGAAAAGTGAAAGTGAAGTCGCTCAGTCCTGTCCGACTCTTCTCGACCCCATGGTCTGCAGCCTACCAGGCTCCTCTGTCCATAGGATTTTCCAGGCAAGAGTACTGGAGTGGGGTGCCATTGCCTTCTCCAAGATCTCACAAAACAACAAAAAATCCAAATGGGAAGGCACTTAACTGCTCCTGCAGCTCCCTCTGCTGGTAACCAAAAAGTGCAGGCTTCTGTGGCCAGCTCCAGAACCTTCATTCAACCTTAGATCAAAGACTGGTGAAGATATTAGCTAAGACCAAGGTGAAGAATGGCAACCAAGGAAAGAAATTTTGTCTACCCGGTGGAGTAGAGTTAGTTTTCTCTAACTAGGGTTGGACTAAACAAGTTACTAAGCTCACACAGACACATGGACCAGTTGGGAATGCTCAGCTTCCAAGGATTCTGGAAGCCTTGATCAGGCTGTGCCATCAAGCAACTTGTCGTACTCTCTGCCACAGTCATACAGGAACAACTGGCAAACATGTAACCCATCTTGGAGCTTGGAAGAGAAGAGAATATGGAATTTCCTGAACTGAACTGGCCCCAAATAGTTAAATTCTTTTTCCACAGACTCCCAGCTGCAAGCCATAAAGTGCTATTTTCTGCCTCCATGCAACACCAGCCAGCACAGCCTGGGCACAAAAGCTCCCTTTTTCCCTCCACAGGGCATCATGACAAATACCAATCAAGAAGTCTGCAAGTTTCTCTTCACCAATTTTGTCACTCAGCATAAGAAACAGAATTCCTGTGTTCCTGCCCTTATTAAAGCAGTTTCTCCAAATGCTACTCCAACAGCAGAGAACTGCAGAATTCCACCTGTCACCCTATGACCCAGATGGGGGCCTCTGGCCTGAGAAGCACCAGGTTTGGGGTAACTGCAGTCACTGCCTTTCCCAGAGGGTCAGTGTCTCCAGTGATCCTGGGGTTGACAGCAGTAGGTTCCCACTGCACTCTGTGACCAATGCAGGGTCAAGAGGACTCTGCAGGCATGGTGAGCAAGACCTGTCCTAGAGGGTTATGTCTACTGGAGAGTACAGGATGAAGAGGCCCCAAGACAGCACCAGCAGCAGGAGCATGTTGAGGTCATGGGCTTGGGAGGAATTAGGTCCAAGTCCTCATCATCTGGAATCTCATCCAAGTGATACCCGTCCTGGAGCAGCTGCCGGCTCACATCCTGGTTCACCTGCTAAGAACATGAGAAGAGAGAACTATAAGCCAGGCCACAAGGCAGAAATAACTGCTGCCCCCAAAGCAGACCCACATCTCACTGGAGCTTACTGTCCATTTCCTCCTGTCCGTGCTCCACCCTCAGGCCAGGCCTGCACATCCCTGGACTACAGGAAGAAGTGCTAACCTTTTCCTACCTGTCTCACCCAGCAGGGGCTGGGGGACATCCAGGGACCTGAGCCAGGACTGTCCAGGCTGCACTGTTACATGCCCCCAAGGAAGCTGCCCTCACTCAAGAATCCCAAAGCAGGTGATATGAGATTCGAGATTATGTCTGAAAGTCAAGCCCTGACCATTACCACTGTGAACCCAGATTGGTTCCTATGAAGGTGAAGATTATGGAACAATTGGTACCAGTACAATGGGGTAGACGGGTGGAGGAAAATGGGTTAGAGCAGAATAGGGTGGGGAACAGCTGCTTCTGCACTGCCAGTGTTTCTCTTTGATGCCAACAGAGCTCATTCCTTGCAAAGTAGAACCTGTCAGCCTGCCTTCACCAGTTCCACCAGTTCCAAGTGAGACTGGGGAGTGTAGGACTTCTCTGGCTCTTGGCTTATTTTTCTTTCCTTTGTTCTAACAATCTTAGGCACCTAGATATTCAAGGAGGATACAATTTGCAAACTGTATTCTCTGGCAGAAACTCGGGGTGGCCAAGGGTTTCCAGGAACATGAGGAAGAAATACCAGTGGTATATAGTCAGGTCCCCAGCACTTCACCTCTGTCAAAAGCAGTAAGCCACAGATGCCAGAACCTTCGGTCTCTGTTTTAGTCTGGGACAGTCACTTGTCCAAAAGGCCAGCCCAGGAGTATCTATCTCAGTCACAGTTCCCACAGATGGAACAAAGGAGGAACAGAATTTGTCTGGCCTGGAAGTAAGCAAGCTTGAGGATGGAAAGGGGAGGGACAGGAATGCTGATCTCAGGTAAAAGATGATCAAAAGAAGGCAGAGTAAAATTACTCTGTCACTGGAGACAGGACTAAGACCACTAAGTCCAAGCTGCAGGAGACTTTTCCAATTAACAAGGAAGACGTCTCTATGAGCTACCTGAATTGTGTGTGTTGCAGGGGAAGACAGGCAGCAAGGTTTCTTGGAGGTAGTACCCAATTACAAGAAGCATTCAAATAAGCATTTAGCTGGGATTTATCAAGAGGATTCCTTTTCTAAGTGGTGGCCTGGTTTAGACTTGTGAGGTCATTTCCAGCCCTAAGAGTCTCTGGGGATTTCCCTGGTGGTCAGTCCAATGGTTAAGACTCTACACTTCCAATGCAGGGGGTGTGAGTTTGATCCCTAGTTGGGGAATGAAAATCCTATATGCCAAAAAAAAAAGTTCTGTAGTCTCCTGCGGGCCTCCTCGGTGACACTAGTGGTAAAGAACCTGCCTGCCAATGCAGGAGACATAAGAGACTCTGGTTCACTCCCTGGGTCGGGAAGATCCACTGGAGGAGGGCATGGCAACCCACTGCAGTATTCTTGCCTGGAGAATCCCACGGACAGACGAGCCCGGTGGGCTATAATCCATAGGGTCGCAAAGAGTCAGACACAAAGAGACTTAGCATGCAGCACACACATAGTCTCCTGGACTTTCAACAGTCCTCTTCAGACACCTAAACTTCTGCTAGGGGAACAGGGTAGAGTAGAAGACTGGAGAACACATGGGAAGTCTGGTACAGTGCCATGCATATAGCAGGAACCAGACAAGCGTTTCGCAGTGGCTATGACACTGCCTGCAGCCTGGCCCCGCCACAGAAAGGTGCTCTGGACTTGCCTCTGCAGAGGAATACCCGGAGGAGTATCTGGATTCCAGCTCTCCATCACTAGGACAAGAGGAAGACAGTCAGTTCAGGGAGATGCCTGCGGAGCACAGCTGCAAGCGGCAAGGTGCACAACATGTAAGGGGGTCTGGAGGACTTGTGAAGCAAAGACCACACACCACAGAACTCAAACCCATAATCTGCCATGAGTATCAATGGCTCCTTCTTGGCTCCAGCAGGGAGAGTCACTGTCACTAATAATGCAGACATAATAGGACAGGATGACTCCCCCAGACAAGGTTGGTGCTTCACATCCAAGAGCAGCAAGGTCACCTATGAGTCCTCTAAGCAAGCCATCCCGGAAGAGACAGTGCTCTGAAGCAGCAGCCCTGGAACATGCACAAAAGGTCTTGGAAGAGACAGGGAAAAAGCAAAGCAAGTTGTCTGCAATTTTTATCCAAGGCACTCCCCAAGGGGTATTTCCAAGGACAGCACTTACCTGTCAGAGTCGAGGGACACCAGGTTTTCATCTGGACTCTGACTAAGAGCAGTGTAGCCCTTGTTAAACTTCACTGACCTGAGGGGAGATGGGGGAGAGACCAAGCATAGATGCAGTGCCAGCATTTCAGAAGGAAAGCCAGCGTCCTCACCCTTATGGGGAAAACAAAAAAACTGACTGCACTACTCCTGACTATCTTCTACCTGGACAGCCACCACTGCCTGCCATGTATCCATGCACTTCCCCACACCGCTCTCCCTGCTGCTTCTGAGGATAAGCACACCTCCTCTTCTAAGAATCAGGAAAAGCCCGATCTCCCCACCTTTTTAACCTGAGGACAGAAAAATCAAAGTCCTTAGGCAAATTCCTTCACCTGCTTTAGCTCAAGCCCTGGTGAAGGTCCGATCCAGCCCTCAGTGCTTACCGTTCTATTAAGGAAAAATCACAGTCCTAGCTGTTCCCACACTGCTCTCCATCCTCACTCCTGGGGACCCCAGCCACTACGCTCCTCCCTAATATAGACAGTGATTGACCCTACGAACTGACAAAACTCATAGCAAGGCTCTTTCCTCGACACCATCACATCCTGGAAAGCAAAGAAAAGGTCGTTCCTCTTTCCATTTTTAAACAGTGAATCCGACAGGCCGGCGTCAGGGGAATGACTGGCTCGGCTTTAAACGTGGGTACTCGGTCTCCCAGCCTGAGCACTAGGGCCTACTGTGAAAACGCTTGCACAGAGGAGGTGGCGCCTGCTGAGACCTTTTCCCTGAAGAGTCGGGGCGGTTCGGCGCGGCCCCCAGCATGCCTTTTCTCCGCAGAACCGCCTTGGCCAGGTCCCGGTGCTTCTCTGGAAGTCAAAGGGCCCAGATCAGCGGGCTCATCCCTATTCCGCCGTGTCTCCCAAACGCCAGGAGCCCGCTCTCCGAACAGATTTTCTGGTGCGGGAGCGGGCTGCAGTTGCCCCTCCGGGGTCGCCCCAGCGGCGCTCCGGAGCCAGCCCGGGAACGCGGCAGCCCGCCCAAGCAGAGACCCCTCCCTCATCGGGCCGCACTCACTCAGCTTGGCCTGAATGGAAGGCGCACGCGCCACCATGTACGGGCCCCGCTTCTCCACAGCCGCCGGGATCCGCTCTCCCAACCGGGGGGCTCCAATGCCGCTTCGCCCGGAGGGCAGCCCCGCAGCTCCCGTCCCGCTGGGCCGGGGTCCCGGGATAGAGGGCGCAGCATGCCCATCGGGATCCGCGGTCGCCATCGCCTGGCCACGCCCCGCCGAGTCGCGAAGCCCCGCCTTCTGGCTAACCAGCCGCCAGACGGGAGGGAGGCGGTCCCTCCTGGAGCAAGATGGCGGCGCGCAGGCGTGGGCCGTGCCCACCCGAGCTTTCTGGCCCCTCCTGCTGTGTGATTGGCTCAACTGTTCCGCCTTTCCGGGGGTTGGGTTGTTTCAGTTCCTCCGTTCTGGCACTGGCTCGCCTCTCGCAGTCGGCCTGAAACTGGTGATGTCAAGCCAAGTTCTGTCTCTGGTCGAAAGTAAATATCAGTATTTCCGGGGAGCTGCGGGTGTGCGCCCGCACACTCAAAGCCCTGATGCCTGCGCTCTCACCGCAGTGTCTCCGCAGTGGTCCTCTCGCCACAGCCGGAGCACCCCAAGGGCGGGCGAGAGAGAGGCTGGATTGAATCGGAAAGCGAGCGGTAGGAGAAAGGGAGTTAATAACGCCCTTCTCCAGAAGATGAAACAGGTCGGAAAGGTTCAAGGACCTTGTGGAGGTTACACAACTAGAGGCAGTTCCTTGGCTGATAGATATAACACCAAACCCTCGTTATTGCCAGCACTGCGCAATGCCCGAGACCTTGGATGAGGCCTGACCCTAAGCCTCAGTTTCCACGTTTCAAAATGCAACCAACATCAGTACCTGTCTTATAGCGATAAACAAGGACAAAACAGGACTTGGGAAGAAAACCGAAAGTGCGCTGAGTTTGTGTCGGGGCACAGGACTGTCATGGCTCTTGACGTCTCTGGTCCCCAAGGGCTTTTGGCTGGCTGGAAAGTAGCTCTAGATCCTTGTAGTAATTGCCAAATCTCATGAGGCTGTCCCAAGGCTAATTTACTAGCTTTCACAGGGTAAGTCAACAGTGTGCAACTTACGAATCCCCAGGGCCACCCAAAGAGTGGAGCGGGAGAGTGCCCTAGATGGGCTAGGAGAAGCACAAAGGAAAGTTAACTATTTTGGTAGATTCCACCGCTGTTTTTAACCTCCAGAAACAATCATTTCATATGGTTTGACTTAATATTTAATCCTCCTGACCTCCCAGTGAAGCACTGTTACTCCCATTAAGCAAATGAGAATTAGATTTGGTCAAGTTCACCAGTAAAGCGGTAAACCTAGAATTTGAACCCAGCTCTCTGTGGACTCTGAAGAGATGGTTTTTCTCATAGTTGTCTTGTTAAGTTGATGGAGACCTACCAAGGGGCCAAAGAAAATGTGATCAAAACCCTCTTGATGTCACAAAATCTCTAGGAACTTGTAGGGAAAGAGTCTGAGTGCTCTCATCCATGACACTCCTGGGTCTCCTATCCTGGCAATCCAGCTAATTGCCATGTGGTTGAATATGGGCCCTGAATACAGATAACTTGCTCTGCCATTTATTGGTAAGTTAGTTAACTCTTTACGTCTCAGTTTTTTTAACTGAGGAATGGGATAATAATAGTACCTATCTAATAGAATTATGAGGTTATATTGTAAAGTGCTTGGGACGGTATTAGCATATAGTAAGTGCTCAAGAAATGTTACCTCATGAAGCTTACACAGTGTTTTAAGGATTTAGGGTTTTATTTTCTCAGTTGGCTTTACATGCTTCCAGACAGACCACCTTAATGATATTTTTATCCCTTGTTTTCAGCACAAAGTCATAGTACTACATATTTGTTGAATGAATGTCCTATTTCCCTTCTTAACTTTTAGTCAATTTAATCATAGAACTTTGGGGCTGGCAGGAATCTTGGAGATTATATAGTCTAAATTCATTTTATTATGAAGAAATTGTGATTACCCAACTGCCTTGATCTGGGTGTGGCAGTTCACTTTTTCCGCTTAAGATATTGTATTCACTAGGAACCTAAGAAAAATGAATAACTTCCCATTGCCCAAAGCGAATAGCAAAGATTAAAACCTAGGTTGTAAGGGGGTAAGTCTCCAGGGCAAGAACGGCTGCAGCACACAGGGCACAAAGCCTGTCTTCCTCACCCCAGCTGCTCAGACTCTAACCTACAATGTCTATGCTGGCTTCCCTGCAGGACTGGAGATCTGTAATTCTTCCGTCAGCAAAGCTTTATTCATCTATATGTCAGGTGCTATGAAGATCTAATGATGAACAGGACAAAAAAAGTACCTCTTAGTCTCTGATTCTCAGTCTTCTTTCTTTTATTCTTTGTTGTGGGTTGGGGGAGATTCCTGGCTACTCAGAGTTAAGACTCCTACCCTCATTCATGCCCCCATGGAGCAGTCACATTTACGTTTGTTTGTTTTTTTTTTAATATTTATAGAAGTTTTAATTGTGAAGCAAAGAGATGGTCTTAGATGGAGTCCACAGGGGGCTCTGGAGTATGAACAGTACCACTAAGTTAAGCCCAAGTCACATTCTTTATTTTTGACTCCAAATCATGGGAATCCTACCCATCGCCCAAGTTTTCTGGTCCTGGAACAGATGAATCTTTATGATCAGTTGAGAATACTAGTTCTGCTGTCCAGTAAAATTTAATTCCCTCATCTAGACAAGAATCTGGGATTAGGTATAGAAAAGAATGGGAGACAGTGGTGAATTTATTTTTTATTGAGGTATAATTGACCTCTAACACTGTGTTGATTTCAGGTGTACAAAATAATGACTTTTAAATTGCCAATATCTGCTGGATCATTGAAAAAGCAAGAGAGTTCCAGAAAAGCAAAGCATCTATTTCTGCTTTATTGACTATGCCAAAGCCTTTGACTGTGTGCATCACAATAAACTGTGGAAAATTCTTCAAGAGATGGGAATACCAGACCACCTGATCTGCCTCTTGAGAAATTTGTATGCAGGTCAAGAAGCAAGAGTTAGAACTGGACATGGAACAACAGACTGGTTCCAAATAGGAAAAGGAGTTTGTCAAGGCTGTATATTGTCACTTGTTTATTTAACTTATATGTAGAGTACATCATGAGAAACGCTGGACTGGAAGAAACACAAGCTGGAATCAAGATTGCCGGGAGAAATATCAATAACCTCAGGTATGCAGATGACACCACCCTTATGGCAGAAAGTGTAGAGGAACTCAAAAGCCTCTTGATGAAAGTGGAGAGTGAAAAAGTTGGCTTAAAGCTCAACATTCAGAAAACGAAGATCATGGCATCTGGTCCCATCACTTCATGGGAAATAGATGGGGAAACAGTGGAAACAGGGTCAGACTTTATTTTTCTGGGCTCCAAAATCACCGCAGATGGGGACTGCAGCCATGAAATTAAAAGACGCTTACTCCTTGGAAGGAAAGTTATGACCAACCTAGACAGCATATTCAAAAGCAGAGACATTACTTTGTCAACAAAGGTCCGTCTAGTCAAGGCTATGGTTTTTCCAGTGGTCATGTATGGATGTGAGAGTTGGACTGTGAAGAAGGCTAAGCGCTGAAGAATTGATGCTTTTGAACTGTGGTGTTGGAGAAGATTCTTGAGAGTCCCTTGAACTGCAAGGAGATCCAACCAGTCCATTCTGAAGGAGATCAGCCCTGGGATTTCTTTGGAAGGAATGATGCTGAAGCTGAAACTCCAGTACTTTGGCCACTTCATGTGAAGAGTTGACTCACTGGAAAAGACTCTGATACTGGGAGGGATTGGGGGCAGGAGGAGAAGGGGACGACAGAGGATGAGACGGCTGGATGGCATCACTGACTCGATGGATGTGAGTCTGAGTGAACTCCGGGAGTTGGTGATGGACAGGGAGGCCTGGCGTGCTGCGATTCATGGGGTCGCAAGGAGTCCAACCGACTGAGCGACTGATCTGATCTGAATCTGTACACATTGTGAATGTATACAATGTGTATACATTGTATACATTGTGATAACCACAATTAGTCTAGCTATATTTTGTCTCTTTTTTCTTATGATTAAGACTTCTAAGATCTATTATTTTAGCATCTTCAGTTCAGTTCAGTTCAGTCGCTCAGTCGTGTCCGACTCTTTGTGACCCCGTGAATCGCAGCACGCCAGGCCTCCCTGTCCATCACCAACTCCCGGAGTTCACTCAGACTCACATCCATTGAGTCAGTGATGCCATCCAGCCATCTCATCCTCTGTCGTCCCCTTCTCCTCCTGCCCCCAATCCCTCCTAGCATCAGAGTCTTTTCTAATGAATCAACTCTTCGCATGAGGTGGCCAAAGTACTGGAGTTTCAGCTTCAGCATCATTCCCTCCAAAGAAATCCCAGGGCTGATCTCCTTCAGAATGGACTGGTTGGATCTCCTTGCAGTCCATGGGACTCTCAAGAGTATTCTCCAACACCACAGTTCAAAAGCATCAATTCTTCGGCACTCAGCCTTCTTCACAGTTCAACTCTCACATCCATACATGACCACTGGAAAAACCATAGCCTTGACTAGATGAACCTTTGTTGGCAAAGTAATGTCTCTGCTTTTGAATATGCTGTCTAGGTTGGTCATAACTTTCCTTCCAAGGAGTAAGCGTCTTTTAATTTCATGGCTGCAGTCCCCATCTGCGGTGATTTTGGAGCCCAGAAAAATAAAGTCTGACCCTGTTTCCACTGTTTCCCCATCTATTTCCCATGAAGTGATGGGACCAGATGCCATGATCTTCGTTTTCTGAATGTTGAGCTTTAAGCCAACTTTTTCACTCTCCACTTCCACTTTCATCAAGAGGCTTTTGAGTTCCTCTACACTTTCTGCCATAAGGGTGGTGTCATCTGCATATCTGAGGTTATTGATATTTCTCTCCCAGCAATCTTGATTCCAGCTTGTGTTTCTTCCAGTCCAGCATTTCTCATGATGTACTCTGCATAGAAGTTAAATAAGCAGGGTGATAATATATAGCCTTGACGTACTCCTTTTCCTATTTGGAACCAGTCTGTTGTTCCATGTCCAGTTCTAACTGTTGCTTCCTGACCTGCATACAGATTTCTCAAGAGGCAGATCAGGTGGTCTGGTATTCCCATCTCTTGAAGAATTTTCCACAGTTTATTGTGATGCACACAGTCAAAGGCTTTGGCATAGTCAATAAAGCAGAAATAGATGTTTTTCTGGAACTCTCTTGCTTTTTCGATGATGCAGCGGATGTTGGCAATTTGATCTCTGGTTCCTCTGCCTTTTCTAAAACCAGCTTGAACATCTAGAAGTTCACAGTTCACATATTTCTGAAGCCTGGCTTGGAGAATTTTGAGCATTACTTTACTAGTGTGTGAGATGAGTACAAATGTGCGGTAGTTTGAGCATTCTTTGGCATTGCCCTTCTTTGGGATTGGAATGAAAACTGACCTTTTCCAGTCCTGTGGCCACTGCTGAGTTTTCCAAATTTGCTGGCAAATTGAGTGTAGCACTTTCACAGCATCATCTTTCAGGATTTGAAATAGCTCAACTGGAATTCCATCACCTCCACTAGCTTTGTTTGTGTGATGCTTCCTAAGGCCCACTTGATTTCACATTCCAGGATATCTGGCTCTAGGTGAGTGATCACACCATCATGATTATCTGGGTCATGAAGATCTTTTCATTCAGTAGGTTGCCTTTTAATTTTGTTGGTTTCTGTTGCTATGTAGAAGCTTTTAGTTTGATGTAATCCCACTTGTTTATATTGGTTTTTGTTGCCTTTGTTTTTGGTATTAAATAAAAAAATCATCACCAAAGTGAATGTCAAGGCGCTTACCACCTATGATTTCTCCTAGGAGTTTTATGGTTTCAGGTCTTACATTTAACTCTTTGATCAAATTTTAGTTAATTTTTGTGTATAATGGAAGATAGTCACGTTTTATTTTTCTGGGTGTGGTTGTTCAGTTTTCTCAAAACCGTTTACTGAAGAGATTTTCCTTTCTCCATTGCATATTCTTGCCTTCTTTGTTGTAAATTAGTTGACCATACATGTGTGGGTTTGTTTCTGGGCTCTGTATTCTGTCCCATTGATCTGTGTCTGGTTGGTTTACCAATACCATTCTGTTTTGATTATTATAGCCTTGTAATATGGAAAAGGAAATGGCAACCCACTCCAGTGTTCTTGCCTGGAGAATCCCAGGGATGGTGGAGCCTGGTGGGCTGCCACCTATGGGGTCGCACAGAGTCAGACACAACTGAAGCGACTTAGCAGCGGTAGCAGCAGCAGCCTTGTAATATAGTTGAAATCAAGGCACATGACGTCTCCAGCTTTGTTCTTCTTTCTCAAGATTGCTTTTGCTGTTTGGCGTCTTTTGTGGTTCCACACAAATTTTAGAACTCTTTGTTCTTTTCTGTGAAAAATGCCATTGTAATTTTGATAGGGATAGAATTGAATCTGTAGATTGCTTTGGGTATTATGACATTTTACAATATTAATTCTTTCAATCCATGAACATGGAATATATTTCCATTTATTTTTGTCTTATTCAAATTCTTTAATCAACATCTTTGTTTTCAGTGTACAGGTCTTTTACCTCCTTGATTGAATTTATTTCTAGGATTTTATTCTCTTTGATGCAGTTGTACATGAGATTGTTTTCTTAATTTCTCTGATAGTTGGTTGTTGTTTTTTTTTGTATTTTGTATACAAAAGTTTTTTTCTCGTGCAGATGATATCACCCTTATGGCAGAAAGCGAAGAGGAACTAAGAGCCTCTTGATGAAAGTGAAAGAGGAAAGTGAAAAAGCTGGCTTAAAACTCAACATTCAGAAAATGAAAATCATGGCATTCGGTCCCATCACTACATGGCAAACAGATGGGGAAACAATGGAAACAGTGACAGACTTTATTTTCTTGGGTTCCAGAATCACTGCAGATGGTGACTGCAGCCATGAAATTAAAAGATACTTGCTCCTTGGAAGAAAAGCTATGACCAACCTAGATGGCACATTAAAAAGCAGAGACATTACTTTGGTTACAAAGGTCTGTCTACTCAAAGCTATGTTTTTTCCAGTAGTTATGTATGGATGTGAGAGTTAGACCATAAAGAAGGCTGAGTGCCGAAGTAATGCTTTTGAACTGTGATATTGGAGAAGACTCTTGAGAGTCCCTTGGACTTCAAGGAGATCAAACCAGTAAATCCTAAAGGAAATCAATCCTGAATATTCTTTGGAGGGACTGATTCGGGACCTGAAGCTCCAGTATTTTGGCCACCTGATGCGAAGAACTGACTCATTTGAAAAGACCCTGATGCTGGGAAAGATTGAAGGCAGGAGAAGGGGATGACAGAGGATGAGATGGTTGGATGGCATCACTGACTTGATGGACATGAGTTTGAATAAACTCGGGGAGATAGTGAAGGACAGGGAAGCACTGTGTGCTCCAGTCCATGGGGTCACAAAGAGTCAGACATGACTGAGCAACTGAACTGAACTGATACAAGATTTTGTATATTGATTTTGTATCCTGCTACTTTTTTACCTTTCTTCATTGTCTTGTTCCTGATATTAGAAGAAAGCTTTTAGCTTTCATTATTGGATATGATATTAACTGTGAACTTATCATACATGGCCTTTATTACATTTGAGGTACATTTCTTCTATACCCACTTAGTTATTTTTGTTTTTTAATCATAGGTGTATGTTGAAATTTTCGGGGGGGGGATGTTGAATTTTGTCCTATGATTTTTCTGCATCTATACATGATCATGCAGTTTTCATCCTTTATTATGTTAATGTGATGTACAATAAGTCCCCTATATGTGAACAAATTCTGTTCTGAGAATGCTTTTGTAAGTCCAATCTGTTCTTAAGTTCAACAAAGTTAGCCTAGGTCCCCACCTAGCACAATTAGCTATATAATACTGTACTGTAATACAGGGGTCTCCAATCTCCAGGATCTAATGCTTGATGATCTGAGGTGGAGCTGATGTAATAACGGAAATAAAGTACACAATAAATGTAATGCACCTGAATCATTCCCAAACCACCCCTCCACTCCCAGTTCATGAAAAAATTATCTTCCATAAAACTGGTCCCTGGTGTCCAAAAGGTTGTGGACTGCTACCTAGGTTTATAATACTTTTCACACAAATAATACATAAGAACACACACACAAAGCATTTTAAATCTTACAGTACAGTACCTTAAAAAGTATGCCAGACACATGAAGTAATTTACTGATTGGACATGCGACTGCATGTTCACATCTTTGAAAGTGTGCAACTTCAATGTTCATATGTGGGGAATTTACTGTATCATGTTCATTGATTTGTGGATATTGAACCATCTTTGTATTCCTGAAATAAATCCCACTTGATAATGTTGTATGATCTTTTCAATATATTGTTGAATTGTTTCCTACTATTTCGTTGAGGATTTTTGCATCTGTATTCATCAGGGGTGATCTTTTTATCCTGCTACTTCTTTCTGAGGCTTTTTTCTTATCTCAGCAGGTTTCAGACTTTAACCTTCGATAAAGGTTAAATAGTAGACCTTTGATAAAAGGCCTACTATTGGTGGAGCACAGGTAAGTGACGGATGGAGCCTATGAATCTGCAGGTCTTTCTGGGTTTTCAGGTCACCAGCCTCACCTTAATCCCCACATTAATGCATGTCATCTCCCTCTAGGGAAGGTATTTGCCAATCCTCATAGCATCCTCATATGGTACCGCCATACCTACTTCACATATGTATAAGGAGTGAGGCTGCAGGGACTGACTGACTTGAACAGGCCACAAAGTTTATAGGTAAGAATTGAATCCTTATCTGTCTCAAAAGCCTGACCTCTTTTTATATCGGTCAGATGTATGTCTTTAATGTTATGGACTGAATTGTGCCCCCACCCACCCAAATTTGTATGTTGAAGCCCTAAACCCTAGGGTGCCTTTATTTTGGAGCTACAGCTTAAAAGGGGGGTGATTAAGGTTAAGTGAGGTCCTATGGGTTGAGCTGTAGTCCTGATGTCATTATAAGAAATATAATGGGAATATAACAGGGAATTCGCTAGCAGTCTAGTGGTTAGGACTCTGTTTCCATTGAAGGGAGTATGGGTTCAATCCCTAGTCGGAGAACGAAGATCTTGCATGCTGCACAGCATGGTTAAAAAAGACAGACACCAATGTATACACACAAAGAAAAAGGGCTTTTGAGGACCCTGAGAGAAGGCAGCTATCTGCAAGCCAGGCAGATGGAACTCATCAGAAACCAATACTAATGGCACCTTGATCTTGGAATTCCAGCCTCCAGAACTGTGAGAAAATATATTTTGTTTTTGTTTTTCAGCCACGCAGCTTATGGGATCTGTTTCCCAACCAGGGACTGAACCTGGGTCACAGCAGTGAAAGTGCTGAATCTCAACCACTAGACCACCAGGAACTCCCAAACTTCTGTTGCTGCTAAGTCACTTCAGTTGTGTCCAACTCTGTGCAACCCCATAGATGGCAGCCCACCAGGCTCCCCCGTCCCTGGGATTCTCCAGGCAAGAACACTGGAGTGGGTTGCCATTTCCTTCTCCAATGCATGAAAGTGAAAGTGAAGTTGGTCAGTCGTGTCTGACCCTCAGTGACCCCCATGGATTGCAGCCTTCCAGGCTCCTCCATCCATGGGATTTTCCAGGCAAGAGTACTGGAGTGGTGTGCCATTGCCTTCTCCCAAACTTCTGTTAAGCCTGTGATATTGATTTGGCAGCCCTAGCACACTGATACAAATAACATTCTCCAAATTTTTAGAATCTACTTCCAGAGCTTAATACTTGCTCTAACATACTTTTTTTTTTTTTGGCTGCACTGGGTCTTCGTTGCTGTGTGCAGGTTTTCTCTATTTGCAGAGATCAGAGGCTACCCTCTAGCTGTAGCACATGGGCTTATTGTGGTGGCTTCTCTTGCAGTAGAGCACAGGCTCTAGGGCACATGGTCTTCAGTAGTTGCAGCACAAGGGCTCAGCAGCTGCAGCCTGTGGGCTCCAGAGCGTGGGGCTCAATAGCTGTGGCACACAGGCCCAGCTGCCCCACAGCACGTGGGGTCCTTCTGGACCTGAGATTGAACTTGTGTCCCCTGGGTTGCAAGACGGATTCTTAAAACTAGCGGATGACCAGGGACACTGCTTGTTTTCTTAAAAACATTTATTGATTTATTTGGCTGCACTGGTTCTTAGTTGCAGCACACAGGATCTTTAATATTCGTTGTGGCATGCTGGATCTTTAGTTGCAGTGTGCAAACTGTTAGTTGCATATGGGGTCTAGTTCCCTGACCAGGGATCAAACCCGGACCCCCTGAATTGGGAGCTCAGAAGCTTAGCTACCAGACTACCAGGGAAGTTCCACTAACATGATACTTTCAGAATTAAAATGCTGGGCAGAAAGCTAGTCATAAATAAAAGCATGAGCACCACTGTGGAGAGCCAAGGCTGGCACAGAATCGTCATCACTTCTGTTCTGAACAAACTTTCCAAACGTAGGAAAATGATGTGCAATTGGGCCAAATGAACTTGCCTTTTCAAAACACAAAGATGGACTCCACTTGCTGCTAAGGACAAGCGCTCTGGCATCTGAGAAACAGGAGAAACTGCAGTGGTAGCTAGCAAAACTAAGGGATGGCTAGGCTTAAACCATTTACCGAAGTACTATGATTATAAAAATGACTGTAATAAGACCTAATCTTACTAAACTTCCCTTATAAGCCTGCAAAGTTGCTCCCATTTTCAGATCATAAAACAGAAGCACAGGAAGGTGCTTATCCGTAACTTATCCATAGTCATATAACTGCTATACAGTAGAATCAGATTTGAACATTAAGTCTGAATACAAACCCACCCTATTGCTACATTGTGTTACCTTCCATCAGCTGATGGGTAAATGTAATTAAAAAAAAAAAACCGCTAGGACATACATAATATCCTTGAGGGGATACAATTGGAATTCCACATCATCTATATAGTACTCCCTTATCCATGGGTGGATTCATTCCAGGACCCCTAGTGGATGCCTGAAACTGCAGATAGTACCAAACCCTGTAAAAACTGTTTCTTCCTATACATACCTATGATAAACTTTAATTTATAAATTAGCCATAGTAACAATGACAATATACTATAAGTTATGTGAACATGGTCTCCATCTCCCTTAAAATATTTTATTGTACTAATTTAATGCCTTTTCCATTTTAACTAAGCACTAATTTCTCACTGTGGCTTAAACTTTCGCAGTTTGAGGTTCAACAGCAAAACTAGCACACAATTTTTTTCTTTCTTCACAGTATCACGGATTGAAGAGTTCTTTGTCTAGCTCTTAGCTACCTCAGCACAGGACGTTTTTTTCTTTCCTTAAAAGGAAGCACTTTATAGGTTCTCTTTGACATATGCAAATTGGCAGTATTACTACTCTTGCACTTTGGTGATATTATTATAAGTAAAATTTCTTGAACACAGGTACCATGATACCATGACCATCAATCTGACAACTAAGACAGCTTCTAAGTGACTAATGGGATGGAGAGGGAAGGTGAGAGATTTCATCACACTACTCAGAGCAGAGTTCAATTTAAAACTTATGTTATTTATGAAATGTTCCATTTAATATTTTCAGGCTGTGGTTGATGAGTAACAAACTGCAGAAAGCAAAACTGCATAGAAAGGGTGGGGTGGGGGATACTACTGTATTCTTGTCAAAAATGTTTAACTGGATTTAAAAAATAAAAATATTTAATTGGCTGCATCGGGTCTTAGTAGCAGCACGTGGGATCTTTTGCTGTCATGCGGGATCTTTCGCTGTGGCCCAGGAGTCCATGGGGCTCAGCTTAGTTTAGTTGCTCCATGTCGTGCTGGATCTTTACTCCCCAACCAGGTATTGAACCCACGTCCCTTGCACTGATTACAAGGTGGATTCTTAACCACTGGACCACTAGGGAAGTTTAACTAGATTTTAATGAACACCCAGTAAGATGCAGATGCAGGACATTATTCTACTCCAACTGGCCTGGACTCTTCAGAAAAATGAATTGTATGTATTTTATGCCAAAGTTCTTGAAGCATATTAATGGTACTGTGGTTACTTAGGAGAAATCTTTCAGTTCAGTTGCTCAGTCGTGTCCGACTCTTTGCAACCCCATGAATCGCAGCACGCCAGGCCTCCCTGTCCATCACCAACTCCCGGAGTTCATTCAGACTCAACGTCCATCGAGTCAGTGATGCCATCCAGCCATCTCATCCTCTGTCGTCCCCTTCTCCTTCTGCCCCCAATCCCTCCCAGCATCAGAGTCTTTTCAAATGAGTCAACTCTTCGCATGAGGTGGCCAAAGTACTGGAGTTTCAGCTTTAGCATCGTTCCTTCCAAAGAAATCCCAGGGCTGAGCTCCTTCAGAGAAATTTCTCTTAGATGTTGCTTAAGTATTCAGGGTTAAAGTGTCATGTCTGCAACTCACTTTTAAATGACTGAGGGAAAAGTGTACATAAACTAGAACAAAACAAATGTAGCAAACCATTAACTGCTTTGAAAATTCTCAAAACAGAAAGTAGGGAAAGAAAAAGCTAAAGATCCCATTCTGTTAGGATAGAAGCCCTACCTGTCATCAAGTTGTCTCTCTCCTATTCTAGCACCATCTAAAAGAAGACAACCATAAATAGTTAATTTATTTCACATCTCTACTTCTTAAAAAAAGGGGGAAAGAAGGATCTTTCTTGTAGGGAATCAGCCTTTCATAAAAGGTCATTTGTATTAAACCTTATCAAAACTGATTTTACTTTTTTCCTTCTTTTCGGCTGCACTGCACAGCATGCAGGATCTTAGTTCCTTGACTGAGGAGACCAGAGATTGAATCTGTGCCCCCTGCAGTGGAAGCACAGAGTCTTAACCGCTAGACCACGAGGGAAGTTCCCCAAAACTGATTTTACTAACACTTCCTTACATGGCTTTAGGAGAGAAGACATCAAAAAAAAAAAAAAAGAGAGAGAGAAGACATCAAAATTTCAACCTAATATTAATCCAGTTCACCTGATGAAGCAGTCAAACTGGCTGTACTAGAACTCACTCAAACCTAGAACCTCTTTACCCAGCAGCTGGCTTCCAGTATTATGGCATCTAAAGTAAGACAAAGCTTCCCTGGTGGCTCAGTGGTAAAGAATCTGCCTGCCAATGCAGGACACTCAGGTTTGACCCCTGGGTCAGGAAGATACCTGGAGAAGGAAATGGCAACCCACTCCAGTATTCTGGCCTAGGAAATCCCATGGACAGAGGAGCCTGGCGAACCACAGTCCATGGTGGCACAAGAAAGTCGGACACAACTGAGTGACTAAACAACAACAACAAAGTAAGACAGGATTGTGTATTTTATTCTCTCAAGAAGGAAAACCATTTACTCAGTTCTTTAAGCAGAAAGCCTCCAAATCTACCACAGCAAATTCTTTGATGTCCAAGGCTAATACTATACTGCTAGGGAAGAAAAGGTAGGGAAGATGAGAAGCACTAAGGGGCTGGCTTCTACAGAGCACATCCTAAAGATTATCTCAATGACTACTTTAAAAACTTTATTTCACCCATTTTTGGGAAGGTACACAATTTGACCTGTACCCACAGACAACTAACCCTCTAAGCCCAGAGTACTTGCTGGCCCTGTCAACTAGAAAATTCTACACTGGACTTCCCCAGTGGTTCAGTGGTTAAGAATCTCCCTGCCAGGGCAGGGGACACAGGTTCGATCCCTGGTCTGGGACCATCCTACATGCCGTGGAGCAACTAAGCCCATGCACCACAACTACTGAGCCAGCATGCTGCAACTGCTAAAGCCTGTGCTCCACAACAAGAGAAAAGCCTCTGCTTGCTGCAACTAGAGAAATCCTGCACGCAGCAATGAAGACCTTACACACCCAAATAAATAATTTTTTAAAAAGAAAATTCTATATGAAATTATTTTTTAAAAAAATTTTAGCTAATTTACCAGCAAGTGCATCCAAATATGTTAATGTAGCTGACTCATGTTGGATGGTTTCCAGAAAACTGAAGCAGTTCTCTCAGCATATAATGTGGCAACCAAACAGTGAAATCAATGACACTATAATAATTTTTTTTTCCCCTGCCTTTCAATGCAAACACATGAAATACCTAATTTCAGTTCAAACTCATTTCCCTTTTATTAAAGTCCAAGTTACATTACACGGTTTGGTACTCAACAAAGGAAAACTTGTTCGAATAAGGTAATATGTTATCATCAGTATTTCCAGGTGACTTTATAATCAAGTAGCATTATCAATAAGTCCTTGGGAAGTCCATCTGTAAGAGAAAACATGAAAAATTAGCTGGGAAATAAAGAAAAGATAGAAATCTTACTAAAAATAACCTCTAGAGCAACAGCCCAAGGAAATCGCTGCCTCTGTGTAGTCTCTTCTGCCCTTTCTTAATCCTGCCTAAAACCAACACACCAGCTACTAGCTCTTTGGCTTTTTTGTTGTTATCCACCTGGTAATTATTGAGGTAGTATTCTTTTCTAATCAGAAAAGTATTGGGGAGCTGCCCTCTTAAAAATTTTTAAGTGAAAGAAATACAATGTTACTGCAGCTAGAAAATATCCTATATAACAAAGATCTTCTGGACTCCTTCAAATAATACTCGATAAATGAAAGCCTTTTCACATTTCACAAAGATGTGCTATCTGGCTTCAGGGAGGAGGAAAAGACAGTGGTGATACAGAGATGGACAAAGATAAAATTAAGACTCTTCTTTCAAAGCAAGCTGTAAAAAGAGATCTCAAAATTGAATTCAAAACCTCAGGCATTTTCTGCTCAGTCTGTGGTAGGAAGATTGAATGTAGGTATTCTTTAAGATTTTTAGAGTGTAGAATTAGGTGTTCACTAATGGTACCCTAACCATGCTCACGGTTTCTTTATCTTGTGAGGATCTGATACTAGCTTTTAAAATAATTTTGGGTCCACTTTTACTGAAACTAAGATAGCTTAGTTCCACCTTTTAAAAATAAACTTCTTACTCTTAGGAAGCAAATCTTCTATTTAAGCCTCATTATTTACATCTGAGAAATAAGACAATGGCCTTAGTAAATGCTTTAGTATTGCAATGCCTACAAAGGATGTGTGGCATAGTAAAAACAATGGACTCTGGAGCCAGACTGCTGCTGCTGCTGCTAAGTCGCATCAGTCGTGTCCAACTCTGCGTGACCCCACGGACAGCAGCCCAACAGGCTCCCCCGTCCCTGGCATTCTCCAGGCAAGAACACTGGAGTGGGTTGCCATTTCCTTCTCCAATGCATGAAAGTGAAAAGTGAAAGTGAAGTCGCTCAGTTGTGTCCGACTCTTAGCGACCCCATGCTGCCTTGGTTTAAATGTGGGTTCCTCTACTACTTATACGACTTTGGACAAGGTGCCTCATTTTCCTCATTAGTAAAATAGTAAAATGGGAATAAGTGTAATAATAGTAAGTACTTCACAGGACTGTTCATGAGGATTAAATGAGTTTATAAAGCACATAAAACAGTACCTCATACATAATAAGAGTTATACAGACTATACGTGTTTGTTAAATAAAATCAATATAAGCGTTATTACTTATGTATTTTTTTCTGTTTTACAAAGGATTTTCTGCGTACTGCTCACTACCCGGCAATCTTGTGACTGGTTTTATTACCTAGTCTGTATTTTCCACAAGGTATCAAGTTTGTATTATCAATGAATATTACCTATTATATTTCAACTTGGGCACACAATAACAGAAGCATCAAATTAATAAAACCCTGATATTAAAAATAAAGATGTATAAAAGCATGCATGATGAATACCTGGTATGTAGTGGATTACCTTAATTGAGGAGAGGTTAAAGAGCTGGAATTAGGAAAAAGGTACAGAGAGGGCTTTAACTCTATGTGAAACCTCTCATTTCTTGGGGGAGAGGGAGAAACTAAAGCAAATATGGCAAAAATAGTATCTCAAAATTTGGGTATGGTTACATTTATTCCCTATGCTATTCTTTACCTTTGAAATATTTTATATTATATAGATTTTAAAGTAGGTTCTTTAACTTGCCTTTACACCAATAAAAGAACAATTATAACAACCAGAAACAACAATTCTAATTCTTTAAATTAATCATCACAGGTACTCTCTAAGCTCACAGCCTCTATCAAAGCCATGAAAACGTCTTTCTCTGAGAATACTGTAATGCCACTCACTCACCCCTCCCTGGATCCTTTCTTGCCTTATTCAGGTATACCTTACCCATGGGGTTTACACTTTGTCAAGGCCCAGTTCCTCTGGAGTGGAGATTCCCAGTTCATTCAAAGTTGGTCTAAGTTCCTGGATGACATAGGGGTAGATTTCCTTATGAGGTCCTGCTTTGTCCTGATGGCAAAGAAAATATTCACATTTAGCTCCGAAAAGCTGTCTCTATTAACAAAATGAAGCTGAAAATGCTTTCAGTCATATGCAGAGGCTAGCAGCAGAGAATATAAGTCACCTACTTTTAAGTTAACATATTCGTTCAAAAGAGAGAGCAACTTACATAGGCGCTATTCAAGGTAGACTGTTAAGACACCTGGAGACTAAGACTACTAAATCCAGGGGGAAAGAAACATTTTAAAGCCTTGAGTTACTGGAAAAGAAGGTGGTGATGACAGAATTTTGTGATGGCAATTAAATGTGCCCAGCAGGCAACAGGAATAATTAAGTTAACACGAAAAAAGTTTCTTAATTTGCCTCAATTTGAGACCCTAACTGAATTAACTACTGGTGCTGAATGGCTTGATAGCCTACAGAACCCTTAATTATCTTACCCATTTTAGATAAAGTATTGTCATACTTTCCCTCTTACAGACCTTGCATTTCTTTCCTATAGAATATACAAGTCTTTTCATGGAGAGCTACACGTACAGAATACTTATTTCTAAGGCAAGAGAGCTTTGAGGAATACTTACCATAATATACAATTAGACCTCTACTGTCACAACATTCTTCAGAGACAAATATTAGAAGGTCAAATAGACTAAGACAGTGTCAAGTTATTATATTATTCTTCTGTCTAACAAATTCTAGGTCTCCTTAAGTGTGTTTTTTAAATTATAAAATTCTTATTTAAAGTTGGTCTAAGTTTTAATAGAAAAATTAAAAACTATAATCAAATAAGAGAGAAGAAAGTATATATCCTTACATTTTGATCATTGTCTCTATACTTTTTAATAAAAAGGGGATACACCACAAAAAATTATTTCATAATTTCCTTCAATTAACATGAATATCTTAAATGTTAAATACACTTCTACAGCATTAATAATAACCTCCTCTGGGAAGTCCCATTTTAAGAAGCCACTGGCAACACTTAATTTCATATCACAAGCAGCACAAAGATAAACTGCAATTCTTAATTATTTCCTTAAGATAAATTCTCAAATGGGATTGCTGAAATTCTAAGAAAATAACTTCCTGAATAAATTCTCCCAAATACTCTCCAAAGAGAATATAACCACAATGTACATTCCCTCTAACTATGTAAAAACTAATTCCAGGTATTTTAACAAATTCAAAAATACAGAATACGCTAATACCTAATCAATAGTCCACCTACTTCCAGAACAACCTTAGCATTGTTATTTCACTGACCTTAACAACTTCTAGGATGCGAACTGCACTAGCAAAATCATTTAAACGTCTGCATGCCCGCAAAGCAGCATCAATGATTTTGGGCTCTGGAACCAGGTCATAGCCAACAAGTGTGTTCATCCCTGTCAAATTAAAAAGAGGGGTCATATCAATCTGGAATATCGTCACTTAAACTACAATTTAGTTACCCATACTCTTTTATTGAACCATAGACATGTGATCTTATCTGTTTGATCTGCTAGTTTTTTTTTGCTCTACCATATGGCATGCAGAACTTCCCTTCCATGGATCAAAACCTATGCTTCTTTCAATGGAAGCGTGGAGTCTTAACCATTGGACCACCAAGTAAGTCCCTGGGCCTCTATTATCTCTGCTGCTGCTGCTGCTGCTGCTAAGTCGCTTCAGTCTTGTCCGACTCTGTGCGATCCCAGAGACGGCAGCTCACCAGGCTCCCCCATCCCTGGGATTCTCCAGCCAAGAACACTGGAGTGGGTTGCCATTCGCTTTAGTCGTGTCCCACTCTGTGCCACCCCATAGACGACAGCCCACCAGACTCCTCTGTCCCTGGGATTCTCCAGGCAAGAATACTGGAGTGGGTTGCCATTTCCTTCCCCAATGCATGCAGGGATGCTAAGTTGCTTCAGTCGTGTCCGGCTCTGTGCAACCCCATGAATAGCAGCCCACAAGGCTCCTCTGTCCACGGGATTCTCTAGGCAAGAATACTGGAGTGGGTTGCCATTGCCTTCTATTATCTCTAAAATAAGATAACTGGGAATTCCCTGGTGGTCCAATGGTTAGAACTTGGCATTTCCACTGCCCGGGGCCTAGGTTTGATCCTTGATTGGAGAACAAAGATCCTACAAACCACGTAGTACAACCAAAAAATAAGCTTGAGAGTGATTTTAAATGCAAACACTATCTTCAAAATTAGCTGGTTTCTTTTCAAACAAGACGGTCATTTTCAACTCATATCTTTACCTCTTAGTACAGTGTATGTACTTTGACTGCTTTAAAATAGATCTGACTGAAAAATAATCTAAAAACAACCAGGGAAATACTTAAGGAGAAACTAATGAAGCCCAAATGAGGACTTTAAGGCGATATAGAGAACCATTAGTGCAGAGTCATAAACATTCAACCAGAAAATACTGGGCATGATTACTTTTGGCTCTGCACAAAATGACACATCATAAAATTTAAGATTCTCTTAATGGGAATGCAGAACAGTTCTTTTCATTACTTCTACTCAAGATTATCCAATAAGAATTTCCCTAGTTGCAGCAAAATGGAGTCATTACATGCCTGTGGAGAAGTATGAAACACTTAGGTTTCTGGCTTTTATTAATTTTAAAATATTAAAACAAAGGACACCAGTGACTGCGATGCTACAATATAGTCATAGAATGAATTCTTCATCTGATATAAACTGCCTACACTTAAAATTATCTATCAGTCTACTAGCTTGGTTATTATTAATGCTACTTACTCATGTTAAATGCACATTTACAAATTTAGGATAAACAAGTTCTAGCTTACTCTGATAGGACACTTACTCAGGGCAAGACAGATAAATCACAACCGAGAATAAAAATAACAAAAATCCCAAACTATTACCAAGAAGGGAAGAAAACCAAATGACTACTTAAATAAATTATCTATTTATTCAAAGTTACACAACTGCTAAATCTTGCTCACCTTGGCCTATCTCTATAGCAGTGATGATTTTGTCCCTTAGGAGACATTTTTGGTTGTCACAACTGGGGGTTTGTAGGGGTGTTAGCATCTAGTGGGTAGAAACCAAGGATGCTGCTAAACATCCTACAATGCAAAGGACAGCCCCTGCAACAAAGAACTGTCTGGCCCAAAACATCAACTGTGCCTCCTTCAAAACCCTGCTTTACAGGAAACACGTACTCTGGAAACTATAAACTTTCCTAATTGCAAGATGCATGACAATACCTAGTCTACATGATACATGTTTTTTTCAAAATACAGCTGACCCTTGAACATGGGTTTGAACTCTACGGGTCCACTTACACAGAGATTTTTTTCATAAATACTACATGATCTGAATCCATATACGGAGAACCTTGGACTCAGAACTGTGGGTCAGAAGGGCCAACTGTAAAGTTGTATATGGATTTTCTATGTGCAAGTGGGTGTCAATGTCCCTAACCCCCACGTTTTTCAAGGGTTAACTGCAGTTACTTTTAACAAAGTAGTGGAAGACTGCACAGCAGTTCATAATTCTGTATTAAAATAGACACATATGCCTGTGTTCCAATTACCTTTACGCAACTCCCAAGCATCAATATCTGGCTTATTGAAGTATGTCACCCAGCGAGCATCAAACTCCTCGTCTGTCTCATGTGACCCATGGGAGTAGCAGCGAAGTGACTGGACAGCTACAGGGGAGGAAGAACAGTAACTTCAATGTACAGAAGTAGGACTTGACTGGTTTTTTCCTTTTTTGGGTGTGTCTTAAAATACACACAAAGTCTACTATCTTAACCATTTCTAAATGTACAGTTCAGTGGTATTACATTCATTCAATGCCTTAGGTTTTGAATCAGCTATGCATGTCATGGTAAAAAAATTATTCACCAGGTCAAATGAAATAAATCTTACATACTGATTTGAAAAAAACATCTTAAAAAACTAAGCACAGAGGGACTTCCCTGGTGGTCCAGTGGTTAAGGCTCTGAGCTCCCAGTGCAGGGGGCCTGGGTTCGATCTGTGGTCAGGGAACTAGATCCCACATGCCACAACTAAGAACCCGAGTGCTGCAATGAAGATCCTGCATACTGCAACTAAGACCCATTACAGCAAAAAAAAAAAAAAAAATTAAGCACTGAAAAGTAAAACAAAAAGTACTACAGATGTATGTTTATGCTCTTCTCACTTATGTGTAATGCTGGTGTGTAACTGTTAACAGTGGTTATCTCTGGAAAGAAAAATTTTCTTTATACACTTATTTTTATGATAAACAGTATTAATTCCTAATTTAAAATAATGTTCATTCTTGGGAATGCCCTGGTGGTCCAATGCTTATGACTTTGTGCTTCAACTGCCCAGGGCCTGGGTTCAAGCCCTAACTGGGAAACTAAGATCCCTTAAGTTGCACAGCCAAGAAGTAAGTAAAATGATATCCATTCTATGTTTTTTTTGGCTGTGCCATGTGGCATGTGGGATCTTAGTTTCCAGATCAGGGAGGAACCTGTGCCCCCTTCAGTGGAATCACAGAGCCCTAACCACTGGACTGCCAGGGAATTACCTCCATTCTAGTTATGAAGCAAATTTCTAACATATATTTTCTTAATTTAAAAAGTCACAATGAGAAGCACATGGACCACAAGTGAAGAGTAGCTCCCACTCACACAACTAGAAAAAGACCGCTAGAAGCAATGAAGACCCAGCGCAGCTAACAATTAAAAAAAAAGTTCACTTACACTCAAAGAAAAAAGTTTTATTAGATTTCTAAGGAGTGAGATTTTTAAATATAACACTATCAAGAAAACAGGACACCCTTAGCACTCTGCTCCCAATCAATATACCCTTTTCCAGCACCATATGAAAAGCCTTTCATTTTCAGTTTCTGCTTGTAACTGGACAGTGAATTGGGAGTTAAGAAATCTAAATTCCTTCTGAATAGCCTCTGAATGGAAAATCCCATGGATGGAGGAGCCTGGTAGGCTGCAGTCCATGGGGTCGCTAGGAGTCGGACACGACTGAGTGACTTCACTTTCACTTTTCACTTTCATGCATTGGAGAAGGAAATGGCAACCCACTCCAGTGTTCTTGCCTGGAGAATCCCAGGGACAGGGGAGCCCAGTGGGCTGCCATCTCTGGGGTCGCATAGAGTCAGACACGACTGAAGCGACTTAGCAGCAGCAGCAGCAGCCTCTGAATGGGGCAGGAGGTGGGAGAAGGAATTTTTACCTTTGGGTTTTAGGAGGCAGCAGAGCCTAGTGGTCAGATACTTCTAGGCTCTTAACTCTCTTGTTAATTAACTCAGGTTTTATATTCCTTATCTGTAAAATGCAGATACCACTACCGTAGCAGCTGCTAAGTCGCTTCAGTCGTGTCCAACTCTGTGCGACCCCATAGACGGCAGCCCACCAGTCTCCCCCGTCCCTGGGATTCTCCAGGCAAGAACACTGGAATGGGTTGCCATTTCCTTCTCCAATGCATGAAAGTGAAAAGTGAAAGTGAAGTCGCTCAGTTGTGTCTGACCCTCAGCAACCCCATGGACTGCAGCCTACCAGGCTCCTCCGTCCATGGGATTTTCCAGGCAAGAGTACTGGAGTGGGGTGCCATCGCCTTCTCCCTATCTTAGCAGAGTATGATGATTAAACATGAAAGCCAGGTTAACGTTTTGCCTAGGGCTTAGTAACCTTGTAGGTATGTACTCAGTATAGCTTTAAATTAATCCTTATCTAGAAGTGTCTTAATTGATCTATTTATAGAAATCGTAATTCCTAAAAATAAAACATTCTTCAAGTTGCATCTCTTATTATATGAATTTTAAGAGCTTGGTATAATTTCTAGTTATTTTTAAAGGCTTAAAATATCAAAAACAACCTTTCAGCCCACCATCACCCAAAATTTGTAAACCATCTTTCAAAAACTAAAGTTATCCTTAACTGAAAAAAGTGCAAGTATATAATTGAAGTATAAACTGTTAAGCAGTTCCTTATCAAGTTAAATATACACCTACCAAACACAGTAATTCCACTTCTAAGTATTTACTCAAGAAAAATGAAGTATATAATTATCTCCCTAGAGGCAACTATTAAGTGTACCTTCCCAATCATCCAGTAAATTGTTTCATGATAACGAATTTCTTTTGCTCACTGCTGGGCACGGATTTCAACTAGATGACTGTGGTTTTGTTTTCTAAATGTGAAAAAGATGACCAACAAATGCAAATCCTAGTCAGGGAGATCAATGGATCACCTTCAGTGATTTGTTCACCTTCCTTCTGAGAGTCCCAAATTACAAACTGATTGTATTAAAAAACAAAGACAGTGCATGAGACAGCTATTTAGAAAACCAAGCAAGCACTGGGAACACACACAGATTCCAGGTTGAGGAAAACTCACTTTCCCAATGGTTTACATTATATTCCTTATTCCAGTCATAAGTAAAGCAGAATCTATTCTTCTAGTTATGGACATGCTTAACATTCTGATTTTTAGGTAAATTATATCCCTCACACCACCCCCTATGTACAGCATTTCCACCTAGTTTTGAGGCTTGTATGGTAAACTATTTTGAAAAACAGTTACTTGGTGTTTTTATATAAAGGTTCCAGAGTAGAAAAAGAGAAGCATCTGTTAAAAAACTGGGACATTTCTAGGGCTACAATCTAAAAATCTATTTCTAACACTGCTTTTTGGCATTCCGTTAAGCAAGTTTTTTTTTTTTTTTTTTTAAGCAAACATATTTAGAAAAATTAAGTGGCTCATAATTCCCTTCAGTAACTAAACAGCTCAGACAAAGCTCAAAGAACAGGCATTTTGGTGGTGGTGATTCTAAGGCATAATGGAAAGAACGGACTAATGTAAAGGGTACATAAACAAGCTCAAAGACAGCTATACAGAAGTACAAGGTTTAGGGGCCCAAAAGCTGGAAATCTATAAATGTGGGAGTGGTGCAGAAAAGGCTGGAAGGTAATTAAAAATGCTACTTAAATTTAGCCCTCCACCAAGAAAGAGAAAGCAGAAACTCCTCCCACCTTTTCAGAGCCTATCAGGGTAAGGAATAGGGGTGAGGACTGTGTAACTCTTAAGGGTTGGCTGGAGACTCTAGCAATTATTCAAAATATTTAATTATCTAATTCAGTAGTTATAGGAAAACAATTCTGTTACCAGGTGGAGGCTGAAGTGGGACAAAATATTAAGTTTGGGTTGCTACTTATTTACAGCAAACTTGAAGCTCCCCAGGTTAACCCCTCCAGAGGCTATCCAAGAATCTTAAGCCTTTCTGACTTTTAATTGCATGAAATTTCTTCAGTCTCATGATAATAAACCTCACCTATAATATGCAAAAATGAAAGGCACTATAAAAATAAAGCAAATATGTTTCAAGCATTTGTGCCAGGAAAGGTGTTGAAAGTTAACATTATCTCATTTAAACCTCACAACTATTAAATAGTATCCCAATTTTAGACTTAGGCAACTGAGTCTTAGGGTTTAACTAACATGTCCAAGGTCACACAGCTAGAAAGTAGTTGACATGAATGTAACCATGACTGCCTCCTTGTGGCAAATATTTAGGTTTATGGGACAATTATGCTTAAGAGGGCGGCTAGAGATAAATCAGTTTGTCTAACCTTAGCAAGAGTTTGAGTTCATACGTTTAAATATGCATGCTTAGGGGCCAAATTTCTTAATGTAGCATATACTACCATCATGGGCCGAAATCAAAGTGCAGTTAAAATAATTAAAAGTGCTAGACACAAAGTCTCCAGGAACAGACATAACAGGAAGGCAGAACAAGAAACAGGAATCAGCAGAACATCTTATACTCCGCAATCAGGCTTCTAACCGGAAGCAAAAACATAAAGCTTCCCCATATAGGCAGAACCCCCTATTTCTGGGTCTGTGATATCCAATTTCTGAAATAAGAGCCTTAAAAGATCTATCAAGTCAGTCCCTCTTCCAGGTCTCAGGAAATAACTACACACGTCGATATATCGTAAAAGTTTAAGAATTAGAAAGTGGCACGGCAGTCTCTAAAAATACCAGAATGGTCTGGTTAAGTGACGGACAAAACGCTAACCGAGACACGTCTGATAACTGTCGTACACGGAAGTATAACGTGTTCTCGGAAGACGCTGGGGGCAGCGGTGCCGGGGACCCCGGAGGGATCACCCCCGCCCCTACCCTGAGCTCAATGTCACCTTCGCCGAAGCGCTGCAGGCCGGCGGTGGCCACTCCTAGTCAGGTGGCCGCAGGGTCAGCGCCGGGGCACGGTCACGGCCTGGGGACCGAAGGGGTCCGGTGGGCACGGGAGGTGCGCTGCGCCCCCTCCTTGGCGCCCACAGCAGGTCCACATTTGATCGGTCCGCGGTGCCCGCACCAGGAAGTCGCGCCGAGGGGGGCCCCGGGGTCGCGACCTCGAGTCCTCCACAACTCGAGGCGGCGGCGAGAACGGCAAGCGGTCACCAGGTTCGGCCGCCGGCCCGCAAGGCAGGAGCTAGGCCTCTGGGAGAGCCTGCCATCGCATGGCGGCGGGGGCCCAGGTCACCGCAAGGACACGCGGGCGCGGACAGCGGCAGGCGGGAGCCTTACCGGCGGCTTGGCCGGGGGCCGGAGTGGGGTGCAGGAGGCCTCGAGGGCTGGCCCGGGCGACTGCGGCTGCAGCTACAGAGCAGCGGCGGACAGCGGCGCCTAGCATGACGGCGATGGCGGCGCACAGGTTAAGGCTGAAGAGAAGCCGGGTGTGAGCCCACGACCGCTCGGGAGCTCGTGGGGGCCGTACTCACGCACCGACGCACGGTGGGCGGAGCATAAGGGTCCGCCCACTGCGGCGCTCGCGCCTCGGCGGAAAGAAGGCGTCACGCGGCCACCGGCGGGCTACGGCGGCGCGCTGAGGACAAACTATTTCGGCGCCGCTTCCCCACGGCTCTCTGGTCCCTTGGAAGGCAGCGGCCGTTGTGGAGCGAGGAATAGAAGGCAGGGAAAGAGCCGTCAGTAGACAGTAGCGCGGTTCAGATCCGGCTCGGGAGATGACTCCTGCACCTCAACATGCGAAAATAACACTACAAATTATAATTTAAAAATACCTTCTTTGCTCTTTCTTTCCCAGGTTTGAGCCTAAAATAAGAGAGTGGGACAGAACGACTGCCTTCGTATAAAGGACTTTATTGGTAACTTTTCTTATATCAGAGACCCGCAAGCATTCAGAGTCCAATCACTTAACAAATGGGCTCTGAAATTAGATTGCTTGCCGGCAATCGAGGCTCTTTTCACCCAATTCCCAGTTCCAGCACTCACCTGGATATTTCTGGTGACATACCCTCCTCCAGTCTCTACAGGAGGGGGGTTGATTAAGTTGCAAGATTTTTTTTTTTGCGGGGGGGTGTGCTTCTCGTCTTAGTTGTGACACGTGGGGTCTTCCGTTTCCTCATGCAGGATCTTTTGTTGGCCGGGGAGAGGACGTTCTAGTGGCACTCCCGTCTCTAGGGTTCGTGGGCTCAGTAGTTGTGGCCGCTGGGGACTTACTTGCTCTGCAGCATGTGGTATCTTAGCTCCGCAACCAAGGATTGAACCCTCATCCTCTGCAAGGCGGATTCTTAACCACTGGGCCATCAGGGAATTCCCCAGTGCCGACTTTTAACATCTAATTTGGCCTCATTAACTGCATTCTGACCTTGAGTTCCTCAGCAGAGGGATCACTTTCCCCAGGCCTGAATTACCTAGCTGCCATGCAGTGTTAATGAGACAAGTCTGTTGTCTTGTTATCCCTCATTCTCTATCCCTGGAACTACTGAGGAAAGAAAAGATGGGGATTCAGGCTTTGCTTGCTGACTCGAGGCCCTGTCTCTAGGGTTTCAGCAGATAACCCTTTTCTGCTTCCTCCCTAGCAGTATGGCTTTAAGGGATATGAACCTGGCTGGGAAAATGATAAAAAAGCTTTTTAGAAAGCACTGTCCTCATTTTCTCCCACCAAAATATTGAAAAGACACCTGGGGAAATATGACCTCTTTGATTTCAAATAGTATTCATTCAATTGCCAAGCACTGGATGCCCAGGAGACGGCAGGGCTCTCATGATTGAGAAAGCACTAGAAGGGACTTCCCTCGTGGTCCAGTGGTTAAGAATCTGCCTGCCAATTCAGAGGACATGGGTTCGATCCCTCCTTTGGGAAGATCCCACATGCTGAGGAGCAGCTAAGCCTGTGGGCCACAACTACTGGGACCCCAGTGCCTAGAGCCAGTGCTCTGCAACAAGAGAAGCCACTGCAATGAGAAGCTCAAGCACCACGAGGAAGAGTAGCCCCCCCCCATTTGCCTCAACTAGAGAAAGCTGGTGGGTGACAGTGAAGACCCAGTGCAGGCAAAAATATAAATAATATGTTTTAAAAATAAAAAGGACTGGAAAAAGAATCTAGAAAGAGGTGGATATATGTATATGTGTAACTGAATCACTTTGCTGTGCAGCAGAAGTTAACATTGTAAATCAACTATACTCCAATTAAAAAAAAAAAAGATAAAAACTTGAGAAAGAAAGCAATGAGTTGGGAGTTCCCTGGCAGTCCAGTGGTTAAGATTCAGTGCTTTCACTGCTGTGGTCTTGGTTCAGCCCCTGGTGAGGGAATTAAGATCCCTCAAGCCTTGCTCGGCGAAAAAGAAAAAGAAAAAGCGCTGGCTACATGGCACTTGAATCCCAATCCCAAATTGTAAGGTGCTGTACTTGTGTTTGCCTGCAGTACCTTAGATTGGCTACTGTAATATTGTATGTTTTCGTTGTTTTCAAAAACAATTATGATCATAATTAATTTTGTGCCACTGCAAGCTACAAACTATTTATTATCCCATCTAAGCCTCATAACAGTGTTGTGAGGTGAGTATTTACCCCTATTTTATGGATGAAGGAATAGATTCAAAGGACACTTCCCCAAGAATCACATAACTGATAAATATGAAGAATAGTGCTTAGATTTGAGCCCAGGTTTGTCTGACTGCAGAAATTTTCTTTCCCCACTACCCACAAAGGTAGACTTTGCTGGCTTCACAGCAAATTCTGAACCCCCTGCTACCTTGAGGGCAGTTCTAAGTCCTTATGACCTGTATTAGTTGTTGTTTTGGTTATGCTGGATCTTCATTGCTGTGTGTGGGCTTTCTCTAGTTGTGGTGAGCAGGGCCTATTCTGCGTTGTGGTGCACAGGTTTCTCATTGTGGTGGGTTCTCTTGTGGGGCGCAGGCTCTAGGGCACATGGGCTTCAGAAGTTGTGGCACCAGGGCTCAATGGGCTTTAGTTACCCAAGGTATGTGGAATCTTCCCAGACCAGGGATCGAACCTTTGTCCCCTGCACTGGCAGGCCGATTCCCATCCACTGTGTCACCAGGAAGTCCCTGTATTAGCTTTATTATTGCTGAATGATAATTTACCACAAACTAACTTTAAAACAATACCCATTTATTATTTCTCATTTCTGTAGGTCAGTTATGCCTTCATAGCATAACTGATTTTTCTTCTCAGGGTCTTACAAGACTGAAATCAAGATGTCAGCCAGGTCTGCGGTCTCACTTGAAGCTCAGAGTCCTTTTCCAGGCTTGTTTAGGTTGTTGGCAGAATTCAGTTCCTTGCAGTTGTAGGACTAAGTCCCCATTTTTTTCTTGCTGTCAGCCAAGGATCACCCTCAGCTCCTAGAGGCCACCCTCAGGCCCTTACCACATGGATCCTCTGTAGGTCCCCTCACAGTACCACTGTTTATTTCTTCAAACCAACAGGAAAGTATCTCTGACACTTCACCTTCCTTTAAAGGAGGCCTCATCTGATTAGGCTTCAGGCACATCCAGCATAATCTCTCTTTTGATTAACTCAAAGTAAATGGATTAGTACTAATCTTGAGAATGATATATCCCATCACTTTCACAAATTCAGCCCTGTTTATACAAGGCATGTACACTAGGGGACATGAACCCTGGGGGCCATCTTTGAATTCAGCCTATTACCTCACTTAAGTCGGGAAGCCTCTGCTTATTCCCAAGTTCTTCTCCAGTTGTGCCCCTGCAGCCCATTCTGTCTACTTCCTCCAGGATAGGTTTAGACCAGATATCTTGGTTCCTGCCCAAGGCTGTCAGGGTCTTTTGACTCTATCATCTTCAGCCCGAAATCCTTTGCTATCCCAATGGAGAAGCAGCAGCTGGACTTTGATATCTCAGGGATGTCATCATCATCAGTTGATCAGCCTATCAGCTTCCTGCTGCAGCAGAGTCTTCCTCCTGAAAGAGTTGTGATGAGGCATTTCCTCTGATGTGTGCAGAGGGGAGGAATTATTGAGGAGCTTGTACAGATACAGACATTGTTCCATCATGTGACTTTCTAGTAAAGTGAAGTTCACATGCAAGAAAAGTTCTTATCTTCTCTGGTGGGAATTAAGCATGCTTTGGGGGAAAAAAATGAATCCTGTCATTTCAAGGCTGGAAGTAGCTTATGGCTCTTAGTCTGACTGATCCTATGTTGCTTCCATTTCCCAAGTCCCCACTTGGGCACTTCTAGTGATGGGAATCCCAACACTAGCCTGCTTCAGAAAAGGAGATGAATGTGAGAGGGCACCCGAGGGAATGACATTCTTGCTACTGTTAAATTACAGCTCTGCTGCAGGGCCTTAGGCAAGGTATTCCAATTTCCTGAACCACAGTTAATTCATCTATATAATGATAATAATGATGGAACCTACTAATTTGTTATTGAGAAAATTATATAACATAGTGCGTGTAAAATACTATGTCCTGCCTGGACATACCTCAATAAATAGAACTCAATAAATGGTGAGTGTTGCATTTTTCTGTTGTAAATTGTAGAAAGTTCTTTTCCCAGGGCATGGCAGGTTGTGAGACTAGGGACAAGGCATGGAGGTGGAGTGGATAAACACACCACATGGATCACCTGGGAATCAGGGAGAAAAGGTGGCAGGAGGAGGTAGCCTTCAAAGGTGATCCTGCTCGGAGATCCAGTACAGGTGCATGCATGCGTGCTCAGTCACTTCAGTAGTGTCCAACTCTTTGCAACCCCATGGACTGCAGCCCGTCAGGCTCCTCTGTCCAAGGGATTCTCTGGAAGAGAACACTGGAGTGGATTGCCATTCCCTCCTCCAGAGGTAGCCTCCCAATCCAGGGATCGAACCCATGTCTCTTATGTCTCCTGCATTGGCAGGTGGGTTCTTTACCACTAGTGCCACCTAGGAAGCCCATTGAATATAGATAGGAGAGCTCTAATAGTACTTTTTCATAATTAATTAATACTTATTATGTAATTTCCTAAGTTATTACTTTTATGATAACATCATTAAAGGATATAATTTTTGATTGATATATAATTCACAATCCAGAAAATTCATCCTTTTAAAGTCTATAATTCAGTGGCCTTTTATTTGCTATGTTGTATAAGCATTATCATTATCTAGTTCCAGAACATTTTTACCATCCCAAAGAGAAACTCCATACCCAATGGCAGTCACTCCTCATTCCCTGAACCCCACCAGCCCTAGGCAACTACAGAATCTACTTTCTGTATTTATGGATTTGCTTCACTAGAAATTTCACATAAATATGAATGTCCTTTGGGGTCTGGTTTCTTTCACAGGGCTTCCCTCGTAGCTCAGCTGGTGAAGAATCCAACTGCAATGCAGGAGACCCTGGTTCAATTCCTGGATTGGGAAGATGCACTGGAGAAGGGATAGGGTACCCACTCCAGTATTCTAGGGCTTTGCTGGTGGCTCAGATGGTAGAGAACCTGCCTGCAATGCAGGAGACCTGGATTTGATCTCTGGACTGAGAAGATCCCCTGAGATGGGAACGGCTACCCACTCCAGTATTCTTGCCTGGAGAATCACATGAACAGAGAAGCCTGGAGGGCTACAGTCCATGGGGTTGCAAAGAGTCAGGCACAACTGAGCAACTTTCTTGCACTTCATATAAAGTTTACAAGATTCATCCATGTTGTAATAAGTTCTTCATTTCTTTTTGTGGCAGAGTTATACTCCATTATATGGATATTCCACATTTTGTTTACTCATTCATCAGTTAATGGACATTTGAGTTTTTTCCACTTTTTGCCTATAATGAACAAGGCTTCTGTGAACATTTGTGGGCATATTTTCATGTGGACACATGTGTTCCATTATTTCCATTATTATATCTAGCAACAATATATGGGTCATAAGGTAAGTCTATGTTTAACTTTTTGAGGAACTGCCAAGCTGTTCCGAGGTAGCCTGCATCAACATTCCCATCAGCAATGTATGCAGGCTCCATGTTTTCTGCATCCTTATAATTTTTTTTAAACAAAGAAAGCTGAGTTTTTGTAGTTGTCTGAACTGGACCTCACACCCTCAGTTTTCTGTCAGGACAAAGGGCCCAGGGCTGGGATGCTTTGTGTTCTGAGTCCACTAGCTGCTCTCTTAAAGGTTTTTTCCTGTGATGGGGATTTAACTTTGGGTCTTGCTTAAGAATGAGTGTGCCACTCCTTCTAAAAATTATCTCACCGACTAGTCAACCTTGATTAACCATCAAAATCACTCAAGGATCTTATTGAAATACCCATTTCCAGGTCCTTTCTGGGAGATTCTGACGCTGTTGCTTTGAAGTTCAACCCCAGCAATCTGTATTTTTTAAAAATTGTGGGATAATTAACATATAACATGTAATCTACACATTTTTTTCAGTTGTAATGCAAGGTCTATTTTATTTAGAAATCAATCAGTTTATACCAATTAATTTATAACAGCAATCTATATTTTTGACAAGTGCCCTAGGTGATTCCAATGAGTAAAGATTGGGAAGGCTGGTATTATCCCCACAGCAATCTGGCCCATTTTGCAGATGAGAGAGCTGAGGCTCAGAGAAGAATAACTTGCTCTAAATCAGAATCAGCCTCATTTCCTGCAAAGCCTATCATCTATTCAATATGACACTGTTCAATATGATCTGTTCACATTTGCTAGCAGAACTCTGAAAAGAGCCTTTCACCATGCACGACTAGACCTTAGCAAACACCCCATATTCCTTTTCCCTATTCCCACTGAAGGTGGTGAGAATATTGTATTAGTTTCTTATGGCTGCTTTCATAAAGTACCCCAGGCTGGATGATTTAAAAGAGCAGAAATTTATTTTCTCACAGTTCTGGAAGCTAGATATCCAAAATCAGGATGTCTGCAGGACCATGCTGTCTCTGATGGCTCCAGGGAGGACTACATTCTATACCTTTCTCTTAGCTTCTGTTGTTCACTGGCAGTCTTTGGCATTACTTGGCTTGCAGCTGCATAACTCCAGTCTTTGCCTCCATCTTCACATGCTGTTCTTCTCTCTATGTGTCAGTCTGTATCTTCTCCTCTTCCTATAAGGACATATTGGATTAAGGACTCTTCCTATTTCAGTATGACCTCATCTTACATATTAATTACACCTGCAAAGATCCTGTTTCCAAATAAGGTTACGTTTACAGGTACCAGGGGTTAAGGCTTCAAAATACCTTTTGGAGGGACACAATTCAACTCACAACGTCTATGATAATCAACAGGAGTCAAAAACAACACCAGAATCCTCCAGTTAGGCCTAAACATGGTGACCCTTAGCTTTTTCAAAAAGAAGATAGAACCCAAAGGTCCATATGGTGGGGATGGGGGACTTTGGCCACTTTCTGGGGATGGACAGTTAAGGGCTTTGATGTGGTGTCAGAACAGTTCAGAAATCTCATTCACCCAGTCCTTATTCACTCAATCAACAGCTCTCTGTGGGATTCCTGCATTCCAAGAGCTAGGTAGGGAGCAAGGCAGGCAGGATCCATTTAATCACGGCTTCTGGTTTACTGGGGTAACTGACAACCAGAGGTTCACACTAATGAGGGCACAACTACAAACTAAGGTAAGCTCCGACAGGAAGAAACCCAATGTCACCAAGGAGACCTTCCTGTGACTGTATTTCGTCCTTCCCTTTCTTCAATTACCCTTTTCCCTGGGAAACCTGTAGGTATTTCATCTCAGTGAAAGAGGGGACTAGAGCGTCCCTAGTGGCCAATATGGGCATAGCAGTGACCCAAACTGTAGAACAAATCGAGTGGGGGCTGGGAGATGAAGGGAGCCAGTCGGGGAGATGCACTGGCCAGGCGGGAGTGTGTCTCACCCAGGACTTCCTTTAACTGTGCAGTGAACATGTTCTAGGAGATTCATGGCCAGTGGACAAGAGCTTTAAAGCTTTTACCAATTTGAAGCTGCGGACCCCTCTAACTCACCCCTCTTCCCTACCAAAATCCATCTATTGTTTGGTCCATCCTGTGATGCCAGGAAGGCAGGCTAAGTTCTGGCCAAGCTAGGGTTAAGCCACAAAGAGCAACCCTCCTCTATGCTGGCTGTAATGGCAATGAAATCCTACCTAGCCTGGGTAGCTCTCAAATCTGACTCCATCTCTGGTCCCACTACCAGAGCTCCGTCTCCTACCTCCCTGCAGTATAGCAAATGCAGTCAGGCCCCTTCCAATTCACCTTCCACCTACACTGGTGCCAGAAGCATCCTTCTCAAACATCAATCAGACTAAGGTGAGACTTCCTTGGTGGTCCAGTGGCTAAGACTTCCACTCCCAATCAGGGGCCCCAAGCTCCAGCCCTGGTCAGGGAACTAGATCCTAAACACCACAACTAAAGATCTCGCTCAAGTCCTGCAACTAAGACCCAGTGCAGCCTAAATAAGTAAATGCTTTGTGCTGTGCTAAGTCGATTCAGTCGTGTCTGACTCTGCAACCCCATGGACTGTACCCCATCAGGTTCCTCTGTCTATGGGATTCTCCAGGCAAGAATACTGGAGTGGGTTGATGTGCCCTCCTCCAGGGGATCGTCCCAACCCAGGGACCAAACCAGAGTCTCTTATGCCTCCTGCATTGGCAGGCATGTTCTTTACCACTAGTGCCACCTCAGAAGCCAAATATTTAATAAGTAAATATTAAGAATAATAAGAAGTAAATAAATATTTTTAAAAATAACAATGGAATATAACGAAAAGAAAAAAGACCAATACCAAAAAAAAACCAATGGAATATAATGAAAAGAAAAAAGACCATTGCCTCCCTCCCTTTCTTCAGGGAGGCTCCTTGTGACCTGGCTCCCAGCTCCCACCTGGTATTCCAGTCCCACCTGCTTTGGCCGAGCTTTGTTCAGACACTTGTAGCTGCCTCAACACCAGATGCAGCATCACCTCTCTGCCTGGAATTCCTTGTCTAGTCCTGTCCAGCTGTCTAACTCTGTCTGGTCACTGCTGAGCCAGCTCCATCAGTACCTCTGAGTGAATTAAGTGCCTCTTCTCAGAACTCCCTTCTCCTACTATTACTGCATTGTGCCATGACTTTCTTTTCCCTCTCCCCTAGACTGGGATATCCTGCAGCAGAAACTGTGTCTGATTACACTGTGATTCTCCCCCCGACTCCCCCCCCTACCCTGTGCTTAGATTGGGACCTGGCACAACAATGAAGTCCCTCACGGTCCAGCTGGTGGCCCACTGCCCATCTAACCACATGCTCTGGCCTTAGATTATATATATTTATGCTCCCAAGTGGATTCTGATTGTGTGACCAGATAGTTTGGGGGTGTGAGTCTTCACTGCCACCCCTAGCTGGAAGTGTCCCCAAAGGAGGGCCCAGAAAGCTCTTGGATAGAGGTCCTACTGGAAAGATGGTGTCTCACAGTGGGGCAGGGCACTCCCCACTCCCTCCCATTCTGCCACGAGTCAGTTCTTGAAGTGAGCTGTCTCTGAGGTGCTCCCGTGGCCACCCCCTGCTTTATTCCAGTACTTCTCAGGTTCCCACCTCAGCCTTGGAGTTGGGGGTGGATAGGGGTATCTGTCACCTCTTGGGTCAGCAGGGCCAGAGGATCTAGTAAAGCAGGGGTGGGGAGCTCATTCATAGATGCTGGGTTCCATTGCCACTCGTGAGCACATATCAAAATCCTGGGAACTGAAGCTGCTGGGATGGAGTAAAGGTGCAAAAAAGACAGCCAGTTTTATAACCCACTTTCTAGCATGGGAGGCAGAAACGCAGTCCACCATGTGAGCAGGGTAACACTCTGAAGGTGGGGAAACAACATGCCCCTCTCCTCTCCACACCACAGGGTGAGTTTCTAGGCTGGAAGGTGACTCACCTGACCCAAGACATCTTCAATGAGAAAGTCTCTGCTTGCATTGTCCTGGTGACCCAGCAATCAGGACTTTAGACGCTAGTGATCTTGGAAAGTTGACCCTCTTCCAGAACCAAGAGCAGTCTCTCCTAAGACTCTACCATGCAGGACCTCTTCTGCGTTGTATCATTTAAATTCAGATGCGGACGCCCAGTGCCAGCCCAGGGCAACCTTGTTGTTAGGACAGTTTACATTCTCTCCACACTTCCTGGGCTGCTCCTGAGAGAGTCAGACTCACACACCCCAATCCCTTGGCTCTCTCCAGGGACTCATCAAGAACAAGACATTAGGGAGAGCAGCCCGTGCCAGTCTCTTTGACAGGGCCCACCTATCCAAAGCACAAGCAGAGCTGGGGGGTGAGGGTGAACTCCCTGAAGAGCCCCTTCTATCAACTGCAGAAACCTACCTCTTGTTACCAGCAGAAGGATTTATTTCAGCTTTTTGCCTACAAAGTGACTTACATATTTCCCCATCTCTTCCTTTCCATGGATGCTGTTAAGTTGCAAGGGGACAGGGTCTGCTTCTATGATCTTGGAGCTATATGCCCCTCCCCCTCATATTTGCTAGAGTGCTTCCAGTACACAGCACTCCTTCCACCCTCCCACCTGACTTGGAGTTGGGCAGAAAGGCTTATAAGGCTGTTATCTCTCAACAGACAGCTGTGCAGGGCCAGAGGCAGCAGCTTATCAGGGAGCCTGCAGTGATTCACAGCCCAAGTCCCAGCTTCTCTGCTGAATAGTAATTTCCAGCAGTGGATTTGTGCTCAGTCTCTCCTCCCCCTCTCCCAAGGGTGTGCTGTCCTTTCTCAGAGAGAGAGAGAGAGAGAGAGAGAGAGAGAGAGAGAGCAGTGAAGGGTAGATTCTATCCATGGGTCTGGGGGGCTCTGTGCCAGCCGTCTGGTAGGGCTGTTTATTGGCAGGAGGCTGCAGGCTTAGGGAGCCCAGTTGGGTCTACCACCCTTGGCAGTGACCCCAGGATAGTTCACTGATGCTCACTTTCCTCCCCCTTCCAGAAAAGCAGTATGCTGCTCCCTTTCCCTTAGTGGTAACACATAAGGTGACAAAGGTCCCCTTCTGGCCACAAGCCCTGAAGCTACTGGAGCTAGCCAGGAAGGGCTGAGAAAGAGGGAGGAACCAGCCACTGGGTAAGGTGCTCCCGGCACCATTTCAAAGCTGTCCAGTTTCTGTGCCTGACCCTTAAGACTCCAAAAGCTAAGGATTCCAGGCTGGAGGGGACTGAGACACAAGGGGGCAGACCAGAGCAGTCTCTACACAGGCAAGTGGTTAGGAAAAAACCCAGGGACAGAACCATTTTTGTGTTTGTGTTATTGGAAGCAAGACTCCAGCTGTGGGGCTCAGGGGAGGTGGCATGGAGAGTTCTGTCCTGGGTCTCTCCCTCTGGGCCAGCATGGGGAAAGTGGGATGTTAAAAGAGCCTATGGAGACGTCCCTGCCACCATGATCTCAGGATGCTCCTTAAAAGCAGGGAAAGGAAAACTAGAAACTGTCCTGGGGTGAGGGGCAGAATAGCCCCTTACCCCTTGCCACTCAAAATCGCCCGCCCTCAAGCAGTGGCTTCCAACCCCCTTTGCCCTCTGCTGACAATGGTGGGGTGATTCCAAGAGCTTTCCTCAGCTTCCACCTTCCTACCCCACTTCAAGAATCCTACAGGAACCTTTAACCCTTGGGGTTAAAGGCTCAAGAGTCCCATTGCCCACCATTCCCTCCCTGAAGAAGGTCCCCGTATGGTTCAGAAAAGCTGAAGGTGTCGTCAGGCAACACAGGTGGAGGAGCAACCCCACGACGAAGCTTCCCTGGGGTTCCCCTCTTGTCGCCTTGGGGTCTATACTGCCATATTGTAGGTTCCAGAGTACCAAGGCATGAAAGGCTAGAGATGCGTCTCAAGGTCGAAGCTCGGGGGTAGGATCCAGCCCGTCCAGGTGGCCCAGAGGCCGGAGTTCTCAGGCGGTCTGTTCCTCTTCAGCAGCACCTGGCTCGGGTTGTGACCTCTTCGCGGAGCTCTCTCCAGCAGCAGGTTCCCCTAGACTCCTCTTGGACGTCGGAGCAGTTGGCTGGGACGAGGGGCCGGGATGGGGGTTCGGCGGCTGGTAGCCGGGTTGGCGCGGATCCAGGGCATCCTTGGAAAGTAGGATGGCGAGGCTGGGCACGTTCTTAAGTACACTGAGACTGGCGGCTGGCTCGCCAGGCTTCTGCCCCGGCGTGGGCTCCGGAGGGAGGCTCTGCCACAGCTCGCGCACGCTCTGGTAGCGCAGCCGCGTGACCTGATGCAGACCCGCCAGGCGGCGCTTAAGGATCTCGGCACACGTGACGGTTTTGGTGGTGGCTCGACCGCAGCCGCTGAAGACGATGGCGCGCGTGGCTGGCTGCGCCATGCTGGCAGTGGCGAAGGCCAGCAGGTTCCGGATCTTGCTGCCCTCCTTGACCCGCATATGCACGGCGCCCGGCGCCAGGTCGGCGAAGGGGCCTGAGCCCGGGCCGCCCTCCTCATCCCCGCTCCCCACCGGCGCCTCCTCGGAGCGCACCTTACGGAAGTTCTCCATGCGCCGTCGTTGCGGGGACGTGGGCTTCGCCATTGGCCGCCTCAGCCCCGGGGATGCATGTCGGTGGGTCGCGTCCGGCAAGGGCCGGCAGGGGTAAGGGTGCGGGAGCGGCGTGGACGCTGGCTGGCGGATTGGGACGGTGCGATCCTAGCCTTCCTCTTCTCTCCACTGGGCGCTGCTCTACTCGGCGATCTCGGCGCCCTGTGCTACGCGCCTTTAGCTGTGCCCCGCCTCAGAGCCTGGGAACCCCGCCCCTGCCGCCGGGCCCCGCCCCTTACCCAGCCCTGCCGGCTCGCGCCCCAGCCGCCCCAGCCTCCCCAGCCTTTCGCCTGCATCCACTGTGGTCCTCGGATACCCGGGTTTGGGAGGTGCGCGCACCGCGGGGTGCCATGGCAGTGCCAGGGGTGACCTGCCAGCTGAAGTTTCCCTGTAATCACCATCAGCCCTACCTGAGCCTACCTTCATAAACCTACAACCTAAATAAAAACTGCGTTTGCTGGGCAAACGCCGCTTCAAGCCGGGTCCCCGAGCCCTTTCGCGGTTTAGCTGAAGTCCACCCACCCCTTGCCCGCTCCCAATGAGAGATTTCAAAGCGGCCTTCTGGGGACTGGGACCTCTTTCTCCCACTCCTAGAGGAACGACACCCCCACCCCGACCCCGTCCCTTCGCTCCCGAGCCTCTCTTCTCGCCTGAATGACAGCCTGCGCGCTGTCAGCTGAGTGTAGTAGGCGCTGGCTCCGTCTCCGCTCCGCGCCTGCCCTCGACGACTATGTCTCGGCATGGTCCTCGCAGGGCAGCCTGAGAACTGAGGTCTCAGCCTCGCCGCGCCTGACCGGAGCTGAAGGTTCCCAGACACCCCCGCACACCCGCTGGGGTGTGCGAACTGAGGCTCTGGGCCAGGCTGTCCCCTGGAATGAATGGGACGAGAACGATGAGACCCGCCTCTCAAGAGGAGTTAAGCTCCCTCCGTCCATGCCTGAAAGTCAAGTATTAGAGCTGCATGCCCTACAGTAAGCCAGACATTGTCCTCAGCTCGCGTGGATCCCCCTTCTTCTCAGGTGGAATTTGCTGTTAGTCAATCGGGCCCCCTGGGACACAGTGGGGTCCTTTTTCAGAAAAGAGACTGGGTAAAAGCAGGTTTTGAGGGAGAAGGGAGGTAGCTGGGAAACGGATCTCTGGGACCTTATGGTGTTACTGGGTGCCCTTCCCCGGGAACTCCGCAAGACCGAGGGAGTGGCCCGGGATCTCTTTCCAGGAGAGATGAACAGTGAAGGGAGAGACGAGATTGGGCTTTAAAGGATTGCTGATGAGAGAGGGGTTTGTGAAGGAGCTGTATTCTTCCTAGAATTGCCCTAGGGCCTCGTCCTTCATCCTTCCACCCCTCGCGCTCACAAAGAACTGAAGGCGGGCCAGACCTGATCCGGGTAGGGCTGACTACGACGGGGCGTGGCGGGGTGGAGCCCTGATAGCTGCGGCGGACAGGAAGCCGTTGAAGTGCTGGGGTCACCCCAGTGCCCGGGCAAGCTGGTGCTCAGTCTCGAGACGGGGCTGCTGGGGTCCCTCTCCTCTCCTCCAGGCTACTTTCGCCTTCTCAGTATCTCGTATCTCCTAGCGCTCGGCCCTGCTATTTGGGACCCAGGACTGACTCCAATACGGCCCTTTGGGAGTGACTGGAGAGCAGGTGGACTTTTGAGCCCCAGTACATGAATGACCATCCTCTTCTCGGATCTCCTGCTCGCACGCTGGGGAGAGAGGCTCTAGAGGACGCTGTCGGCTCGGAACCTGTGTTTCTGGCCAGTCCCAGCTCCCGCGGCCCCACCCCCGCCCCGAGGAACAGCCGTAGGAGTCGAAGGGCAGCAGTCTGGTGAAGGCAAAAGAGTTTGCAGCCCTTGACGAGGCTCAGGGGTACTCAGGTTCTTTAAAACTGGGGCAGTTGTGGGCCTTAACGGGCATCAGTTTCGTTGCTGCTGCTGCTGCTAAGTCGCTTCAGTCGTGTCCGACTCTGTGCGACCCCGTAGACGGCAGCCCACCAGGCTCCCCCGTCCCTCCAGGCTTGCCGTTGCCTTCTCCAATGCATGAAAGGAAAAGTGAAAGGGAAGTCGCTCAGTCGTGTCCAACTCTTAGCGACCCCATGGACTGCAGCCCACCAGGCTCCTCCGTCCATGGGATTTTCCAGGCGAGAGTATTGGAGTGGGGTGCCATTGCCTTCTCCTAAGAAAAAGTCCCCAAACCGCTGAAATCTAAGTCCGAACCGGTTGGTTACGGAAGAAGAGAGCTCTCCATCCACGGGGGTATGTAAGCCTAGGCTGAACGTTCACTTGGAGGGGATTAATCAGGGGTCTGCAGTTTGGAGGAAGGGGCCTGGGAGCTCCGAGTTCACGTCTGTTGAGGATGAGGCAGTTCTGCATTCGCCCGGGTTGGCCCTGGAAAGCCTCGCACCGCCATCCCCCTCCGCTGCCGCCAGCTGGAGAAGACTCGGTTCACTTCGCTCCCCAGTCAGTGAAGGGAGGCTGCGGAAAAGGCCCGCGTCCCCTCCCGTCTCTCTCCTCCTCTTCTCCAGCTCCCTCTGCAGCACTTAAAATGTAAATGTACATCATGATTAGCCGCCGGGTCGCTAATTACCGCTGAAGCCATTCATTACCCTGTCAGCGCGCGTCGCAGCCCGCCGGCTGTGAGCTCCTGCCGGGCCGCGGAGTGGCAGGGCTTAGCGGGGAACGAGGACGGGGAGGGGAGCGGAAAGATTTAAAGCGGGGCGGGGCACTGTGAATGAGGGTAGCGAGGTTGGCAGAGGGCAACCGAGGGCGGGAGAGGGGCCTGTGCGCTGGATGGCCAAGCGCTGGGGTGGGGCAGGGAGAGGCAGAAATGCATTAGACAGTTAGCAAGAGAGACGAAGGAGAAGGAGCAAGGATAGCAGAGGAGAGACGCGCTGTGAGAGAGGAAACGGGGTGAGAAGCGAGGCCCAGGAAGGACACGCCGGGGGAGGCAGGGAGGAACGGGGGAGGGGGACAGGGGGACCCGGCAGACGCAGCTGGGAGGAGAGTAGAGGGCTCAACTCTTGGGAAGGTGCCTAAGTTGAGCATCTGTGGCGCACACTCCACGACAGAAACGTGGAAAGAGAGTCAAGACTTTCTGTCAAAAAAACCTCACAATAGGACCACAAGTTTTTTTTTTAAGTGTGTGCATGTTTATAGATATAAATGCATTTAAAAATTATTTTTATTTTTTTGTAGTGTGTGCTGTTTTCTAGTACACACTCTCTGAAGCCTCAATTTGTGCCTTCAGAATACAAAGTTTAAGCCTGGAGGTTTGGAACAGACTGTGTAATGAAGTCCTGACCTTGAAGTCTGAGCTTCATTAGCTTCTTTTTGCCTCTGTGTGACCTTGGGCCATTAGCCCCTGTGCCTTGGTTTTCTCAGCTGTAAAATGGGGTAAATACAGGAACCTGCCTCATAAAGCAGTTGTGAGACACCTAACAGTCTTAGAACCTTGGCTGGTAAGTTCTCAGGAAATGTTGGCTGATGTTATTTTTCACATATTATTTGTGATTAAAATAAAAATTAAAAATTTATAAAGGGAGAGGGGAGGAAGAAAGGGAAAGAAATGGGCAAAGCCTTGGAAATAGCGTTTTTCCTTATATGTAGAGGATTAGTGAGTGGCAAAGTAGATTCTTTTCACCTTCCAAGGAGTTGGAGGGGTGACCAGGCTGGAGCCTAAGCCTTGCCAGTGCAGCTCCAGTCCCTCATCTGCAAGGGGACCTTTGTAGCAGTACATCTGCCTCTCATGGACAAGTTACTTCTTACCCAATAGTGGGAGGAAGAAAACCCTTGTTCAGGGCAGATCTCTTCCTCCTCTGTCTCCAGTGGCAGAAAGAGGATGTGGGGCCCCTAAAATCCCTGGTCCTAGTCCCAGTGTGTTCAGGCAGGGGATTGGGAGACAGGAACTAGAAAGCCAGAGCCAGAGGGAGGTCACATTTATCAGGCACCCACCAAGTGCCCAGTACTGGGCCAGGCACTCTCACATCTATTCCCTGATTTAATCTTTAAAATCTTCCTTTTTATCATTGTTTGACAGATGTGGAAACTGAGGCACAGAGAGATTAAGTAACCAGCCCAATATATTTAATACCAGCTAGAAAGCAGCAACCACAGGTATTTCAACACAGGTGTTCTATCTCATCTGTGTGCTGTGAGCATTAGTCCCTCAGTCTTGTCTAACTCTTTGTGACCCCATGGACTGTAGTCTGCCACATTTCTGTGTCCATGGGATTCTCCAGGCAAGAATACTGGAGTGGGTAGCCATTGCCTTCTCCAGAGGATTTTCCCACCCAGGGATCAAACCCACGTCTCCTGCATTGCAGGCAGATTCTTTACAGTTTGAGCCAACTTCACCTGAGTATAAGAGAAAAGGAAACTTCCCAATGATTTGAGCTCTCCAGTAAAGGTGTGAGTTGGTGTGGGGAAGAAAGGCAATTCCTACAATGGGGAAGAGGTGCTGGTTATCTATTGCTGCATAAAAAATCACCCCAAAACTCAGTAACTTGAAAACATTCATTATCTTACCCAGTTTCTTAGGGTTAGAAATCCAAGAGCAGCTTATAGGGGTGGTTCAATTTCTTGAAGTGAGTAGTATCAAAGAATGCATAGGCATTTCAAAACCATAGCAGAAGGGGTGTGTTTGGGAGGCAAATGCAAGAGAACAGGACTCAATATATTGAAGACATAGGTTGAAAGACTTTGGATCAGAAGAGCTGGATTTATTTGTTTGTTGTTAAGTTGATGCATCATCCTAAAAGATGATACTGTGAAAGTGCTCCACTCAATATGCCAGCAAATTTGGAAAACTCAGCAGTGGCCACAGGACTGGAAAAGGTCAGTTTTCATTCCAATCCCAAAGAAAGGCAATGACAAAGAATGCTCAAACTACCGCACAGTTGCACTCATCTCACACGCTAGCAAAGTAGTGTCAAAATTCTCAAAGCCAGGTTTCAACAGTATGTGAACCGAGAACTTCCAGATGTTCAAGCTGGATTTAGAAAAGGCAGAGGAACCAAAGATCAAATTGCCAACATCTGACGGATCATAGAGAAAGCAAGAGAGTTCCAGAAAAACATCTACTTCTGCTTCATTGACTACACCAAAGCCTTTGACTGTGTGGATCACAACAAACTGTGGAAAATTCTTCAAGAGATGGGAATACCAGACCACCTTACCTGCCTCCGAGAAATCTGTATGCAGGTCAAGAAGCAACAGTTAGAACCACACATGTAACAACAGACTGGTTCCAAATTGGGAAAGGAGTATGTCAAGGCTGTATATTGTCACCCAGCTTATTTAACTTATATGCAGAGTACATCATGAGAAATGCCAGGCTGGATGAAGCACAAGCTGGAATCAAGAGTGCCAGGAGAAATATCAATAACCTCAGATGACACCACCCTTATGGCAGAAAGCTAAGAAGAACCTCTTGATGAAATTGAAAGAGGACTGACGGGGCGGGGCCCCGTGGGAGGAGGGTCTGGTGGGCGGGGCCTCGCCGGGAGGCGGGCCTGATGGGGCGAGGAAAAAAAAAAGAAATTGAAAGAGGAGAGTGAAAAAGTTGCCTTAAAACTCAACATTCAGAAAACTAAGATCATGGCATCTGGTCCCATCAGTTCAGTTCAGTTCAGTTTAGTCACTCAGTCATGTTCAACTCTCCGCAACCCCATGAACTTCAGCACGTCAGGCCTCCCTGTCCATTACCAGCTCCCAGAGTTCACCTAAACTCATGTCCATCGAGTCGATGATGCCATCCAGCCATCTCATCCTCTGTCATCCCCTTCTCCTCCTGCCCCCAATCCCTCCCAGCATCAGAGTCTTTTCCAATGAGTCAACTCTTCACATGAGGTGGCCAAAGTACTGGAGTTTCAGCTTTAGCATCATTCCTTCCAAAGAAATCCCAGGGCTGATCTCCTTCAGAATGGACTGGATGGATCTCCTTGCAGTCCAAGGGACTCTCAAGAGTCTTCTCCAACACCACAGTTCAAAACCATAAATTCTTTGGCGCTCAGCTTTCTTCACAGTCCAACTCTCACATCCATACATGACCACGGGAAAAACCATAGCCTTGACTAGACGGACCTTTGTTGGCAAAGTAATATCTCTGCTTTTTAATACGCTATCTAGGTTGGTCATAACTTTCCTTCCAAGGAGTAAGCGTCTTTTAATTTCATGGCTGCAATCACCATCTGCAGTGATTTTGGAGCCCCCCAAAATAAAGTCTGACACTGTTTCCCCATCTATTTTCCATGAAGTGATGGGACCAGATGTCCTGATCTTCTTTTTCTGAATGTTGAGCTTTAAGCCAACTTTTTCACTCTCCACTTTCACTTTCATCAAGAGGCTTTTCAGTTCCTCTTCACTTTCTGCCATAAGGGTGTGTCATCTGCATATCTGAGGTTATTGATATTTCTCCCGGCAATCTTGATTCCAGCTTGTGCCCAGCGTTTCTCATGATATACTCTGCATATAAGTTAAATAAGCAGGGTGACAATATACAGTCTTGACATACTCCTTTTCCTATTTGGAACCAGTCTGTTTTTCCATGTCCAGTTCTGTTGCTTCCTGGCCTGCATATAGGTTTCTCAAGAGGCAGGTCAGGTGGTCTGGTATTCCCATCTCTTGAAGAATTTTCCACAGTTTATTGTGATCCACACAGTCAAATGCTTTGGCATAGTCAATAAAGCAGAAATAGATGTTTTTCTGGAACTCTCTTGCTTTTTCCATGATCCAGCAGATGTTGGCAATTTGATCTCTGGTTCCTCTGCCTTTTCTAAAACCAGCTTGAACATCAGGAAGTTCACGGTTCACGTATTACTGAAGCCTGGCTTGGAGAATTTTGAGCACTACTTTACTAGCGTGTGAGATGAGTGCAACTGTGAGGTAGTTTGAGCATTCTTTGTCATTGCCTTTCTTTGGGATTGGAATGAAAACTGACCTTTTCCAGTCCTGTGGCCACTGCTGAGTTTTCCACATTTGCTGGCATATTGAGTGCAGCACTTTCACAGCATCATCTTCCAGGATTTGAAATAGCTCAACTGGTCCCATCACTTCATGGGAAATAGATGGGGAAACAGACTATCTGTAAATATTTTTTTTATTTTCTTGGGCTACAAAATCACTGCAGATGGTGACTGCAGCCATGAAATTAAAAGACACTTGCTCCTTGAAAGAAAAGGTGACCAACCTAGACAGTATATTAAAAAGCAGAGACATTACTTTGCCAACAAAGGTCCATCTAGTCAAGGCTATGGTTTTTCCAGTAGTCATGTGTGGATGTGAGAGTTGGACTATAAAGAAAGCTGAGCACCAAAGAATTGATGCTTTTGAACTGTGGTGTTGGAGAAGACTCTTGAGAGTCCCTTGGTCTGCAAGGAGATCCAACCAGACCTTCCTAAAGGAAATCAGTCCTGAATTATTCATTGGAGGGACTGATGCTGAAGCTGAAACTCTAATACTTTGGCCACCTGATGTGAAGAACTGACTCATTGGAAAAGACTCTGATGCTGGGAAAGATTGAAGGCAGAAGGAGATGGGGACAACAGAGGATGAGATGGTTAGATGGCATCATGACTTGATGGACATGAGTTTGAGCAAGCTCCAGGAGTTGGTGATGGACAGGGAGGTCTGCCGTGCTGCAGTCCATGGGGTTGCAAAGAGTCAGACATGACTGAGCAACTGAACTGAACTGAAATGGATGTAAGAGGGGCAACTTTTCTAAGGCTGTTTTCAAGTCTTTGGTCATGGGTATAAGAGCAGTCACCACTTTACAGGGCTCTCCTGGAGGCTCTGTAAGATTATGGCTGTCAGAGCTCTTTGTAAATTTAACACTGCTAGGCAATGATGCCTGGAGGTGAATGTAGTCTGGGAGAGAGCTCTGCTATATCAGAGTCCCTACCCAGGCCAGGTGCCCTTCCCTTAGACTGCGTCCTGGGGCCTGGGGCAGTGGTCTGATTCTAGCTCCCTGTCTCTCTTTCCACCCTAGTCCAGCCTCCTTACCATGTTTCACCTTCATCATTGCTTTTTCCCTTGGGCCAACCAGGATAGGACCCAGGAGTCCCAACACTGCAAAGTGTCCGCCTGCAGCCCACTCCTGCTGTGTTGGCTCTGATCCCATGGATAGGGAATAAAGAGTTTGCCTTGCCGATCCAGTGAGGGATTCCCTTGGAGACAAGAGCCATTAACCTTGCATGCAATTCAATTGCTTTTCTAGCCAACAGGCCAAGTCACCTAAGTCCTGGAAGGGAGAGGCGAAAGGGGATATGTGGGACTTAGAATTGTTAAAACCACTGGAGTTTCTTCTTTCTCTCTCCAGGAGTGGGTGCCACCACTAAGTCGGTCCTCCATCTTTGTTCCAGATTCTGTATAGTAAAAGGCACCTACCTGGGCAAAGTTAGGTTCCCAGGAGTTCTTGTCCCCAAACGTCTTCCCAAGACCCTGCTGGGATGCCTGAAACCGCTCCCCCCACCCCCATTATTGCTTCCACCTTTAGATCAGTTTTGCCTTCTGAAAATAAGGTTATACTCCTAATTTCAAAGTGGGGATTGATTAAAAAAAATAAGAGTCAGGATATTTGAGAACCTTGGCATAGGAGGAAGGTATAGAGCTGATAAGGCTTGGAAATAGTTATCAATTATAGCTAATGTTTACTTAGCCACTTACTAGGTGCCAGACACATGTATCAACAGTGAAGCCACTACCCATTTCATAAGTGAGGTAGAGCCAGATCGATAGTCAGTCTGGCTCCAGAGTCTGTTTTTTCTTTTTTTAATTATTTAATTGATTAATTTTGGTTGTGCTCGGTCTTCACTGCAGCATGGGCTTTTCTCTAGTTGTGGCGAGTGAGGACTCCTCTCTAGATGCAGTGTGAGGGCTTCTCATCACGGTGGCATCTCTTGTTTCAGAGCACAGGCTCTAGGGCATGTAGTCTTAAGTAGTTGCAGTTCCCAGGCTCCAGAGCACAGACTCAATAGTTGTGACACGTGGTCTTAGATGCTCCACAGCATGCGGGATCTTCCTGGATCAGGGATCAAACCTGTGTCTCCTGCATTGGCAGGTGGTTTCTTTCCTACTGAGCCACCAGGAAAGCCCCCAGAGTCTCTTCTTAATCATGGCACTAGACCATCTATAGGAGGAAGAGGAAGCAGGATGGAAAGCCATCAGCTCTAGGCCTCCTCAAGTACCACAGTGAAGGTTCTGAAACTCCAGGGTAGAATTCTGCTATGTCAGGTGCTTGCCTGGGATGGGGGTGAGGGTTCGGGCACCGGGGCCAGTCTTCCTCCTCCCACTCAGACCTGGGGCACAGCTAGGGTGCTTGGTTTATGCTTTCCCAGAATTTTAACTATACTTCAGGGATGCGCTGAGTTTCTCTATAGCTTACAAAATGCTTTTCTATCTAATAGCCAGGCGCAGCTAGTGGAGTGGTTAAGAGCATGGACTCTGGAGCCCAACTGCCTGGGTTTGAGTCTCAGCTCTGAGACTTGTGAGCTGTGCCCTTGGTCAAGCTATGGGAATCTCTTTGTGCCTCAGTTTCCTCTATTATAAAATGGAATCTATGAGGATGGTAATAGGACTTCTTGGAATTGTCTCATCTTATCTCCCCAAGTACTTCCATGGAATCATCATCTCTCACTTTGCAGATATAGGCTAACTCTCTTGCCTAGAAACTCAGCTACTGAGCATTGAGGCTTGTAGGCAAACCTGGAGGGTGGGGTTTATAAAAAAAAAAAAGAGAGAGAGAAAAAAAAAAGAGAGAGAGAGAGAGAGAGGAAGGGCAGGATCAGCCCTCATGGGGCAGCCAGAGCTGCTGGGCCCCAGCTGTTTGTTGACAAGCGGGAATGCAGAGCCAGTGGTTTTGTTTTGCTTGTGTGTGATTGAACATTTTCTGCTTCATTTCAATGAGGAGTGGCTGTATCAGCTTCTCTGAATGTTGCATACATAGATCCCTTCCTCCATCACATCCTGTCAGAGTCAGGCTTATAATAAACAGTGTAATTTTGTTGCTGTAGAGGCCCCTAGGATTGGAACACTGGGGAGAAGCCAGAAAATAGTTTCTTCTTCCCTGGACTCTCTTCCTGGCAATTGTTCCTTTCCCACCTCCCCTTGGTGGAGAGAGTAGAAATAGCTTTTTCATATAATGCCCCTGTCCCCCCCACCCCCAGCCTACTGGTCCAGAACAGAGCCGCAAATCAGGCTGGGTGAATTGGGGTTCATCCCAGTGCAAGAAACTGCTTGGTCAAATCCTGTTTATGTCCTGTTTATGACATAAGGGTCTCCTGTCACCACCAGGTAATTAATTGTCTTCCTTTCCCTTGAGCAAAAGATGCAATTAGCCAAGTGTGCTTGCCCTCTATTGTTCTGAAGTAAATCACAGGGCGCCCTGTGCATACTGTCCCAGAAGATAAATTTTATATAATTCAACAAGGGTTAAGAGTATATTTTGTTTGCTGAATTCCTGGGAGAACTGTCTCTCTGCTCAGAAATCACGCATGCTGCTGCTACTGCTGCTAAGTGGCTTCAGTCGTGTCCGACTGTGTGTGACCCCATAGATGGCAGCCCACCAGGCTCTCCCGTCCCTGGGATTCTCCAGGCAAGAACACTGGAGTGGGTTGCATACTTGCTTATTAATGACCTGACCAGTGTACCTGCCTGGGGAAAGATAATAGTTGTGATTGGGTGTCACTAGCTCCCATCATTTCTGCCTCCAGGGAAGCCATGGTAACAGGCAGAGCTCCTCTCCTCCCTGAAGCAGTTGTCCTGTTGTACACACAGATCTTCACTCTGAAATATGGGCAACCCTTTCAGATTCTGCCCTAAAGTTCAAGTGAGCAACACAGGTCCAGTGTTTTCCAAAAACAGGCCCCAAATTTCATATTTCTGTATGATAATATATATTTATTTATTTTCAATTTTTAAAAATTCTCTGGCTGTGCCATGTGGCATGTGGTCTCTTAGTTCCCTGACCAGGGATTGAATGTGTGTCTCCTGTTTTGGAGGTGCAGAGTCTTAACCACTAGACCACCAGGGAAGGCCAGTTTAGGTTTTTAAATGTTGCCAAATGTTTCAGTTAACAGCTCACTTCAGTTGCTCAGTCCTGTCAGACTCTTTGTGACCCCATGGACTGCAGGCAGCATGCCAGGCTTCCCTGTCTATCACCAACTCCTGGAGCTTGCTCAAACTCGTGTCCATCAAGTCAGTGATGCCATCCAACCATCTCATCCTCTGTTGTCCCTTCTCCTTCTGCCTTCAGTTTTTCCCAGCATCAGGCTGTTTTCCAATGAGTCAGTTCTTCACATCAGGTGGCCAAAGTATTGGAGTTTCAGCTTCAGCATCAGTCCTTCCAATGAATATTCAGGACTGATTTCCTTTAGGAAGGACTGGTTGGATCTCCTTGCAGACCAAGGGACTCTCAAGAGTCTTCTCCAACACCACAGTTCAAAAGCGTCAATTCTTTGGTGCTCAGCTTTCTTTATAGTCCAACTCTCACATCCATACATGACTGCTGGAAAAACCATAGCCTTGACTAGACGGACCTTTGTTGGCAAAGTGATGTCTCTGTCTAGGTTGGTCATAGCTTTTCTTTCAAGGAGCAAGTGTCTTTTAATTTCATGGCTGCAGTCACCATCTGCGGTGATTTTGAAGCCCAAGAAAATAATGTCTGTCACTGTTTCCATTGTTTCCCCATCTATTTGCCATGAAGTAATGGGACCGGATGCCATCTTTAATTTTCTGAATGTTGAGTTTTAAGGCAACTTTTTCACTCTCCTCTTTCAATTTCATCAAAAGGTTCTTCTTCACTTTCTGGCATAAGGGTGGTGTCATCTGCATTTCTGAGGTTATTGATATTTCTCCCCGCAATCTTGATTCCAGCTTGTGCTTCATCCAGCCTGGCATTTCTCATGATGTACTCTGCATATAAGTTAAATAAGCCAGGTGACAATACACAGCCTTGACATACTCCTTTCCCAATTTGGAACCAGTCCGTTGTTACATGCCTGGTTCTAACTGTTGCTTCTTGATCTGCGTACAGATTTCTCGGAGGCAGGTAAGGTGGTCTGGTATTCCCATCTCTTGAAGAATTTTCCACAGTTTGTTGTGATCCACACAGTCAAAGGCTTTGGTGTAGTCAATGAAGCAGAAGTAGATGTTTTTCTGGAACTCTCTTGCTTTCTCTATGATCCGTCAGATGTTGGCAATTTGATCTTTGGTTCCTCTGCCTTTTCTAAATCCAGCTTGAACATCTGGAAGTTCTCGGTTCACATACTGTTGAAACCTGGCTTTGAGAATTTTGAGCACTACTTTGCTAGCGTGTGAGATGAGTGCAACTGTGTGGTAGTTTGAGCATTCTTTGTCATTGCCTTTCTTTGGGATTGGAATGAAAACTGACCTTTTCCAGTCCTGTGGCCACTGCTGAGTTTTCCAAATTTGCTGGCATATTGAGTGGAGCACTTTCACAGTATCATCTTTTAGGATTTGAAATAGCTCAACTGGAATTAACAGTTAATAGTTGCTTGCTAACAAATCACCTTGAAGTTTAGTGGTTAAAAATAGCAGTTATTTATTGTTTCTCTTGCTTCTGTGTTTTGGCTGGGTGCAGCTGGGCAGTTCTGCTCCATATGGTGTCAGCTGGGGTCACTCACTCGAAGGCATTCAGCGGGGCTGGATGCTTTTGCTCGCATGTCTGGTGCCTCAGATGGAATGGCTGGAATGGGTGGTGATGCTGGCTGAGTCTCTCTCCACATTGTCTCTACCCTAAGCTTATTTTTAGAGTGGCTTGATCCTAAAAAGGTGAAAATGGGGTCTTCAAAGACTCTTAGGGTCTAGGCCCAGAAATTACACATTATTACTTCTTTTGAATTCTACTGGTCAAACCAAGATGCATATCTAGCCCAGATTCAAGGTGCAGGAAAGAAACTGGTGGAAGGTCTAACGTGTATACAGGCATGGGAGCTATCTCTCTGGACAGTCTACCACAGCAACTAACTCATGTCATTAAAACACACATACCTGTATGTGTCCATATAACTGATTCACTTTACAGCAGAAACCAACACAGCATTGTAAGTTAACTATACTCCAATAAAAATTAATTTCACACACACATATCTGCAGGCCATAGTGGCCCACAGATGTAACTTCTACTTGAAACTTTTAAGAAATTCACCTGGAAATCCTTCATGACCATGGGTCTTTTTATACTTGCTGCTCCCAGCAAGGAGTGTAGCAAGAGAAGGAGACTCTTGGGCTTTTTCTGGTGTTCCTGAGACCTTTTTTCATTGGAGGAAAAGAAGTCAGAAGCTTAGGCACTGCCCATGTCTATTATTACTTCTTTCTTATTAACCTCCTTTAGGACTACTTCCATCCATGAGCCTGAATCCCAAAGCTGCCCATTTATAACCTGGAGGGAAGAAGACCAAATGATTGATGAGATTTCTTTTAATACCCTAGTGGGTGCATCAGCTTTAGCCTAAGAAATCACTGTTGGGTTTTAATCAGGCCTGTTTTGATTAGGTTGGGGGTTCCCAGGTGGCGCTAGTGGTAAAGAACCTGTCTGCCAATGCAGGAGATGTAAGAGGCATGGGTTCGATCCCTGGGTGGGGAAGAGCGCCTGAAGGAGGGCATGGCGACCCACTTCAGTATTCTGGCCTGGAGAATCCAATGAACAGAGGAGCCTGGTGGACTACAGTCCATGGTGTCACAGAGTTGGACATGACTGAAGCGACTTAATCATGCTTAAGTCAGATAATCATGATGGTGTGATCACTGACCTAGAGCCAGACATCCTGGAATGTGAGGTCAAGTGGGCCTTAGAAAGCATCACTACGAACAAAGCTAGTGGAGGTGATGGAATTCCAGTTGAGCTGTTCCAGGTCTCCACGCAATATGCCAGCAAATTTGGAAAACTCAGCAGTGGCCACAGGACTGGAAAAGGTCTGTTTTCATTCCAATCCCAAAGAAAGGCAATGCCAAAGAATGCTCAAACTACTGCACGATTGCACTCATCTCACACGCTAGTAAGGTAATGCTTAAAATTCTCCAAGCCAGGCTTCAGCAATATGTGAACCGTGAACTTCCTGATGTTCAAGCTGGTTTTAGAAAAGGCAGAGGAACCAGAGATCAAATTGCCAACATCTGCTGGATCATGGAAAAAGCAAGAGAGTTCCAGAAAAACATCTATTTCTGCTTTATTGACTATGCCAAAGCCTTTGACTGTGTGGATCACAATAAACTGTGGAAAATTCTGAAAGAGATGGGAATATGAGACCACCTGATCTGTCGCTTGAGAAATTTGTTTTCAGGTCAGGAAGCAACAGTTAGAACTGGACATGGAACAACAGACTGGTTCCAAATTGGGAAAAGAGTATGTCAAGGCTGTATATTGTCACCCTGTTTATTTAACTTATATGCAGAGTACATCATGAGAAACGCTGGGCTGGAAGAAACACAAGCTGGAATCAAGATTGCCGGAAGAAATATCAATAACCTCATATATGCAGATGACACCACCCTTATGGCAGAAAGTGAAGAGGAACTCAAAAGCCTCTTGATGAAGGTGAAAGTGGAGAGTGAAAAAGTTGGGTTAAAGCTCAACATTCAGAAAACGAAGATCATGGCATCCGGTCCCACCACTTCATGGGAAATAGATGGGGAAATAGTGGAAACAGTGTCAGACTTTATTTTTTGGGGCTCCAAAATCACTGCAGATGGTGATTGCAGCCATGAAATTAAAAGACACTTACTCCTTGGAAGGCAAGTTATGACCAACCTACATAGCATATTCAAAAGCAGAGACATTACTTTGCCAACAAAGGTTCATCTAGTCAAGGCTATGGTTTTTCCAGTGGTCATGTATGGATGTGAGAGTTGGACTGTGAAGAAAGCTGAGCCCCGAAGAATTGATGCTTTTGAACTGTGGTGTTGGAGAAGACTCTTGAGAGTCCCTTGGACTGCAAGGAGATCCAACCAGTCCATTCTGAAGGAGATCAGCCCTGGGATTTCTTTGGAAGGAATGATGCTAAAGCTGAAACTCCAGTACTTTGGTCACCTCATGCAAAGAGTTGACTCATTGGAAAAGACTCTGATGCTGGAAGGGATTAGGAGCAGGAGGAGAAGGGGAGGACAGAGGATGAGATGGCTGGATGGCATCACTGACTCAATGGATGTGAGTCTGAGTGAACTCCGGGAGTTGGTGATGGACAGGGAGGCCTGGCGTGCTGCGATTCATGGGGTTGCAAAGAGTCGGACATGACTGAGCGACTGAACTGAACTGATTGCATAACATAATTATATTTTTATAATTGTCTATTACCTGTCTCCTCCCACTAGAATGCAGGCTCTGAGAGGACAGGGACATTGTTTTATTCTCGTCTGCATCTCTAGTACCCAGAACAGTGTTTGATATTCAGATGGTGGTCAGTATTTGTAGAGTGATAGGGTTCTTTGGACATGAAAAAAGCAGCAGCTCACTCCCAGGATGTGGTCTAAAACAGTGGTTCCTAAACTGTGAGCCAGGCATCTTTGGAGGTCCTTGGATCTTGGTGGGAGATTGCCGGCGGCAGGGAGGATCTGTGAAGTGAAACATGTTTTTAACACTCAGTTCAGTTCAGTTGCTCAGTCGTGTCCGATTCTCTTTATGACAACATGAATTGCAGCATGCCAGGCCTCCCTGTCCATCACCAACTCCCGGAGTTCACTCAGACTCAGGTCCATAGAGTCAGTGATGCCATCCAGCCATCTCACTACTGAGACATTATTTGCCTTTTTCATTCTTATTCTCTCATGAATATACAGTGGAATTTTCCAAAGATTGAATGGCGTGATATTGCTGCAATTAAATGCAGAAGCAGACATGGGACTCCAGCTGCCTTCTATTTAGCCAGACACGAAAGACGTCTGCAGAATTGCCAGACAATGCCCTCTGCTCTTCACTGAGTGGGGACACAGTGAGAAAGCAGCTGTCTACAATCTAGGAAGTGGGTCCTCACCAGAACGTGACTGTGCTGGCACCCTGATCTCAGACTTTCCAGTCTCCAGAACTGTGAGAAATAAATCTGTTGTTTAAGCCAAAACAAAACAAGTAATAACACAATGCCACCCTTCTCACTACTTTTTTAATGTGTCTTTGGAAAATATAATTAACTTAAATAAAATTGTGTTTTTTATGTTAACATGCAATTTATTTTCATTATGTTGAATGGATGAACACATAAGTATTTTTAAATGTTTAAGTTATAACAGTGCTGCTGCTGCTAAGTCACTTCAGTCGTGTCCGACTCTGTGCGACCCCACAGACGGCAGCCCACCAGGCTCCCCCATCCCTGGGATTCTCCAGGCAAGAACACTGGAGTGGGTTGCCATTTCCTTCTCCAATGCATGAAAGTGAAAAGTGAAAGTGAAGTCGCTCAGTCGTGTCCGACCCTCAGCAACCCCATGGACTGCAGCCTACCAGGCTCTTCCATCAATGGGATTTTCCAGGCAAGAGTACTGGAGTGGGGTGCCACTGCCTTCCCCAAAGTTATAACAGTAAATATTGGTAAATGATAGACATTTTCAAAGTTCTATGAGATTAATAATTTTTAAGAACGTAAAGTGGTTCTGAGACTAAAATATTCAAGAGGGTAGGAAGCAGAGAAGCTAAATTGTTTTCCGTATTGCAGAACTAGAGATTGTGGAGCCCATCAGCAGCAGTTCTACAGAGACAGGAGGGTTGGGAGGAGGCAAGGGGTTTGGATTCAGGCAAAAGTTAATGTATGCAAAAGAGTTGAACATCACAGTGACCCATGCACCCACGGAGTCTGAACAAGGCCAGGGCAACAGGGTCTGAGTTCAGGAATGACCAAAAGTATTCTGTGTGCTGTGTGCTTAGCAGTGTCCAACTCTTGCGACCCCATAGACTGTAGCCTGCCAGGCTCCTCTGTCCATGGGATTCTCCAGGCACGAATACTGGAGTGAGTTGCCATTTCCTTCTCCAAAAGTATTCTAGGGATAGTCATGTATGATATTGACTGTTTATTATTGGTCCAAAAGGTTTAATTTGTTTGGAGAAATACACATAAAATATTTTTGTTTTCATAGTCATTTACCTATATAACAAAAGAATAAAGCAGCCAGATCTTTGAAATCAAAGAGTAAAATACTGATTCAAATTAGCTTCCGTTTCTAAAATTAAAAACCAAGCAAGGAAAGTAATAATATATGTCTTATTATATAATGAGCAGCCATAAAATGATCAATTCATGAAAGGAAGGCTGACTTGATAACAGACTAGCTCACAAGAGACAGATGAATAAATCAGACACAAATTGTCAAGGATCTGGCAGTCACATCCTCTAATAATCACACTCATTGAAAATGCCCACGGGAGGCTGGGTAATGACCACTGTTATAGTTGATGGGTCTTGAGTCGGAGAAAGGAGCTTGTCTTATGACTTATCTGATACCTTTCCAATGAATACCTCTTCTGCTTACATTAGCCAGAGTTGGCTTCTTCGGTTGACAGCCAAGAGGCCTTGGTTGTCTTGTAATCTTCAAGATTGATCAAGGAATCAATGTCGACTGTTTGATCAAGGAATCTTCAACATGCAGGAGATTATTTACTGCCTTGGGAGTGGCTGAAATCACCCAGGGATATGAGTTAAACAATAGTTTAAGTGGACTATAGACAGAGGAATAACAGTTTTGCTTTTTCTTTAGGGAGATGTTTGAAGGATAAATACAAGAAAGGAGTTGAAAGCACTGAAGAAAGAGGACTATTGATGGATTAAAATCTCTGAGGAGGGACTTCCCTGGTGGTCCAGTGGTTTACGACTCCAAGCTTCTACTGCAGGGGGCACCAGTTCGATTCTTGGTTGGGGAAAAGATCCTGAAAGCTGTGTACAGTGGGAAAAAAAAAATCCCTGAGGCGATAAAAAGGGTGGAAATCAGAGTAAAGTTGGGGACGGGGAGTTGGCCTTAGCCTGGAGAGGATGGGGAGACAGTCCCTTAGTTTCGTATAACAAAATACCACAGACTCAGCAGCTTATAAACAACAAAAATTTATTTCTCATTTTTCTGGAAGCTGGAGGTCCAAGGTCACACACAGTTGGGTGTGTGGGGGGGTCTTCTTCTGGGATGCAGACGTTTATTGTACCCTTACAATGGTGGAAGGGGCTAGGGAGCTCTTTGGGGGTCTCTTTCATAAGATCTACAAGGGCTACGGTCCACGGGTTGCAGAGTCGGACACTACTGAGCGACTTCACTTTCACTTTCATAAGATCACTAATCCCTGGTTTCTTCCCCCAAACCTCACCTCCTAATTATATCACATCATGGGTTAGGATTCAACATATCAGTTTGAAGGGGCCCCAATATTCAGCCTATAGCAGCATCTCTTCCTCTGGGAACAAGCAGGAATGAGAAAAGGATAGAGGGGCATCTTAGTTAACTTTTCCCCCTGAAAGAGTAGAGGTTAACCGCTGGGACTAAATAGAGTGGGCACTATTGGGAGGAATTATCCCCAGTAGTGGAGGAGGGCATGGCAACCCACTCGAGTATTCTTGCCTGGAGAATCCCCATGGACTGAGATTGGCTACTGGCAGGCTACAGTCCATAGGGATGCAAAGAGTCGGATGCCACTTAGCACTTAGCGACTTAGCATACACATCCCCAATGGGCTTTTGCAGGTTCCACTTTCGAGGATATCAGCTGATAGGAGTTTATTGAGAAGAGACCTAGGAAAGAAAGCAACACTATTATTGATCATTCATTAATTCCAAATATGTTTGGAGTTTCTGCTATGTGACAGACACTGAAGTGGGTGCTGGGTATATGGCAATGAACAACACAAGAACTGTCCTGGCTCAGTGGAGCTGGCATTCTAGTGAAATAAAAATAGCCCAATAAATGTGCTCATCACCACCTCCATGGCAATGAGTCAGCGAATGAGCCAAACCCCATTGCCTCAGCACACAGAATGAAGCGCATGGCCCCCTGAAGGTGCCTAGTTGGTAGCAGGCCACTCTCTAGTGTGGCAGACAGTGCTGGAACCCTCCTTAGTATCCGTTCTCCCAGTCTTCCTTACTAATACAACCTTGGTTTTACTGGAAGATACAAGGTGACCAGTTAAAAAACTAAAATGTGTCACACGGTCACTTCTGTGCCACATAGGAGTAATTATGTGACAGTTTAGGACAAAGAGAGATAAATGGAAATTGTTGGGTAGGGCTTTCTGGAAAGCTCATTAAATGGGCGTGCAGACTCGGCTGGCGTGCCCTTTGCTCCGTGCCCTTCTACCTTTCAGATGTCTGCAATGCAACCATGATGGCTGAGGCTGGGGAGACATTGCAAAAGTCTGAGGAAATGGCCAAGAGATTTGCAGAGATTTCTACCCTGAATCTTTTTATTTTTTTTTTCCAAATTGAAGTATAGTTGATTTACAATATTGTGTTAATTTCTGCTGTACAATCAAGTGACTCAGTTATACATATATGGGGCTTCCCTGTTGGCTCAGGTGGTAAAGAATCCACCTGCAATGCAGAAAACCTGGGTTTGATCCCTGGGTTGGGAAGATCCCCTGAAGATGGGAATGGCTACCTAATCCAGTATACTTTGCTGGAGAATTCCATGGGCAGAGGATCCTGGTGGCTATAATCCACAGGGTTGCAAAAAATCAGACATGGCTGAACAACTAACACTTACTTATACACATATACTTTCTTTTTTTTTTTCTGGCCTTGCCACGAGGTTTGTCGGATCTCAGTTACCTGATCAAAGATTGAACCTGGACCATGGCAGTGAAAGCCTAGAATCCTAGCCACTAGGCAACAGGGGAACTCCCTACACATTCTTTTTCATATTCTTTTTCAAATGGCTTGTTGTAGGCTATTAAATATAGTTCCCTGTACTGTACAGTAGGACCTTGTTATTTATCCATTCTATATATACTGGTTTGCAGCTGCTCATTCGAATTCCTAATCCATCCCTCATTCACCCCCTTGGCAACCACATGTCTGTTTCTTTGTTCGTTGAATCTGTTTCCGTTTCACAGATAAGTTCATTAGCGTCATATTTTGGATTCCACATAGAAGTGATATCACATGACATTTGTCTTTCTTTTCCTTTTCTCTATTTGGCTGTGCCCTGCGGTATGTGGGATCTTTGTTCCCTGACCAGGGATGGAGCCCATTCCCCCTGCAGTGAAAGCATGGAGTTTTAACCACTGGACCACCAGGGAAGTCTCTGTCTTTCTCTTTCTGACTTACTTCACTTAGTATGATAATCTCTAGGTCTATCCATGTTGCTGCAAATAGTATTCTTTTGTTCCTTTTTATGGCTGAGTAGTATTGTGGCACCCCACTCCAATACTCTTGCCTAAAAAATCCCATGGACGGAGGAGCCTGGTAGGCTGCAGTCCATGGGGTCGCGAAAAGTCAGACACGACTGAGCAACTTCACTTTCACTTTTCACTTTCATGCATTGGAGAAGGAAATGGCAACCCACTCCGGTGTTCTTGCCTGGAGAATCCCAGGGACGGGAGAGCCTGGTGGGCTGCCGTTTCTCGGGTCGCACAGAGTCGGACACGACTGAGGCGACTTGGCAGCAGGAGCAGTACTCCATTATGTATATGCACCACATCTTCTTTATCCATTCATCTGTCAATGGACATTTTAGGTGGTTTTCATGTTTTGGCTATCGTGAATAGTGCTGCTATGAACACAGGAGAGCGTGCATCTCTTTGAATTACAGTTTATTCTGGATATGTCCCCAGGAGTGGGATTGCTGGATCATATGGCAACTCTATTTTTACTTTTTTGAGGAACCTCCATACTGTTTTCCATAATGGCTGCACCAACTTACATTCCTACCAAGAGTGTGGGAGGATTCTCTTTTCTCCACACCTTCTCTAGCATTTGTTATTTGTAGACTTCTTTTTTTAAATTTTTAATGCTTTTAATATAAATTTATTTATTTTAATTGGAGGCTAATTACTTTACAATATTGTATTGGTTTTGCCATACATCAACATGAATCCGCCACGGGTGTACACATGTTCCCCATCCTGAACCCCCCTCCCCGTACCATCCCTCTGGGTCATCCCAGTGCACCAGCCCCAAGCATCCTGTATCATGCATTGAACCTTGACTGGTGATTCGTTTCATATATGATATTATACATGTTTCAGTGCCATTGTAGACTTCTTAATGATGGTCATTCTGATCAGTGTGAAGTGGTATCTCATTGTAGTTTTTATTTGCATTTCTCTAATAATTAATGATGTTGAGCATCTTTTCATTTGCCTATTGACCATCTGTACATCTTTGAAGAAATGTCTGTGTAAGTCTTCTGCCCATTTTTTGATTGGGTTATTTGTTTTCATTGTTGTTGAGCCTTATGAGCTCTTTGCATGTTTTGGAAATTAGTCCCTTGTCAGCCACTTTGTTGCAAATATTTTCTCCTATTCTATAGGTTGTTTTTCCTTTTTGTTTATGGTTTCCTTTGCTGTACAAAAGCTAAGTTAGATTAGGTCCCATTTATTTATTTATTTTTGCTTTTATTTCTATTGCCTTGGAGGACTGTTCTAAGAAAACATTGGTATGATTTATGTCAGAGAATGCTTTGTCTGTGTTCTCTTCTAGGAATTTTATGGTGTCATGTCTTATATTTAAGTCTTTAAGCCATTTTCAGTTTATTTTTATGTATGGTATGAAGGTGTATTCTAACTTCATTGATTTACATGCAGCTGTCCAACTTTCCCAACACCACTTGCTAAAGAGACTGTCTTTCCCCCAATGTATGTTCTTGTCTCTTTTATCTAAGATTAATTGACCATGGGGATGTGGGTTTATTTCTGGGTTCTCTATTCTGTTCCATTGATCCATATGTCTGTTTTTGTGCCAGTACCATACAATTTCGATTATTTTAGCTTTGTAGTATTGTCTGAAGTCTGGGAGGGTTATGCCTCCTACTTCATTTTTTTCACCCTTAAGATTGCTTTGGCAATTTGGGGTCTTTTATGGTTGGCTATAAATTTCAGTATTTTTTGTCCTATTTCTGTGAAGAATATCATGGGTAATTTGATAGGGATCACATTAAATCTGTATATTGCTTTGAGTAGTATGGCCGTTTTTAACAATATTAACTGTTCCAATCCAAGAGCAATTAATTTCCTTTATTAATGTTTTGTAGTTCTCAGCCAAAAAGTTTTTTTTACTTCCTTGGTCAGGTCTATTCCTAAGCATTTTTTTTTTTTTTTCTGAGAGGGGTGGGTGGGATGTGATTTTAAAAGGGATTGTCTTTTTGTATTCCTTTTCTGATATTTCATTATTAGTATAAAGAAATGCAGCTGATTTCTATATGTTGAGCTTGAATCCTGCTACCTTGCTACATTCGTTTATCAGTTCTAGTAGTTTTCCTGTGGAGTCTTTAGGGTTTTCTATATATATCATCATGTCATCTGCATATAAGGACAATTTTGCCTCTTATCTTCCAATTTGGAATCACTTTATTTCTTTTTCTTGTCTGATAGCTATGACTAGACTCCCAATACTATGTTGAATAGAAGTGATGAGAGTAGGTATCCTTGTCTTATTCTGGATTTTAGTAGGAAGGCTTCTAGCTTTTCACCACTGAGTATTACATTGGTTACGGTTTTGTCATAAATAGCTTTTATTATGTTGAAATATGTTCCCTCTATACCCACTTTGTCTACCCTGAATCTTCAAGTCGCTGAGCCAACTCAATTATTCCTAGACTTCTCATTATGTAAGGAAAAGACCTGTCTTGTTGAACTCACTGTTATTTGAGTTTTCTGTTACATGTAGCCAAGCTAAATGTACACATGATACACCAAGAATCATGTGCTTGTGACCTGTGGTGGCCATGAGAATGACTTCTTACATCTTTGATGACAGGGAGCACAATTGACCAAGGGACCCAGCTGCTGCGTACTGAAACCCATCACTGCTTTCGTGCCAGGGCCAAATTTCCCATGGGCTGTTCCTGGCTAATGAATGAGCACAGATGGGATAATAAGGCAGGCCCATTCCTTGGAGATAGAAGGATAATGGGTGGCTTTGGCTGGAAAACTCCCCAATAGTGTTGCTGAACTTTCCTTAAAACTGTACTGAAGTCTAGGATGCTTCCACCAAATTTCCTTCTTCCCTCTTTCCTTCACTCAGGCTCAGACTTGTAGCGTGGTCTGATGTTTCTCCTAGGCTCACCTGGCTCCCTCTTCATTTTCTCTAACAAATCACTCTGAAAGGTTGTTATGTTGTAGCCACATGTTCCAGGAAACAAACTCACTCAGAAGGACAATGCAGATAGTGGAATGCAGTTTATTACATTGGCAGGCCCAAGGCAGAGTCTCCTCTTAGCCAAGGACCCCAACCAGTTTTTGTGAAAACCTTATATACCCTAAGTGTATGTGCCCAAACTCACCTCACCGAATTCCCTGAAGCTAGTCTGAACAAAGGAAAAGAAAGATACAATCGAAGTTAACCTGTGATTCATATGCCTTAAGCCTAGGTAGTTAACAGTGGACAATTATCAATGGTCTGTGGTCATACTCCAATAAGCATAATAGAATTTATGATTCTATTCAGTTACACAGATAATTAGGGTATTCTTTTGGGCGATGGAGAGTCTAGGTATGAGCCCTGGGGCTCTTCCATCTGGGGGTCTGGTTTTCCAGTTGGTATGTTGTTTCCATAGATACTGAGCATATAGCTCAAAGTCCACAGTCCGGCTCCAGATGGAGTCCTGCTTTCAAGATGGAGCCTGTTCTGTCTGTTTCCTCCTTCAGTTGCTGAACCATGAAAGACGCCAGGATTCTTGGCCTCCGGAGGAGAAGAATTCAATCCGGGGTCAGAGATGAGGTTCGATCGCTCAGAGCTTTTGTGTAATAAAGTTTTATTAAAGTATAAAAGAGATAGAGAAAGCCTCTGACAGAGACCTCAGAAGGGGGAAGAAAGAGTACTCCCCTGCTAGTCTTTAGCTGGATATTATAAAGCTACTAGCAGTCTGCTAACTGGAGAAAGGAAATGTCTCAAAACTCAGAGAATAGCACCAGGCCCCTCACCCAAAACATGCATTGAGATAACATTGGCACCAGGTGAGTCATCCCAGGCCATAAAACGATTGACATGAATCTTGATGAAAAGCATTTTATCTTACGTGTTTTTTTTTTAAACCACAATGAAAAATAAAATTTTAAAAAAGCTTTCTATTTTGGCTCGGGGAAACCACTGTGAAAGATTTGGGAAACTATAAAAACTTGAGTCTTCACTCACATTACTTTGCAAGTATCCTAAAGCTCTTATCTGTGTTATAGACGTGGAAGTCTAGACAATTTGTTATAGGTATGTTCTACAAGAAACGTGGAATTCCATTCAGCAGACCCATACTCAAAGAAAAAGCCTCAGCATTACATCAGAGGATTTTTTTAGTGAACAACTTGACAAAATGATTGAGTGGGGCCTCCCAAGTGGCGCTAGTGGTAAAGAACCTGCCTGCCAGTGAAGGAGACATAAGAGACACAGGTTCGATCCCTGGGTCAGGAAGATCTCCTGGAGAAGGGCACAGCAACCCATTCCAGTATTCTTGCCTGGAGAATCCCATGGACAGAGGAACCTGGCGGGCTACAGTCCATAGGGTCAGACACGACTGAAGCAACTTAGCTTGCATTATATCAAAAGATTGGCAAGTTTAAGTTTTAACTTAAAACACATTTATATGTTTTAAGTTAAAACATGCATAAATACAAACCATTTTTTATGATACTTCTTTTAAACTGACTTTCTTTGTTGTTCAACTGAGAAAGTCCTGGTTTCAGTTGCATCAGATAAGAGGGCTTCTACTGAAATAATGATAGTATATGTGAATTGCTTTATTGCACAATAATTATATGCCCAGTGTAAATGGCTTGAGTATAGCTTCAGCAGAATTATGAGCAGAGAGGAGGGATATTTCAGGCATTATGAAGAGGCTGGTAAACAGAGCTCTGGGAATAATGTCCTTCAAGATTGAAGGACCTGTTTGGCAGTGCTGAGAGGACTGGAAGAAGAGAAGGCTGTAGTCCAAGAGGCAAGAGGGGAGAATGGGATTCTTGAGCAAAACTGTTCTTGGTGATGGATGAAAAGTCCCATGGTGAGGCCATGGGAACAGGGTGGTGGCTGAAGGAGAGACAAAGGTCACTGGAGTGAGGAGGTCAGCTATAGAGGCAAGGCCAGGGTAGGTGGGTCATCCAACGAACTAGAAGGTCTTCTACACTGGCCGCAAGATTGGGCCTGGAGGAGAAATTAGGGGCCAGTGATGTGCTGGAAGCAGCTTGTACTGGCTCATGAGAGCCAAATGTTAAATTTTCAGTTTTATGATCTGGTTGTTAAACACAGCCATTATTAAAAATTTAATTATATTGCCTATAATGAAGTCAACTATATTAAAACAAAGATAGTAAATATTTAAAACTAATCACTTTTTAATACCTTTATGACATTTTACTGCTCATGTTCTTAAAATTACTTATGTTTCTTATCTCTGTGTGGTGGAAATACTATACAATGGTGTGCTATGGTACATCTTTGCTCAACTGTCTCCAGTGACATAATGTTGATAACTCAAAATCAGCCATGATGGAAATATTTACATCACAGGAATTTGAAATTCTACAATTGCAGAGCTTGATTTATTGTTTTGTTGTTTATCTGCACTCACTCATCAATTGCAGCTGTAGGTTGGCTGTAGATACAAGAGTTAAAAACCAATGAAAGCATTCTGTGGGAATCAATTGGCTATATGAATTTTACAATGAGTACTGTATGTTTTATTATGTGTTGTTTATGTCATATACATATCAGTAAAACAATAAATATATGTGTATATTCATGAATATATTTCTCATAAAGAGCCAGTTGTTAAACATTTAGGAAATGTACCTCTGAACTAAGGTCTCATCTCCCTGAGCCTGGCACTGAGGTGATGGTGAGCAATTCATATGGGGCTCTGCTCCTTCCCCACAGCCCCAGAACTCACAGGCTCATGAGGAGTCAAGACATCTAGGTAACAACACAGCACTGAGTGGCAGAGAGAGAAGCAGCAAGACGAGGTATCTAGTCTCGGCAGCCACCCTGAGGCGTGAGACTCATGTGGGCACTCAAAGGACGAGTAGGAATCAGCCAGTCAGACGGACCACACGAGCTAAACCCAGCTGTTGACAGAAACAATGAAGGACAGAAGGCAGGAAGTCTCGGGACACAGGGCATGGTGTGTCTGCCAGAGAGAAACCAGCAGGCTCTGGGGGGCTCCACCTGGCCTCGTGGTACTCAGAGGGTGGAGTCAGGGCAGCTTCTACTAGCAAGGGTCCTCTGGACCCCAGTTCTTAAGAGTAGAATTTCCGGGCAAAGCGGTGGGGTGGGAGTCAGATGAGGGGGAGAGAGGATGGAACAGCATGTGCAAAGGCAAAGAGGTAAAGGGAATCTGAATTCTTAGAGCTGCAGGCAGTGCTGGGTGACAGCCGCAATAGAGAGAGCCTCAGGAGGGTTCTCAGCAGGAGAGTGGTGAGGCTGAGATCCCTGCGACTGCTTGGAGGAGAATGGTTTGAGAGAGTGTCAGGTGGGGAAGCAGTAAAGAATGCAATGTCTTTGAGGAGACTATCGCAGAGGTGATGGAAGAGGGTAGTGGGTATGGGAAAGCAGAATTGATGGGACTTAATTTTCAGGGTCTGGCTTGGGTAACTGAGGTCTGACATAATCATTTTTTAAAGAGTACCCACCAATTATTGTGTAGAATATTCTTCAAATTGGGTTTGTCTGATGTTTTCCTTGTGATTAAATTGAGGCTATGCATTTTGGAGGTAAGAATATCGCAGTCAGTGAAGCATATCAGAAGGTGTACAATGTCAGTGTGTCTTATCACTGATGATAGAGCCAATTTTGGAGGCAGGATCACAGGAGGAGGCACAAATAGGGTGGAAAATATCTGGGGTTCCAGCTTGGGATAGGACTGGAATGCAGAAGAGAATTCAGGCCAGAGACAGAGCTCTGGGAGCCTAGGTTACTGAAGAGGTAGCAGAAGACTTTGCAGGGGGCAAGGTTGCCAGGGAATAAGGTATCAGGCTGAGGAGGGGGAAGGGAGACCATGGAGGTAAAAGCCAGACTGGCTTTGCAATATATTAATATATAACTTTTCAGGCAGATGAAGACTGGAACGTGACCTGTGGATTTGGGATCTAGGGACTTAGCCAGTGACCACAGCCGGCGCTTACCAGGCCAGGCCCAGGCTGGGGTTTGTGAAGAGTACTTTCTCTCTGGACAGTTGGCTGAAGCACGCTGGGAGGGGCACTCCTGTTCTAATTCGATGAGTGTGAGCAGTGGATGTTGCATATTCAGAGCTGCTGGCAAGGCTGCAAGGGGTGGTGGTGATGAAAATGAGCTGTGTATAGGCCAGCAGGCTGCCCAACACCCAGCACTTTTAGCTGCCAGCAAAGCAACCTAGCTGATGGAGCATTAGCCCTAGAAGTGTTAGTGGATGCCAAGCGCAAGTGCAGCCGTGGCCGCCCCCAAGTGGTCTATTGGAGGCACTGCCTGTAGAAGAGAAGCCATGAGGGGTGGTCCTTGACCTGGGTTTCACATGTAGGCAAGAGGTTGGAGGTGTGGAATCATCTTTGTTCGCCAGATTCAGGCTGCCTCAGGGATCCCTATTTTTTTTTTTTTAACACTAACAGGCCTTTCAGTTCAGTTCAGTTCAGTCGCTCAGTCGTGTCTGACTCTTTACTGAGTTATAATCAGTAAGTTTTCAGTTTGGTAAGTTTAGGTGCTTTTATATACCTTATAACTATCACCCCAAACAAAATCTAGAATATTTCCACCACCCAGAAATTTCTTTTACATCCCTTTCCTGTCAGTCTACCCCCATCCCCAACCAGGAACCACTTTTCTCCTGTCACATTAATTTTCCTGTTTTTGAACTTCCTATCAGTGGAATCACATAATATTTTTGTTTTTGCTTTTGGCTGCTTGCCCAGTATGCAGGATCTTAGTTTCTGTCTTGAACCTGGGATAACTGCAGTGGAAGCGCTGAGTCCTAACCACTGGGCCACCAGGGAATGCCCCCCTTAGTATGTATTTTTTTGATCTACCTTATTTTGCTCAACATAATGTTTTTGAGATTCACTCATGTTGTAGTTATCAATTGCTCATTCATTTGTACTTCTGATTCCATTGTTTGAATATACAATCATTTATTTATACATTTTCTTGTTGATGCCTGTCTCTGGGTTTTAATTACTACAGATAGAGTTGCAATGAATTTGCAAGTCTCTTGTGAATATATGTTTTTATTTTTCTTGGGTGTATACATAGGAGTAGAACTGATAGATTAGATGGTAACTCTCAGTTTAACTCCTTGAGGAACTGCCAAACTGTGTTGCAAAGCGGCTGCACCATTTACATTCCTTCCAGCCACGTATAAAGGTTCCAATTTCTCCCCATCCCTGTTGTACTTGTTATTATTTGCCTTTTTTATTATAGCCATTCTAGTGGGTGTGAAATGGTATCTCATGATGATTTTGACTTGCATTTCCCTGATGACTAATGATACTGAGCATGTTTTCAAGTGCTTATTGGCCATCTGTATATCTTCTCTGGAGAAATTTCTATTCCAATTCTTTTTCTATTTTATAGCGGATTGTTTGTCTTTTTTATTATTGAGTTGTAAGAATTCTTAATATATTCTAGATGCAAGTCTCTTATCAGATATATGGTTCAAAAGTATTTTTTCCCATTCTGTAGGTTGGGTTGGGGAGGTTCCAGTCTGGCTGGGGAAAGAAGACAAATGTGGGGAGTGAGAAGATGGGAAGGAGATGCTGAGGCGAGAGGCACTGTAGGGGAGATCTAGGGTGAATTCTCTGAGCTTCAAGCTGCCCACCTAGGTAGAGACTGGATTGGACGGACTGCTCTGACATTGCCCTGGCTCTGCAGCAAGAATATGTGTCACTGTATACTCAGCGCTGTGCCATCAGGCATATATACTTACATTAAGTGTCAGGGACTTGGCATTCTGTAAGACCAGGAGCATGAGTGGGATGGAGGCGGAAGAAGTCTCTTTCTTAAAAAAGGAGACTCCATTTTGCAAACTTCCACAGGACTAATGGGTGACCTTGGAGGCAGCCTGATGTGGCCTTAAGAGCCAGTCAGGCTTGGATTCAGATCTTGGGTACAGCTGACACGGCTACTAGTGCTCCTTTAGCTGTTCCTGACGGCTTCCTATATCCTTATTCTAATATCCTTACTATGTATATATTTAATTGTAAATATAGTTTAAATATGTATATAGTTTAAATGTAAATATAAATTTTTAGCAACACTGCATGGCATGTGAGATCTTAGTTCCCCAACCAGGGATCGAACACATCCTCTTGCAATAGAAGCATGGAGTCTCACCCACTGGATCACCAGGGAAGTCCTTGTAAATTCTTTTATTCTTACAGTATGTGAACCCCTGGGGTTTTCTGCTTAAGGGTTTTCTCTGCTCAGAAGGCACACAGGACGCAGAAAAGTCTGAGAATTCAGGAGCAGCCCTCAGCCCTAGTTTCCTCATTCTTTGATAGTACAACAATACAATACAATGGTATTCTTCACTGTGTCTTGGAGGTCCCCAGTAGAATCGGGACCCCCATTGCCCACTGTTCATTATAGCACCCTGAATTGAGTTCCTTTCATTTCTTTGTTTCTACTTTGTCCACTCCTCTACTAGTGCTTTATGAGATCATCTCTCAAGTAGACCAGTGTCTGTTTCTGGGGAAATCCAACCTAAAGATACTGGTTCTTCCACTTCTTAGATTCTATTTTCTTGGGCAGATCATCTTACCTCTCTGAAGCTTATTTTCCTTATCTACAAAATGAGGATAAAAGCATTTCCTTCATAGGGTAGTCATGAGGTTTAGCATCTCACTCAGGTATATTTAGAGCTCAGTAAATACTAGTCCTCTTTTCTTCCCGGTTGTTTATTGTCCTGTAAACAGATTTTCTCCCAGAGATTGTTGGGTGGACATGCCTCAGTAAGCCATAGCTGAGCGGGAATGATGAGCAGCCTGGAGCTGGTCCCATAGGTGACTGGATTACTATTCCCAGTCACTTGCTGCCTCTCTGCTGTTGGATTAAACATCCCTACTGTTTGTCATGTCTTGCATCCTCTAAACAGTGGTCCCCAACCTTTTTGGCACCAGAGACTGGTTTTGTTGGAGACAATTTTTCCATGGACTGGGATGGGGGATGGTTTGGGGATGATTCAAGCACATTACAATTAGTGTGCGCTTTATTTCTATCTTTGTTACATTGTGAAGTAATTATACAGCTCACCATTATGAAGAATCTATGGGAGCCATGAGCTTATTTTCCTGAGCTCAGGTGGTAATTCGAGTGATGGGGAGTGACTGTAAATGCAGATGAAGCTTTGCTGGCTCACCCAAAGCTCACCTCCTGTTGTGTGGCCTGGGGATTGAGGACCCCTGCTCTAGAGGGAGCAAGTCTCCCTGTTGCCCATGCTTTAGACATAGGACGTGCTTTGGTGAGTGGCATGTGAGCTGATGTGACATTTACCACATCTGAGAAGAAGCTTTAACTGTTACTGCGTGGTTTGGCTCTGGCTCTTTTTTTAACTCCTGCCCTCACCATGAGAAAGAGGTGTCCCCAGAGCTTGGCACTCATTAGACACTTACTGTGTACCAGGCATTGTCTCAATTGTTACATATGTCTACACATGTTATTAATAATTCATTTCATTCTCACAGGAACTCTAAGACATAGGTACCATTATTATCATCCTTATTTTACGTTTTTGGAAAACTAAGATTCAGTAAGGGCGACTGCCTTGCACAAACGTACACAATTGGGAAAGGGGAGGCAGTCTGCCTTCTAGGTCCATGTTCCTAACCACTGCACTATGCTGTTTCTCACAGCTGATCAGCAAACGCTTGTCAAGTAAAAGTTTGTTCAGTTCAGTTCAGTCGCTCAGTCATGTCCGACTCTTTGCGACCCCATGGACTGCGGCATGCCAGGCCTCCCTGTCCATCACCAACTCCCGGAGTTCACTCAAACTCATGTCCATTGAGTCCGTGATGCCATCCAACCATCTCATCCTCTGTTGTCCCCTTCTCCTCCTGCCCTCAATCTTTCCCAGCATCAGGGTCTTTTCCAATGAGTCATTTCTTCACATCAGGTGGCCAAAGTATTGGAGTTTCAGCTTCAACATCAGTCTTTCTGATAAATATTCAGGACTGATTTCCTTTAGGATTGACTGGTTGGATCTCCTTGCAGTCCAAGGGACTCTCAAGAGTCTTCTGCAACACCACAGTTCAAAAGCATCAATTCTTTGGTGCTAAGCTTTCTTTATAATCCAACTCACATCCATACATGACTACTGGAAAAACCATAGCTTTGACTAGACTGACCTTTTTTGGCAAAGTAACGTCTCTGCTATTCAATATGTTATCTAGGTGGGTCATAACTTTTCTTCTAAGAAGCAAATGTCCTTTAATTTCATGGCTGCAGTCACCATCTGCAGTGATTTTGGAGCCCCCCAAAATTAAGTCTGTCACTGTTTCCCCATCTATTTGCCATGATGTGATGGGACCAGATGCCATGATCTTAGTTTTCTGAATGTTGAGTTTTAAGCCAACTTTCTCACTCTCCTCTTTCACTTTCATCAAGAGGCTCTCTAGTTCTTCTTTGCTTTCTGGCATAAGGGTGGTGTCATCTGCATATCTAAGGTTATTGATATTTCTCCCGCCAATCTTGATTCCAGCTTGTGTGTCATTCAGCCCAGCGTTTCTCATGATGTACTCTGCATATAAGTTAAATAAGCAGGGTGACAATATACAGCCTTGATGTACTCCTTTTCCTATTTGGAACCAGTCTGTTGTTCCATGTCCAGTTCTAAGTGTTGCTTCCTGACCTGCATACAGATTTCTCAAGAGGCAGGTCAGTTGATCTGCTATTCCCATCTCTTTCAGAATTTTCCAGTTTGTTGTGATCCACACAGTCAAATGCTTTAACATAGTCAATAAAGCAGAAATAGATGTTTTTCTGAAACTCTCTTGCTCTTTTGATGATCCAACAGATGTTGGCAATTTGATCTCTGGTTCCTCTGCCTTTTCTAAATCTAGCTTGAACATCTGGAAGTTCACTGTTCATGTGCTGTTGAAGCCTAGCTTGGAGAATTTTGAGCATTACTTTACTAGCATGTGAGATGAGTGCAATTGTGCAGTAGTTTGAGCATTCTTTGGCATTGCTTTTCTTTGGGATTAGAATTAAAACTGACCTTTTCCAGTCCTGTGGCCACTGCTGAGTTTTCCATATTTTCTGGCATATTGAGTGCAGCACTTTCACAGCATCATCTTTCAGGATTTGAAATAGCTCAACTGGAATTCCATCACCTCCACTAGCTTTGTTCGTAGTGATGCTTCCTAAGTTTGTTTAAATGATTGTAATTCATGAAACACTGTTTCCTTCTATTTATCCAGATTCTGAAGGTACAATCTACTGGGACAAAGATGGGCTTCTGATTTTGGACCTGGGGACTTTTCCTGCCTCAGTTTTTAGCCAAATAAGAGATCCTTCTAATTCTCTTGATTGGGGAAAGGTCATTTATGGCTATCAGATAGGAACCCAAATAATTCTCCTGTAGGATCCACATGTGGAGAAGGTGATGGCACCCCACTCCAGTACTCTTGCCTGGAAAATCCTATGGATGAAGGAGCCTGGTGGGCTGCAGTCCATGGGGTCTTGAAGAGTCGGACACGACTGAGCGAGTTCACTTTCACTTTTCACTTTCATGCATTGGAGAAGGAAATGGCAACCCACTCCAGTGTTCTTGCCTGGAGAATCCCAGGGACGGGGGAGCCTGGTGGGCTGCTGTCTGTGGGGTCGCACAGAGTTGGACACGACTGAAGCGACTTAGCAGCAGCAGCAGCAGCAGGATCCACATGGATCATGAGATATCTCCTGTAAATTCCACATGGATCCCAAACATCTCCACTGTAGATTTCAGCTCAACCTCAGACCCCTCTCCTGGAGGTTCATGTGAACCCATATATATTTCCTAAGGCCCACATGGACTCCCAACATCTCCTCTGTAGGAGCCACGCTTGATAACCTCCTCAGGGTCACATTCATCATTTCATTGGGTACTCTCATAACTCTGTAAATCAGTTAAAGCTTGTCTTATGGCAAGATAGAGGGCAGTGATTATGAGAGTGAACCAGGGACAGGATCAAAAGCAGAATCTTCTTGTCTTGCTCTGTAGCCCATGACTCCTCTGTCCTGCATAGATCATGCTTCCTGCTCAAGACTCCATAGCCTCTGAAGCTCCCTCCCTTTTCTTGCCTCTCCTGCACTAACTCCTGTCTGCCTTTCTTCACTCCCACTCCTTTTCTAACCCAGCTGTGGGAGTGAGGCTCCACTCCCAGCAGGCTGAGACCATACAATGGGCCCTTATTCTGGGCAAAGAATCCCCACAGTGTCTCCCACCCACTGAGGCCCCCTTCTAGGCCCAGGATGGTGTGGGTGGAGGGCACCATGAAGGGCAGGAGCTATTTATTGGCTGGTGGCATAGAGGGTGGTCCTGATTGTAGATATCCCACAAGAGGTTTACATATGAAAACATCACTCACAATGAAAGCCTGTCTGTCTTTTACTCCCAGCCTCATCTCTCCAAGTGGGTCTCTGGCAACTCTCATTGATTCTGGGCTTTAAAACATTTACCCTAGTCTCTACTCACTTTCAGTGTTCATCTCTGCATATCAGCCTCTTTTTTTTTAAATATGTATTTTAAATATTTATTTATTTGGCTGTACCAGGTCTTAGTCTCAGCATGGGGGATCTAGTTACCTAACCAGGGATCAAGCCCGGGCCCCCTGCATTGGGAGAACAGAGTCTTAACCACTGGACCACCAGGGAAACCCATAGTCTCTTTCTTATTTTCTCTCTCTCCCTTTCTCTTTTTCACTCTTTCTTTTTCTGTTTTTTCTTTATAAGCCTCTCCCTTTCTATTCTTCTATGTAGCTTGTCTGTTTCTTATTTCTTTCTCACTTCATCATGCTCTCTTCTTCATCTTTCCTTGTCTTTTTTTCTCTCCAAATCTTAATCTCTCCATGACTCTGTTCTTCGTGTTTCTATGACTTTATGTTCATGGCTCTGCTCTCTTGTCTTTCTATGTCTGGTTTTTTGGATTTGTGTTTCCTTGTCTATGTCTCATTTCTGACTCTTTATATTTCATCTCTAATTTTCCACCCTCTATCCCCTCTCTGTCACTTTGGCCCTGTAGATCCGAAGGACTTTCATCAGTCTCCTGCTTATGAAGCTCCCTCTCCCTCTTCCTTTCTGGTACACCCAGAGGCTCCTGGAACTGGCATGGGAGGTTATTCTCCCAGTTTACAGATTTGGAAGCCGAGGCTCTGATTGTTGGTACCAGACTCCCATTTCTGGATCTCTTCCTCGACGTTCTCGACTTGCTCCTGTCCGCGTAGTGCCTGCCCACAACCTGATCCGGCCCAGAGTCCGGAACTTAGCACCTCGGACAGCTCCCGCAAGGTGAAGGGGCGGCCAGGCCTTTCTTCTCGCGAGTGCAGAAGCCGCGGCCCAGTGAAAGCTCGGGAATCTCGCGAGAACAGCTGCTGCAGGCCGAGGTGGCGCGGGCGCGCGAGGAACTGGCCCGAGGCGCGCGCGTGCGCGAGCGCGCGCGCACCCCGCCTCCAGCCCCGGAGCGGCTCGCAGCCGGCTCCGAGCCGCATCGCTGGGTGCAGCGCAGCGCGGTGGCCTTTCTGCAGCCGAACGACAGCGGCGGGTGAGTCCCGGGTCCAAGGGCCCAGAGAAGGGCCTTGCAGGGAGGTTGGGCGCAGGTGGAGAGAGGGTCACCCGATCTCCAGCTTTGTACCTGCTACGCTTCACCTTTGGATGCAGGGGGTAGGTCGAGCTGGAGAGGTGGAGAGTCGAGGTGACCTTCCCTGTTAGGGCGGGGGAAGAATGCTTTAGGTGCCCCAAGCCTCCACCAGCCCTCACCATCCCCATTCCCGGCTCCCGCAAAGGGAACCCGGGTCTTGGATGACGTCAGACCCCTGGATTCTGGAACCTGGAACCCAAGGCCCACCTGGCGTTCCCAGCAAACAGTCCTCCTCCTGGGGCCCTCCTCCTGGCGCACGCGGCCGGGGAGGGGGGCGCCTGGAGGCGGGGTGACTGTGGCCTCTTTAGGGGTCCTTCTTGACAAGAGGCGCCTGCAGGAGGAGCAGTTGTGTTCCCCAGCCCCCACCTAACCGAGGCAGCGGGCCTTTGGACCACTGGTCTGAGCCACCTCCGGTTTTCGGGATGGGTGCACTGGTTTGAGCCTGGGGTCCAACGGGGCTTCAGGGTGGTATGTGGAGGGCCCAGATGGAGCTCATTGTAACGCTGACAGGATTCGGTCACGAGGATGGGGGGAGATACTTGGAAACCCATCTCGGTCCCTGCCTCTGGAGGCCCCCAATCTAGAGGTTAGGGGAAGCAAGTAGAGTCTTGGACAGAGAATTTGCCATTTCAGGCAATTCAAACCCATAATGCCCCAAGTCCAGGATGAGGGGTTTAGGGAGGGCCAGGCAGACTTTCCTGTGGACACCAGGAGCACAAGGAGAAAGGGAGACAAGAGCCAGTGAACAAGAGCCTGCTCTTGGAAGAGGTGAGATTTGGATGAGAAGAGAGGTAACGGAGGGCACTTCCAGAAATGGCCTGGACTAAGGCTCAGAGCGGGGAACCAAGCATAGCTGTTGGGAAGCCTGGCCTGTGAGCCCAGCCTTGTGACTGATCCCCATGGGGTGGGGAAGTCTGGAAAATTTTGTAGCCTATGCCCCACCTGTTCTGTCTTCAAGGGGCAGGACTCTGAAAGAGGGGAATGGTTCTTGCAGGGAGATTTTGTTTGGGGCTGCACAGATCTTGCTAGTTGAGATTTGATCTGGGTTTGGTGAGCCTGAGTTGCTGAGAGAGGACTAACTGGTCACTGGGCCACAGAAAGAGGGTCTTCTTAGGTCTAGCAAAGCCATGGAGAGTTAGCACGATCCTGGGAGAGGAGCTCTGGATAGGGGCCCTGGGCTCTGTTCCTTTTTTAACTTTTTCTCTGGCTGGCTGGCCACCTTTGAACAAATTGATTCCCCTCTCTGGGCATCTCTTTGCCAGCACGTTTCTCTTGGGATGAAATAATAGGACTAAGTACTGACCTCCCTTGAGGAAGCTGCGTGTTCTAGTTTAGAGCTTCCCTCTCAGTTTTTCTCCCTCTTCCTTTTCTCCCTTCTCCCTCTGCCTTCCTCTTCCTGTCCCTGCCCCCATCCCCCGAGCTGTTCCTCTGCAGGCTGCACTTCTGTTCTTGCTGACAGCCTGGAGTTTCTGAGGTTTGCTGGAGGAAGTGAGGTACAGCAGGGCTCATGAAACTGTGGGGTTAGCCTGATTGTGGGGAGGGTGTCTGTTGCTCCACTCCCACCCCTGGGCTTGGGAGGGCTACAGGAAGCTGAAGTCACAAGAATGGAAGGTTCCAAGCTCCTTTGCTCTGTGTCCACATCTTAAGCAAGAATGTGATTGACTTGTTCTCTGTGCTCTGTTCTGTGCTGAGTCCCTTCTGGAAGCCCCATCCATGATGGAACCAGAAAAAGACTGGATGAGAATGAGTGAGCATTTGTTGCCCAATAACTGGTTCAGAATATAAATAGTGGGATGCACAGCAGGGATGTCTAGAAGGGCTTCCAAAAGAGGTGGGATATGAGAAAAACGGTAGGACTGAGAGGAATTGGCAGGGCTCTGGTTTAGGGTCACTGGAAGCAGATGGATGGCTCGATATGATCGGCATGAAGCTGGAAAGCGGGTCAGTGTGTGGACGAGAAGCAGAAGGTGGTGGGTGGGAGCTTTGTAGCTGATTGACACAAGGCCTTGACTGCCAGGCACAAGATCAGTAGGGGCTACTGGAGAGTCATCACAGGACAGTGATAGCCATGCCAAAAGAGTAGTGTTTTCTGAGAAAGATTCAAACCCTGATGCTGGGAAAGATTAAGGGCAGGAGAAGGGGGCAACAGAGGATGAGATGGTTGGATGGCATCACCGACACAGTAGACATGAGTTTGAGTGAACTCCAGGAGATAGTGAAGGACAGGGAAGCCTGGAGTGCTGTAGTCCATGTGGTCACAAGGAGTCAGACACAACTTAGTGACTCAACAACTGGAGAGTCATCACAGGACAGTGTGAGCAATGCCAGGAGAGTAGTGTTTTCTGAGAAAGAGTCTTGGTTCTGGGACATCAGGGCTGGGGATATGGGATTGGGTGTGGGGTAAGGAGACCAGAGGTAGAGCCAGAGGGGGAAACTTCCATCTTAGCAGATAAGCTCTGGGTGGGCAGGAAGAAAATGACCATTTCTATGCCAAGCATGGGGCTCATGCTGGTGAGTAGGGAGCCCTGGAACAAACCACAGGTCTCTGTCCTGATCTGAGGCCAGACTTGACTCCCTTCTTTTTGGCATGGACCTCACTCTTTTTACTGTGGGACCTTCTGTCCCCTCAACTTCACAGTTAGAAATGGAATAAATTATAGTTTGTCTTTTGAACAAAATTCAGTTAGTATTTGCTATCTTACTGATAACTAAGGAAGTGTTCCCTTAGGCCTGCATCTTTAGGGGGATATGTAGCACTCCCAGTGTCTCCCAACATTATGAAAGACTCTCAGTTGAGGAATGACTTGCTATTTCTCTCCTTTTGCAGTTTAGGAGCTTTGGTTCGCAGAGGCCAGTCATTGCTGCTCCCCTCTCGCCCTGCCCAAGTATAAAGGCTAATCCCTGACAGAAGAGCAGAGGATCCTGGAACCTTCCATTCTTGTGACCTCAGCCTTCTGTAGCCCTCCCATGCCTAAATTCTTTCTGGGCTAACAGTCTACAAACAAGGCAGTCTTGCCCTGTGCTCTGGCCCTGAGCGCTGGCTTTCCCACCATCAGTACTTTGCTACACTGACTTCTCTGTAACACCTTTGGGAGGCAGCCTGGGACCAGATGGGGGTCAGGTTGGAGCCAGGGTTCCAGCCTCCTCCCTTGAGGCTTCTACAATCTAGCTGTTGCCCACTCTCCCTCCGCCTCTCTTCTTTGTTTTCCTGGAGGACGTTAGTGTTGGACTGCAGTCTCCCATTCCACAGCCCATTGTCTCATGCGAGGTGATGCCTCCTTCAGCTGCTCCTTCTGCCGGCTACACCTAGTCTGGTCATCGCTGGCATGTGGCCACCTCTGAAACCTTCAACCCCAGTATTGTTCTCTGACCACAGTCCAATTTCTGTTTTACCTGCCTTGGGACCTCTAGGAGACCTCAAGTTCTCTGACACTTCCATTTTCTCTATCTCACGAGCATGGCACCTACCATGTCCTTCCTGGACTTCATGGTCCTGGATTTTAACCAGCTCTTGCCCTCAGGGACCATGTCATTGGCCCGTGTGTCCCACCCCAGAGCAGACCACCCCCCCTCAATTCCTCCCAGTTCTGGACTCTACACTAAGAATGTGGAAAACTTCTGGTGGCCGTCACATACCAGGATAGTCTCGTTTTGCTTCCATGGAGGGTCTCCAGCCTCAGCTGTCCCTTCATCACTTCTCGGGACCATCATCACTTTCCTCTTCCCATCAGCTGTCCATCCTATTCCATGGGAAGAGAAGTCCAAACTTGGACCATTATCCCAAAGCCTCTTTACTCATGTAGAGGGTTAGTTGAGTGGTGTAAGTGGAAGTTGGAACCATACCTGTGTTTCTCTACTTCTTGAATCCTAGGGCTCCTAGTCTAATACACCCACTCTGTGCTATGGATGCCGGCCCTTCCTGTCTCCTGAGATATCGGTGTCTGTCAGCTGTTTCCCCCTCTACTGTATCTTTAGTATCTCCGCTCTTTTTCCTTAACAATACTGTCTGCCCTGCTTATTAATGTGCTCAAGTCTCCTATCTGGAAAAACCCATCTAACTATATGTCTTCCTCTAACTGCTGTTGCTTTAAACCTATGACTTTGTGCATAGTGATATAGATATAGAAAAGTGATGTAAGATGTTGTAGACGTTTTAGAAAATAAAGATAAAAGAAAGACAATAATATAATCTCACTGTCAAGAGATGGCTATTAATCCTTTAATGCATGGTATTTCATTCTTGACACTAATATTCCCTGTGTTATATTAAAGTCTCAGCTGAGTTTTAAAAAAAATTAGTCTGCTAGACGTATCCCTCTTCCTCTCCTCATATTCCCTCATTTCTTGGCAACTGCCCTCTGCTCCACCACTCCCTGAAGCTGTGACCTTCTAATTTCCCGAATCAGCCCATGTCACAACTGACTGCTCCGTGGCCATGGACATTGTTGACATTAATGACTGGTTGACCAGTCATTAAAAAGGTTGAAATAACCTGTGTTCATTGATGTGAAACATTTTCATGGGATATTGTTGAGTGGTTATAAACTAGCATGTATAAAATGACCTCATTTTTGTCATATATGCTTGTGTGTGTGTGTGTGTTCAATTGTGTCCAACTCTTTGCGACCTCGTGAGCTGTAGCCCACCAGGCTCCTCTGTCCATGGGATTTGACAGGCAAGAATACTAGAGTGGGTTGCCATTTCCTTCTCCACATATATGCTTATGTATACATAAAAACCAGAAACCTAAAGGTCAGACTGTTAAAGGGGTGACCTCTGAGAAGGTGGATTTTGGAAGAACCTGTGTTTTCTCCTTTATGGACTTTGATTTGTTTTAACTTGCAGATATTTTTATGTATGTTGCTAAAAAGCAACATAATTTCACTTTATTAAAAAAAACTTTGAGGTTATATTTTTTTAAAAGAAGAATAGAGTCCTTCAGTCTCTCCCAAGACTCAGGATAAAGCTCAAATTCTGCTCATGGCCTTTAAGGCCAGGATGACTGGCCCCTCCCATCTCTTGGCCCTATTTTTGCCTTTTTTTCACTCCTTCCACTTTAGGCTTTATCTGTGCTCTGCTTTCTGTTTCTTGAACTTGCCATGCCATAGTTCTGACCTTCCCTTTGCACATGTTTTTCTGGTTCTTTCTTTTCCTGGCCAACTCTTATTTATCCTTCAGGATTCAGCTCTGCTATCACCTCCTCTGTGAAGCCCTCCCTGGCTCCTCCAGGATGGACCAGGGAGGTGCTCCTCTGGGTTCTCACAGCTTTGTGTACTTGCTCTTGTGGAGCACTTCTCGGACTGTGTTATAATTGCCCACTGACTTAGTTACATCCTCTACTCTTACCTCCTCCCTTTCGACTCAAACTTCCCTCCCATATTGCAGAGAAGATTGAAGCAGATATATGGGACTCCCACTGTCCTTTCCAAGACCTCAGACCTCCCCCATCTGCTTGCATCATGTTTTTCTCCCCATCTCCTTGCACTGGACCCCATGCTTCTCCCTGTTTCAAGGGCTTGCTCTGTTAATTAAGTTCTGTCTCTGTTGTAATTGCAACTCTTCCCTGGAACTTTCACATCTCGAGCTTATTAACATCCTAAACAGACAACCTTGAGCCATAGTCTCTCCTTGAACTACTTGTCTTACCCAGGTATTACCCTATTTCTGTTTTCTAACAAGGCAGGCTTCTTCAAATTGTTGTCTATACCTGCTCTCAGCTTACATGTTCAACTATTAATGTATAGTTTGGCTGCTACCACCCCCAACCCCTCAGCCCAGCTCCTACCACCTCCAGAGTAGTTCTTGCTGGGGTCACAGGTGACTTGCTGCTGCTGAGCGAACTGAACATTTTTCAGTCCAGGCCTTTTGATGCTGGACCTCTCAGTGGCATCTGTCACATTTGTCCACTCTCTACTCCTGGCTTTGGAGACTTCACACTCTCCTGGTTTTCCTCCTGCCTCATCAACTGCTCCTGCTCATTCTTTGCCAGCTTTTCTGCTTGACTTTTCTTTTCATTTATTTTTTTTTAAACAGGTAATACATTTACACGATTCATAATTCAAAAAGATGTCCTGAATTTCATCAGTTCTAAAATAAACACTTTGATATTTCTGAAAACATTTTAATGTCTGTATCTTTGAAATTTTGGCATCTTATCATTATAAATTGGTGGGTTTTATTTTCTTTCTTTTGGTAAATAATATAATGATCTAAAAGTTGATGGTGTCTTGGATTTGATGGTATAAAGATTCATAGTAAATGGGATTTCCCTGGCCATCCAGTGGTTAAGACACCGTGCTTCCACTGCAGGGGGCACAGGTTTGATCCCTGGTCTGGAAGATCCTGCATGCCTCATGGTGTGGCCAAAAATAGAAGAAAAAAAAAAAAAAACAGATACATAGTAAAAATTATTCCTCCTGTCTACTCCCATGTCTATGCAGTTCCTCTGTCCCCCAGGAACCACAATTATTTTTTATTGATGTCCTACTAGAGATTCTTGATTCTTTGTGTATATATAGCCAAATACAACTATATATTTTTTCCCTGACTTAAAATATTTATCTATTTTTATGAAGTGTAATTGACATATATTACTTTCAGGTGTACAGCATAATGATATTTGTATATATTGTGAAATGATTGCCATAAATTCTAACCAGTGGACCTCCAGGAAATTTCCTGACATTTTTTGCAGAACGATTTGAAAATAAGTAGCAGACAAGACATAATATTTCTAAATACTTCAGCATGTGTCTTCTAAGAACCAAAGTATTATTGTATGTAACCACAGCACCTAAGAAATTTAACACTTACTTGCCTGGAAAATCCCATGGATGGAGGAGCCTGGTGGGCTGCAGTCCATGGGGTCGCTAAGAGTCAGACACGACTGAGTGACTTCACTTTCATTTTTCACTTTCATCCATTGGAGAAGGAAATGGCAACCCACTCCAGTGTTCTTGCCTGGAGAATCCCAGAGACGGGGGAGCCTGGTGGGCTGCCGTCTGTGGGGTCGCACAGAGTCGGACACGACTGAAGCGACTTAGCAGTAGCAGCAGCAACAGTAATATCTTCTATTCAGTCTGTATTCAAATTTCTCTACTCATCCTAAAAATGTCCTTTATAGCTATGATTTAAAAATCCAGGACCACTCATTGCACTTGGTTGCAATCTCCTGCAAGTCTCCTCTCTGAGTCCCTCTACCAATTTCTATCTTTCATGACATTAACATTTATCTGGGAGAATTTCCCACAATCTGGACATGTCAGATTCTTTTTTATAATAATTATTTTCAGATTAAACATTTTGGCAGTAATACTACATAGGTGATGTTGTGTTCTTCTATGAGTCATGTCAGGAAGCACATAATGTCCTATTGTCCCATAATCAGGCAAGTTTGAGAAGTTTGGTCACTTGGCCTGCCAGATCCTTTCATTACAGAAGTAACTTTTCTCTCTTGTGATTAATAAATAACGTGGTGGTGGTGGTGGGGGGGGGTGACACTCAGACTGTGTGTTTCCCCTCTTCCCCAGCCATCTTTCACCCAGCGGTTTAAGCAGCTGTTGATGATCCCTGCCTGTGTCAGTTCTACGTAGGCGTTACAAAATGATGATTTAAAAAATTACATCATTCCTTCTGTCTTAGAACTTTTCCTGCCCATCTCCCTTTCTTTTGTGTGTTATAGTGAACTTTCACATTCTTTTCTTTCAGTGTGTTATCATCCCTAACTCATATTATTCATATTTTTCCTCCAGCTTTTTATCTTGAAAACTTTAAAGTTGAAAGAATAAAACAGGGACACTCATGTAACTTTGCTGAGATTCACCAGTTGTTAACATTTGCTACATTGCTTTGATTCTGTCTATATCTATTCATTATTCCTTATTTTTTGAACTATTTGAAGATTCAGATATCACAACACTTTACCCCTAAGCACTGGAGCACATATTTCCTAAGAAAAAGGACATTTTCCTGCATAACCTCAAGAACACTATCACACCCAAGAAATGTGATATAGACCCAAATATTACTATCTAGAGTCTCTATTCAAGTTTCTTGATATCCCATTGTTTCCCCCTTGAACCAGAATCCAATCAAGGTTTACACTTAGTTTTTGTTGCCATATAGCTTTAGATTCCATTAGGTTAGAGAATCCCTTATCTTTTTTTTTTTTTTTTTAATCTTTTAGGATGTTGGCATTAAAAATTTTTATTTATTTGTTTATGGTTGTGCTGGGTGTTCTTTGCTGCGTGCAGACCTTCTCTGGTTGAGCGGAGTGGAGGCTGCTCTTTGTTGTACTGCTCCTCTCTGTGTTCCTCTTTGTCTTCTCCTGTTGCCGTGCACAGGCTCTAGGCGCACGGGTTTCAGTGGTTGTGGTGCCTGGGCTTAGTTACCCCACAGCCTGTGGGATCTTCCCAGACCAGGGAACCATGTCCCATGCATTGGCAAAGGGATTCTTAACCACAGGATCACCAGGGATGTCCCAGATGTTGGCATTTTTTAATGTCCTGGCCAGTTTAGTTTATAGAATGCTCCACAACTTGGATTTGACTGCTTGTTTCTTTTGACTAGATTCAAGCTAAATATTTGGGGGCAGGAATACTACATAGGTGATGCTGTGCCCCTCCTGGTATATCACACTGGGAAGCCATAATGTCTGTCCCATTATTGGTGAGTTTGAGTTTGATCACCTGGTGAAGATGGCGTCTGCCAACTTTCTTCACAGTAAAAGTGCCTGTTCTCCTTTGTAATTAATAAGTCATCTTTGAGACTCTGCGACTGTCTTCTTCCCCAACAATCTTTCACCTAGTGAAAGACTTAGCAGCTATTGCGGATCCTTGTGTGAATCAGCTGTGACATTCATGATTGCAAAATGAGAAGATTTTCTAATTCTGTTACTCCTACATTTATAGCTAGCATTCTTCTGCAAAGAAGAGCTTGCTTTCTTCCTCCTTCATTTAAAAAATGAGTGTCACTTTGGATTATTTTTTAAACTCAACATGTTATATTACTGTCATTATTTTTGATGCTCTGAATTCTCCCAAATTTGGCTGATTGGTAGCCCCTTCAAATTGGTGTCCTTTTGACATGTACTAATTAGTTGAATTCCTGCTTATTTCTGGCACCACAAGATGTTCTAGGCTGATGTTGTATTTCTTTGTCCTGGCTTGGGACCAACCACATATTTTTAAAGACATGAGTTCATATCGATGCCTCCAATTCAAATCCAGCATCACAAGACTCTTTCTTATCTTCCCATATTCCATATTCTGTCTCCGTATCTAACAGTGAGAACCCAGGTTCCAACAACACAAACACATTCTCTCATGTGTTCTCTGCTACGGTCGGTACATACGAAAAGTTTCAGTCGCCACACTAACACCAACAGTAAACCTGCTAAGATTTTAGATTTCTTTCTAGTTGTTTTTGCTGTTGAGATAGATCCTTTTAAGTGAACACAGAGTACTGAGATCAAGCCACTTGGCCAGTTCCTTTTCCTGTGTGATTGTGTTATCAGTTTGCTGTACAGATAGCTTAATTTGTTTTTGTTTATTTCAATTTTAGTGGTTCTCTCCAATATATATATATTTTGGCTATATCGCCCAGAATGCAGGACCTTAGTTCCCTGTCCTGGGTTCCAGCTGAACCTGGGACCTCAGCAGTGGAAGCTCAGAGTCTTAACTACTGGGCCACCAGGAAAATCCCTGTGTTTATTTCAATATTAGACTTTCATTTCTTTCGGGTGTAAGTTTTTGAATACGTAAGACATTGTATGTAAAAAAATCTGTAAAAATCTTTACGCTGAGAAATCTCACTACTCATCCTAGCCCTTCCATCATCTGGATGACCATTTCATTCGTTTCTTATTTATTCTTTCTGTATTTCTCTTGCAGAAACAAACTTATAAATGCATGTTCTTGTTTCTCCTTCTTTTATATAAAAAGTAGCATTCTAATTACAATACTTTGTACTCTGCTTTTTATTTTTTTTTGGCCACTTCTTGTGGCTCCTGGCGTCTGTTTCTCAGCATCTTAGTTTCCTGACCAGGGGTTAAACCCATCCCCCCTGCAGCAGAAGCGCCAAGTCCTAACCCCTGGGCTGCCAGAGAATCCCCTGCTTTTTCTACTTAACTGTATATACTGGAAATGATTCCATAGAAGTTCAGAGATACCATCTTCTTCTTTTTTACAGCTACATGTTACTCTATTGAATGATATACAAAGTTTATTCGAACAGTTGCTTCCAACATTTTGCTACTGTAAAATAGCATCATCCTGAAAACATGTATTTGTTGTTTCTTATTTGTGGGTAAATAACTAGAGTAGGATTCTGGGGACAAAAGCAAAAAATACTTTTATTCTCCTCTCCCCTGCTTTATTTTTTTTCAACATGAAAGGTAGCCTAAACTATTCTATGCATTGCATTTTTTCAACTGCTTGTAATTGTGGAGCTCTCCATATCAGTATTTTTAGAAATAACGGTGGCTGCATGCTCAGCCACTCAGTCATGTCCAACTCTTTGCGACCCCATGGACTGCAGCATGCTAAGCTCTGCTGTCCATGGAATTTTCCTTGTAAGAATACTGGAATGGGCTGCCATTTCCTCCTCAGTGTAGAAACAGCCAGTACCATTTATTTAACCAGTCTGCTGTTGATAGACATGTCAATTGTTTCCAATCTTTTGGTATTACAATGTTACAGTTAATGCAGCAGCGTAAAAGAACCGCCTCAGGCTTGTCTTTGTCACGCCTGTCTTCTCCATTTGTGGTAGATGTTGTTAGGTTTTTACATCTGTGTTTGATTTCATATCGCAAAGGGACCACAAAAGATCGTGATGGCCTAATCTTCAATAGAGCCAGAGGGATTTGACTGGAACTCTAGGAAGGTTTGTTTTTCTTTTAAAGCAAACTCGTAATTGAAGTATAACAGGTAGAAAAGTGCACACATTGTAATCGTATGTTTGAGGGATTTTCACAAAATCAACACCTCTGTGTCAGCAACACCCAGGTCCAGGAACCGACCACGACCAGCACTCCTGATGCTTGTGTTCCCTTTACCCTCCTGACTTCTAACACCATAGATTCGCTTCGCCTGATTTAAACGTTATAGAAATCTCTGCCCACTTTGTTTTTTCTTTTTACTATTTCTATTTATCTATTTATTTGGCTGCGCTGAGTCTTAGTTGCAGCATGAGGATCTACAGTCTTCCTTGCAGTCTGTGGCATCTTTTAGAGAGAACTCTTAGTTGCGGCATGTGAGATCTAGTTCCTTGACCAGGGATCGAACCCAGACACCCTGCATTGAGAGCGTGGAGTCTGAGCCACTGGGACCACCAGGGAAGTCCCTCTGCCCAAATTTTGATGCTGCATTGCCTTAGTGCTTGGCCATAGACCATTTTCTGTTTTTCAGTATATCTGTATTTATCTATCAAAGTTCTGGTAAAATGCTCTCATTTGCTTCCTTAACCTTCACTCACCAACCATTACCTGATGTCTATCTCAGCACAGGCCTCCTGCTAAGCTTGTGACCCAGATATTCCCAAAGCCTACAAGGCTTTGTCTTGTCTGGAGGTTCTCACAGCACCTCAGACTCTGTATGTTCACGATGAAGCTTCTCTTCTTCCCTGGAGCCCTGCACCTCTTCTCATGACGGGGCTCTCAGTAAACAGCCCACCGTTTGCTCAGTGGTTTAAGCTGGCAGAGAGTCTTCATGAGGGCCTCCCTCCCCCCACACCCAGAGCCACCTTGGAGCCCCTTCTAATTGGCCTCCTAAGTGCCTCAAGAATCCCACCCTGCCCACCTCCATTCCTGCTCCCTCTCCACGTACTCTCTGCTCTGGCCACAGTGGCTTTCTTTCCCTTATTCAGAAGCATGAAGCTCTTTCCCACATCAGGATCTGTGCAAGCTTTCCCCCCTGCGCAAGAGGCTGCCCTGCCTCAGGCAACTCCTGTGTATTCTTCAGGTCTCCGCTTACGGCTTTCCTGACTCCCCAGACCAGATCACCTAATATATGCTGTGTGTGTTTTCATAGCCATCCTTCTCTTTTATACTGTTCACGGCCGAGGTTATTGACTGTTTCATGCCAACAGCAGGGACCACTTCTTCATGCTGTCTCCCCAGTGCCTGGCAGGTTATAAATGCTCAAGAAGTGAATGAATGACTCGAGACAAAGGCAGGGGGAGGGGAGCCCAGCCTGTGACTGGGGCCAGGGCTCTGCCGTGTTCAAGGTCAAGAATAGAATTTCCTCAAGCTTTCTCTGTCACTTGACTTGCACCTGCTTGAGGTGGCCTCCCAGGTTCCTTTGCCACCCTCTCCTTGGATTTTCCGAAAATAGATTTTATGCCTGGAGGTCAAGGGCAGGAGTCCTTGGAAGGGTAGAGCTGGTGGAACGGTGGTTCTGTAAGACGGGTCCTGCTCCGGGGAGTTTCCAGCCCAGCTGGGGCTGAAAGAAGTACTTGGCTGGGTGAGCCATGATCCTCAACCTTCGCTGACTCTTCTTTCCTTCCAGTTCGAGACAAAGAAGCGTGGACAGGCCGCTGGGCCAGCGGGTGCCATCATGTCAGGTAAGGGGAGGGTGGATCCACATGGGTAGGACGGGACAGTGACATAGGGTGGGTGGCCCTTTTCCTGGGCCGTTTATACCCCGTAGTTTTTGAAGATCAGATTCTTTCGGTCCTCTTGCCCCTGGGTTTCCCCTGGTCCCCCACCGAGACTTATCTATCAAAGACCCTCACTGTCTAGCTGTCTGTCAGACCTCTGAACCTGGCGACCAGAGATAGCCCATCCTGACTCCCTGGCCCTCCTGTCCATCTGACCGATGAGTGACATGGAGAGCTCAGTCCCCATCCTTTCTGTCACCATTACTCTCTAATACTCTGAGACCTTTTCCTTCTGGTTTCTGGGTTGTCTGGTTTCTAAAGGCTCAGAACTGGAGAGACCTGTAGGGTCTATCTAGTTTGACCCCCATCCCACTGGGTAAACGGAGGTCTGGAGAGAGGGGTAATGACTGATTCTTGGAGTGGAGGCTGGAACCCACATCTCCAGACTTACCATCCTGCTGCTTCTGCCCAGAACTACCCTTGACCCGGTGTCCACGCCTGATGGACGGTGTTTACTGTTTTTATTCTTCTGACAGTGGTGCTGCCTCAGGGCCACTCTGGAGACCTGAGGCAGCAGGAGAGCTGGTAGGGATGGTGAAGTGGCCTGTGGCCACAGGGGCCAAGAGGGCCGCCCAGGCCAGGGGGAGAGCGATCATATCAGGTCACTGGGGAGGGGAGTATTCAGGGCGAAACTGTGGAATGTGCCTCACCCGCAGAGAAAGTGAACAACTTCCCACCACTGCCCAAATTCATCCCGCTAAAGCCATGTTTCTACCAAGACTTTGAGGCTGACATCCCTCCTCAGCATCTCAGCATGACCAAGCGCCTCTACTACCTCTGGATGCGTGAGTGCTGTGGGGTGGGGGTGTTCCAGAGCTGGGGAGCGGGGGAGCGGGTGCTGGCGGGTGCTGGGCACGGGGATGGGGTGCCCCCAGGCCTGGGTCCTTCAGCCTCACCTGCAGCATCTGTCCCTGCCTGACTCCTGCAGGCTCCTCTCCTGGGCCAACTCCCCAGCTAGGCCTCAGTTTCCCTCACTTCCCATCTAGCCTCTCCTCATGCCCCCGTCACAGAGCAGCCAGGTGCGTGTGAGGAGTCTCTGCCTGCATTGCAGTTCATTTATCTTCTCATGGGAGTGGTTTTCCAGGGAACCTCTGGTGATTACCTCAGGTGTCTGGATTTGGAGAGGACTCCTCCCCTCAAAGCCTCGTTTTTCTTGCTTTCGCTGGAAGATTGCTCCAAAAGAATGTTCAGTTGGGATATAGTGACCAGGCTGGGCTGGTCACTCGACTTCCCAAGAGGCAGCTTCCTCATTTGTAGGAAAACGGTACTGGCTCAGTGATCGCCGTGCCTCCATGTGGGTCTGTGTTAAGAGCTCGAGTTCTCATGTTCTAAGGTTTTGAGGTTGAGTTAAAGGCTCCAGTTTCTGATGGCCTGTGATGTTAGAATAATTACGACAAGGGTACTAGATCAAATGAGCTGGAGAGAGATGGGACTGTGAAGAGAGATGTAAACCAACAGAAAAACAGGGTGAAAAAAAAAACTAAAACTGAAAACAAAACAAAATAAAAACAGGTTAATGACTGTTCTATGTAAAGAGCAAATAAAATCAGTGAGAACACCATGATTCCAGGAAATCTGGTGGTAATAAATAGGGATGAGGAAACACAGCTGAAACTCACAGAAAGAAATGCTTACCCTCATTGTGAGGGGCCCTGAGAGGGGTGTACCTCTCATGTGACAGTATTGTCAGGCCAGACTTGGGGAGCGGTGGCCCTAGGCTCTGGGAACTCTGCCCCTGAGAAGATCTCATCCAGAAGCTGGATTTAAGGGCTATAAATATCTTCCTAAGTCCTTACTAGGTGCTGGCCAGATGCTTTGTTCCCAAGGAAATGTATATAACCCTTGAGATGCTTAAAGAGTTCTATTCAAAAGCCAAGCCCATAGATGCCTGGCTGTTTGAGGCCAAGATTAAGCCTGCCTTCCTTTGTTTATTCAGCAAGTGTTTTTTTTTTTTTTTTTTAATTTATTTTATTTTTGGCTGTGCTGGATCTTCGCTGTGGCGTGAGGGGTCTGCGGCATGTGGGGGCTTTTTTTCCCCAGTTTGGGTGTAAGGGCTTCTCGTTGTGGAGCATGGGCTCTAGAGAGCATGGGCTCAGTAGTTGCCCTGTGGCACGTGGGATCTTAGTTTCCTGGCCAGGAATTGAACCTCTGTCCCTTGCGTTGGAAGGTGGAGTCTTAACCACTGGACCACCAGGGGAGTCCTTGTTCAGCAAGTCTTTGTGGAGCCTTAAAGGGACTTGGGCTAACAACATTGGAGGAAGGGAGCAAGTACCCTTATGTCCAATGAGCTGGGTGTGTGTTAGTGCAAGCATCAGATGAGGAGACTTGAGGTCCCTACTGGCTGTAACTCAGGGATACAGTGATTCAGAGGTTCAGTTATAGAGTATGTAAGCATGGAAGAGAAGGAACCTGGGTCTCACTCTTGGGGAACCTCTAGTTTGGTTGATGGGCTGGGATTTGTCCTTTGGGAAACATGAGAGCACCCAAGTTGTTAGGAGGTCAGAGGGATGGGAGGTGAATAAGACTGCAGCAGTGAAAGAAGACTTCTTGGAGGAGGTGGTGTAATAGGGTTAAAGAAAGACTGAGATCCCAGCCATTGCTGCCTGCCCTATATAAGTGTGGGGTGGATGGTATGACGACGTAAAGAGACGTTTCCTTTTCCTTTCCCCTTTTCATGCCCTACCTTGCAAGACAAGATGGAAGATGGGTTTCCTGTGCCATGGGCTTGGTGATTGCTGTGGGTCTGGGAAGGCCAGGGGCTGCGGCTATACTTATAAGAAGAGCATTTCTCTCAGGTTGAGGCTTTGGGGCTCTTCAACAGGACTTGCTAGGCTGAGACTCTGAGTTCCTGATCGGGGGAGACTCTTTGTTCTCTGGAGTTCTCAGATCCCCAGGAACGGGGGTGTGTGTGGGGGGCTGGGCTGAGCTCCCAGTTATCTTTCTTACAGTCTATACCCTCTGTGTGTGTGTGTTATGTGTGCATCTTATGTATCTCTGTGTGTGTATTGGCTGCTGTGACTTGTGGGTGCGCACCTGTGTAAATGTGGTTTGCATGTGTGTTTGTGTATGTCTCTATCTTTCTGGGCTTGGGCTGTCTGCCTGTGTCCGATTGTGGGTCTGTGCTGAGTTATGGGTATGTCTGTGTGTGGTGCTTGTGTGTTCTGCGTGGGCCTTGGTGTCTGTGCGTGTCTGCTGTCCGTCTGGTGTCTGTGTACATGCTCCTGGGTCTGCAGTGAATAGCGTCACGCTGGCCGTGAACCTGGTGGGCTGTCTCGCGTGGCTGATCGGAGGCGGGGGAGCCACCAACTTTGGCCTCGCCTTTCTCTGGCTCATCCTCTTCACACCCTGCTCCTACGTCTGCTGGTTTCGGCCCATTTACAAGGCCTTCAAGTAAGTGACGGGTGCTGAACCCAGCTCCTAACCCTGTATCTTTGTCCATCTCCCCTGTCTCTTCTCTACATATTTTTCTCTTTTTTTTTTTTTTGCTGTCCCCCAAGCTCACTTTCCCTTTATCCTCAGCTCAGACTGCCAGGTAGGATTTAGGCTTCCTGGGAACTCTAGGCTGGAGTGAGAGGGCTGGGAGTCAGAGCCTTCCTCTTAGGTCCTTCCTTCTTCACTCTACCCTTGGGTGGGACAACATAGAGACCAGACTTATTCTTGTTTTCCCTTCCCCAGGCAACTAGCTGCATGACAAATTTTGCCAGTGGGGCTATCTGTCTTGGTTTAGCTGCCCATGCCGGTACCCATGGGGCTGGCTAATTTGGTGCCAACTAGACCATCTACCCACATGCCAGTGGGACAAGCCATCCATGTGCCACTGACACTGTTTTTGTGCTAACGAGGGCATCCAACTCTGTGCCAAAGGGACTACCCATCCATGTATCAGTAGGGCTAACTCTCTTAGTGCCAGTGGGTGTCTGCCTTGTGTCAAGTGGGATTTTCAATCTTTGTGCCAATGGATTATCCCTCTCAGTGCCAATTGGGCCTCTAATATTAATGTTTGCCAATTGGATCCATCCGTTTATGTGCCAGTTAGGTTATAATCTTGGTGCCAGTCATGTGTCCATTATTGTGCCAACAGCACTTTCTATCTTGTGGGGCCCTCCCCTCATGTACCCCTGGAGCTTGATGTCTTGGAGCCAGTAGGGTTGTCCAACCCTTTGACATGGGCTGTTTATTCCTGCCACAACAGACCCATCTATTTCTGTGCCAGCCATCCATGTACCAGTGAGTGGTCCATTCATGAGGCGATCTCTCCCTGTGCAGTGTGGTACACACAGGTCCAACACATGGAAACTTACAAAGATCCATGGGTGAATGGCGTCCCATTTTGACCCCTTAACTAAGATCCACTGAGTACTCACCTACACTTGGAAGGACTTGGAAGTCTCGAAGGCAGGGAAGCCGTGTCCCTCCACCCAGGTGACAGGAGATGTCTCCTCTGTTGCAGGACCGACAGCTCCTTTAGCTTCATGGCATTCTTCTTCACCTTCATGGCCCAGCTGGTCATTAGCATCATCCAGGCCGTGGGCATCCCAGGCTGGGGTGTCTGGTAAGAGACCAGGGTGTCTGGGACTGACCCAGGGCTAGCTGGGCGGCAACTGGGGTGGGTCCTTTGCTTACTTCTGTGGGCTAAGCTGCCTGGCCTGTGGGAACACCATGAGTTATTGGAAGTGTGAAGGGATTCAGGATAACTTAGTAGATACAGCATAGCATCAGAGGAGAATAAGGCAGTGGTTTTTAGGGGTGATGAGGGATATCAAGCATCATGAGATAACCCAAGAGAAGGAAGCCTTATGCTCTGAGAAGCTTGTTTCCTGAGCCAAGGGTTCTTCCTAAAGCACTGACACAGGCCCTGTCCATCCATTGATATGGTCTCTCTCTGTGGCAATGAGAAGGTCCCTTACTCTAGTGGGGCGGCTCCTGGGTGCCCGTCACTGTGCCAGGCAGCCCCACAGCTGGCCTGTCTCTGCAGCGGCTGGATCGCCACCATCTCCTTCTTCGGGACGAACATTGGCTCAGCAGTGGTGATGCTCATCCCCACCGTCCTGTTCACGGTCATGGCCGTCTTTTCCTTCATTGCCCTCAGCATGGTATGTGGCCGCCTCTGGAGCTACAGGGTGGTGTTGGGAGGGACCGTGATCTGTAACGACCCTTCTTCCAAGTTACAGAAAGACCCAGTGGTCTTCCCAGGGACTCACTCTGGGATGGCTCGATGGACTTTGCTCCCAGGGCACGGGTCGGAGCGGGGACTGGCTTTTATGGTGGCTTACCTCTGGCTCCCACGTCTTTTCTGGACGGGCTGCCTCTTCCCCTTGATTAACCCTTCCTTGTGCTCCTCCCCCTACAGGTCCATAAATTCTACCGGGGCAGCGGGGGGAGTTTCAGCAAAGCTCAGGAGGAGTGGACCACGGGAGCATGGAAGAACCCGCACGTGCAGCAGGCGGCCCAGAATGCAGCCATGGGGGCCGCACAGGGCGCCATGAATCAGCCGCAGACTCAGTATTCTGCCACCCCCAACTACACATACTCCAATGAGATGTGAACCAGCCAACCGACCGGGAGCTGGCTGGGGGCCGGTGGGGTGGGGGCTCAAACCACAGGGTCTGTTGTGGTGACCAAGCAGGGTTCCCCCTTCCCTTTTTCTCCTCCCCCACTTTGTACAAAGAATCAGAGTTATATATATATATATACGTATATGTGCCCCCCTCCCCCACACCCTCTGGACTCTGCTCCCAGCACCCTGAGCGCTGTGGGCTGCACTTGGAGCTGTCCCGTGCGGCGGTAGTAGTGTCTGTGTCCCCTTGTGAATAGTGTGCAGTGGAGGTCTCTGTTGTTGTGGTGCTAGATGTACGTTTAGAACTAAACCAGCCCTCCACCCTCCCATCAGGCTGCTCCGTCTGACCTCGGCCCTGGGACCCCTCATGGGGCAGGGGAGGCATAGCAGAGAGCCTGGCCCCCTCCCAAGGTTATGAGCTGAAACTGTTTCCAGTTTTGGTCTTCCTGGGAAGCAGCAGTATTTAGCACTCCTGGGGATGTTGGTGGGGAGGGTGGAGACCTGCAGGGAATCTTCCCTTGCTCCTTTGGATCTGGGTCTTTGCCCTCCCCTCCCACCTCCCACAATCTCCTCCTCCATTTCTCTCTTCCTGCTGTCTCTCTTCCCGCTTCCTGTGGTCTCTTGGCCTCCCCAGGGCTCCTTTCCTCCCCATGTGGCGTTTCTTTGTCTTCCTCCAGGCTGAGGGTCCCACTTGTATCTGCTCCTGAGACTGAAGCCCATTCTCAGATCCAGGAAGCAGACAGAGGACAGGGGAGCTGAGCCTGAGCCCTGATGTGGGAGGGCACACAGCCAGAGATGTGGAGACCTCCTGGGTACCTGACCCACAGGGGATGGAAATGTAAGGCAGGGTCCTTTCTTCCCTGCCTTGCCTTCTCCTCCTTTACTTCCCAGAGCCCCCTCGAGCCCCTCTGCCTGTGTCCCTCCCTACACTCGCAGCTGCTGTGGCCTGATTCTCCTGCCCTACCCCTACTGTGTGCTAGGTGATGTCTGCCATCTACAGGGGCAGATTGCACTGCCTTTCCTGAAGGGCTGGGTGGTGTCTGGGCAGTTTTCAGGTGTAAAGGTGCAGCTGTGTGCTTGCTAAGTCGCTTCAGTCATGTCCGACTCTTTGTGACCTTATGGACTGTAGCCCACCAGGCTCCTCTGTCCATGGGATTCTCCAGGCAAGAATACTGGAGCGGGTAGCCATTTCCTCCTCCAGGGGATCTTCCTGACTCAGGTCTCCTGCGTTGGCAGGGGGTTCTTTACCACTAGCACCACCTGGCAAGCCCAAGGTGCAGCTGGAACAAAGGATCTATAAATAATTACTGGTCTCCGAGCGATGTCTGACTGACTCAAGCCCACTGGGCAGGTGCTGGGTGTCTCTGAATGACCACTGGATTCCTGGGAGCAATAGCTGTTCTGTTTGGGTCTGATGGAAGGGATAGGCTCAGAGGACTGGTCCTGGAGGGATGAGTCTTCTCAGAAGAGAAGGTAGGCAGAACCAACTGAGAGGGGATCATGCATCCCCCCTGACCCACCCCCCCAGCTTGCTCTTGGGCATAGGGCGGTTCTGGGCACTTGAACTCAAGGTCTAGGAAGAAGCACAGGCCCAACCCTGTGTGCAAGCACAATAGCTGGAATGTGGTTTCAGGTTAGGTGGGGTGGGAGGGGAGGTTCTCTGGCTCCTGTTTTTTATCATATTGAGATTACTTGCTCCCCTCTGTCTACTGGACTTGATTCTTGGCCCTTCCTCACCCCCATTAGAACCCCCTTTCCTTCCCAGGACAGTGATAGAGGCCTGTGGGCCTGTTGTGTCCCAGGCATTGTGAGAATGTTGTTGGTAGAGGTCCTGGCTCTCTTGGAGGCCTGAAGAGGAGTGGGTTCTTAGCCATGGAGCAGCTGCCCATTTCTCACTCATCGCCCCCACCTCCCACCTGGGCAGTTTGGCTTGAAAAACCAAACTCCACCTGGCCACTCTGAGTGGCTCCAGCTTAGAACCCAGCACCTGGATTTCCAAGTGCCATCTGAGCTTTGAGCTCCAGGTACTTTATTTTCCTATAAGGGGAACCAGGGCCTCTGGGAGTTATCTTCCTGATGGCCCCTTAGGCTTGGGCCAGAGTGTGATTGACTCTCTTCTCTACCACTTTCTCTCTGGAAAGCAGTTGTCACAGCCCCTAGTACTCGAAAAGAGACCCTAGGTCTAGGTTCTTCCCTTCCCTCTCTCCCCGCCCAGACCTCTGGCCCCCTTCCTCTTCCTCTTTGGTAGCTCCGGGAGGCCTGCGGTCTCGCTGCCAGCACAGCGTCCTTGACCTGCTGGATGCTCCCTCCCGTCAGCTTCCTGTCCTACCCGCCTTTGCTCTTTTCTGGCTCAGACCTGGATGGCCATGCCCTGGCTCTGCCCTTGGAAGACCTGCTATACCCGCACGTGGCCCAGGTTGTCCAGGCCCTGGGATGCTGCATCTCCAGGCATCTATGCACTTTCCTGGGGAGGGAACTGAACTAGAAGTGGGGGCTGGGCACAGGTTCATCTCTGCTGGATGGTCTGGCTTGAGGGTGGGGTGCAGGAAGGCTGAGGTCAGTTCTGCGAATCCTCAGGTCTTTGGCCAGTAACCTGCTTTTGTACTCTGCTGGTGCCCACTGCCCCTCCTTGTTTCTGGGAAACACAGACCATTCTCCAACTGGCAGCTGACCTGCCTGAGCCGACCTGTCTGTCTGTGGTAACTGAGTGAACCATAATAAAGAGGAACGTTTGGCCCTCTGTGCCCTGCTGTGTCACGTGTCTTCATGAGGGCCTGTGTACAGGAGCCGCACCGTGGGCTGTGGGGCATGGAAGTAGGGTGGGCCCAGCGGGCCTGTCGCCTGTCGTTCCCAGAGGTCAAAAGTCACCCACTTCTGTGTAGTTCTTTCTCTGAGGCAGCCTTGGAATTGCTAGAGTCCTTCTGCCTGTTAGGAGTTCTGAGTTTCCTGAGGAAGAGCTGAGTTCACATGCTGCAGTTAAAGATCCCCCACGCTGCAACTAAAAGATTCCGCACGCAGCATCTAAGACCTGGCACAGCCAAAAAAAATATTTAATTAAAAAAATTAAAAAACATAGAAGATAGGCTCAGTAAAAGTATTAAGTACTGCAGTGATAAGCAGTGTGGGTGGGGCTGGGGGGATGAAGAGGTCAGACAACTGGCAGGCCCAGATGAAAACAGGAAATACCAACAACTTGGGAACCGGTGTTCTCCGCGGGATTCCCCGAGTGCACTACAGTTCCTGGAAGGCTGAGAAGTTGACTACAACTCCCAGAAGGCTACGCGGTCGCGGAGGCGGCCTCCGACAGCCGTAAAGTTGCGTACCAGTCAGAATCAGCGGGAGGGGCGACCGGGATACCGCGATATTTGGGGCTGCTCCGAGACGCGCCTGGCGCGGGTGAGGAGGCTGGGGGAACCAGGGCTGCCTTCCAGTGGTGGGGCAAGCAGGAGGCTGGGGAAGCTTCGTTGGCGACTTTGACCTCTTTGTGTGACCTCAGTTTCCGTGTATGTGGGTGCGTGTGTCCATGCGTGTCCTCCCTTTCCTATTGGTGCCCAAGAATCTTTGTTCGCCGCTGCGGGTCTGTAGCAGTGTGTGTGTATGTGTGTGTCCGCTGCTGAGCTCCAGTTCTGTGTGTGTGTGTGTGTGTGTGTAAGGGCTGTGGAGTCTATGGGTCCGGAGCGCTATGGACCTGTTCCCAGCTCCATCCTGAAGTGGGGCATTTATTTTTTTTAATTAATTTATTTTTAATTGAAGGATAATTTCTTTACGATATTGTGTTGGTTTCTGCCAAACAGCAGCATGAATCAGCCGTAGGTATACTATGAAGTGGTGCATTTCTGTGTGTGCTCTCCCATCCCTGCTTTATGCTCTTCTGCAGTTGCCTAGGGCCCTTTAATCTAGTTTAAAAGGTGGCCCTTTAATCTAGTTTAAAAGGTAGCCCTATCGGTTACCCACATTTACCTCTTGCCTTAAAGAAAGAAACAAACAAAAACCTCGAGCCTATTTTCCAAAAGGAAAGGGGATGGCCCCAAGTACAAACCATTTTACAAGTTGATACAATAGAAAAAGGAAAGCCCTGGGATATTGCAGTTATCCCCTGGCTCCACCTAAAAGTGCTGAATGACATTAAAAAGTGAGAGTGAGGCCAAATTTTGTCAGAGAAAAACTTAAGTGCTGCAGTTTGAAGTATTGGAGGCCAGTGCCAGGTAATAGGCAGGAGAGATTCCCAAGTTGGGGAAGTGATGGGTACCTTGGAGCAGAAGTTGTCCTCATCTCTCCTGGTGGCTGAGAGGTAGCAGTTCCCAGTCACTCCCTTGTTAGTAGCCCCACGTGTGAATGTAATATTAATGTGTGAGTGCTAAGCCGCTTCAGTCCTGTTGGACTCTGTGCAGCCCTATGGACCAGGCTTCTCTGTCCATGGGATTCTCCAGGCAAGAGTACTGGAGTGGGTTGCCATGCCCTCCTCTAGGGGATCTTCCCCATCCAGGGATTGGACTTGCATCTGTCACATCTCCTGCATTGGCAGGTGGGTTCTTTACCACTAGGACCACCTGGGAAGCCTGAATGTAATGTGTCCCCAACTTGTGGCCTTGAGGAAGGATGCCAGGAGCTGCAGATTCAAGCCTGCCTGCTTGTGGTTTGAGAGAAGAGCAGTCTTAGCAGAATGTCAAGACCTTGAGTTCTCCCTGAAGAGCTCCTTGCCTTTCCTTGAAGGAAGGATTTAAAGTGCTCCAGCGGCTGTGCCACGGCTTTTAATGCCTGGGGTTGGGGGAGGAGTGCCACTAGTGGGAGCTGCAGGTGTTACTTGGGCAGAGTTGTACTGACTGGTGGGAGATAAGGGAAGAGCGTAATCTTGGGGCCAGGGGTGAGGAACTTTGACGTCAGGCCAGAGAGTCCTGAGTTCCCTGCCCACTCACCCAAATTCGGTTCTTTTTTCTGGACCCCAGCTCCTGTTTGTGTCTGGGCTGGCCTGAAACCACAGTCTGGATTTTTTAAAGCCCTGGTTCTGCCCTGGCTCCACACTTGCCCATATTGTGATTGGCAGGCATTCTGGAAACTTTTACTTAACTCTGCCCTAATTAAACTCATCAGAAAAGGAGACTTACACATCACAAGGCGGCCACAAGTTGAGGCTCTTTACTCTGTCTGGCCTTGTCTTTCTCAAAGGACAGAGAAGCTTGTCATTTTTCTGGCTGTGGCTGCATGCATGTTGCTACCTGCATGGCTGGCACCCTGGGAGCTCGAGGCTCAGTAATCACAGCTTTCAGCCCTTTGGCCTTTCTGCTTACCAGCTCTTTCTGCTGCTCAAGAGTTCCTGTGAGTCCAGCAGAGCTCAGGAAGATGAGGTGCTGTCTACAGCAACCTTTGAGAGTAAACATAAAGAACTCCTGCCAACTGTTGCCCTCCACAGGACTGGCAGTTTGACCTGATTTGACCTTGCTTTCAGAGGTTGGTTAAATTATCTACTCTCTAATCCTCAAGTACATATTGCCCCTCCCCCTTCTTTTCTAGAAAGATATTTAGGGTTTGGTCCTTAACAAAGATTGCTTAGCAGGCTAAGTATTAATAGGAAATCTTGGGCTGTACCACCTGCTGTGGGGAAGCAGTTGAAGTCACCAACATGAATTCCTGCCCCAGATTTAACTGATTGCTTTCAGTAACCTGTTCCTTAGGAATGATATCAGTTTGATGTGGTGGTGGTTTAGTCGCTAAGTCATGTCCGACTCTTGCAGTCCCATGGACTGTAGCCTGCCAAGCTCCTCTGTCCATGAAATTTTGTCCATTTTCCTTCTCCAGGTGGCCTTCCTGACCCAGGGATCGATCCTGCATCCCTTGCTTTGCAGGCAGTCTTCTGCATTGCAGGCAGATTCTTTACTGTTGAGCCACCAGGAGATTTTAAATTCAGTTTCTGATTTGGCAGGAATCTCTCTTTTCCTAGCCCTAGTTGTGTGATAGGGTCAAGGGTCAAGGTTTGGGATTTGGCAGGTGGGTGTTTCTGAAGAGTTGAGAATGTGCCTCCTCCTGGATGCTGATCAGCACACAGATTAGTTCTGGGAAGAAGTTGGCTGATAGGCCCTCTAGTCTTGGCAGCTGCCAACACGGTTCTCCGGGCCTTAGAGTAGACTCAGTTCTGCTGTGGGCAAGCATGGCCCTGGCTGAGGCCCTGATGTAGAGCAGAGATTGAGATTGCTGGCAAATGGAACTTTGGGGGGATGTCTTGTTCTAGGAAACTAGCCTGTGCTTAACCTCTGTTGAGAAGGGTCTGGGCCCCTGGGAGACCCTTCCAGATAAGAGTGGTATAATCAACCCAAACATGGTCCTCAACTCATATGGGTATGTGTCTGAGTCTTAAAGGTAAAAAATGGGCAAGGGGGCCCTAAGGAGCCAAGGGACCTGTAGAGTAAAGAGGGAGCCCTTATGGGTTGCAGTCAGATAAGTAGCCATTGAGTGACTCATTGGACTTCTTCCTCAGGGTCTGCCTTGGGGTCCCTTCCCCTTGTTGATTCTACCCTTTTTGAGTACATGTCCCAGGATACCCTTGTACAGAGAGTTGCTTACCTCTTGTCTTTCATGCATTGACTCAGAAGGTTGCTGATGGGAGGAGCTTCAGAGATCGCCTGGTCCTGTCTTTGCATTATTCAACGAAGAGATGTGCAGGGAGGGAATGACCCTGAGCCAAGGTTACACAGCAGGTCAAGAGCACAAGGACAGGGCCCAGGGCTCCTGATTCACAGGCCAGGCTTCTGTTCTCTGCCCAGCTCTGCTTCAGAGGGTACAGGTGATGATCCATTCAGCAGATGTTCAGGACCTACCACAGGCCTGATACCTGCCTAGTGGTTGGTGTTTAAACCAGGTCAGACATTCAGGGAGCTTGCTGGTGGTGGTAGCCGTGGGAAAGTGGGGACGGAAAGGCAAGGAAACTGATGTCCAAATGGAATCAGTGATCACTGAAAAGGTCCATCCCAGAGAAGGACCCATCTCAAATGATTTCAGGTGTGACTTCTGTCTTCTGTCCATGCACAGATTCCCTGAAGGCAGCAACTGTGTCTTCCACAATTCTTTTGCCTGGTGTGATCACCCTTGATGACTGTTGCTGATGGAATGAGTATGTTTTGCTGGTGCAGCCTGCCAGAGTGTAGGATTCGATGCATCCATCAGCCATATTATCATAAACAATCACTTCTAACAACATCTGGGGACCAGAGGAAGAGACCAAGCAGCTAGTCTCATGGGGTGGCCTTTATCCTTTTTATGCTTGTCTCTTCTTGGCCATGGAATTGTAGGGTGGTGCCTAATCCACAGGGAAAGGGACAGAGAGGCAAATCCCTCCCTGGAGCACCCAAACCCCTTTGTTGCCTAAGGGTCCACCCCATAGGCACCCCTGGAACCTGCCCTGCCAGTCTTCAGTTAGCCCAGCCCACGGCAGTGGCTCCTTCTTCGTCTACCCCCTCTAGTCTCTTCACCACCAAGGTGCCCTCCAGACTCCTTACCAGCACTGGCACCGTCTTTCTAAAATGAAACCCCACCCCGGCCCTCACTGCCCTTGACACTTAGTCCTTGACCTGATTTTGCAGCCTGACCTCCTGCCCACCCCAGTGCCCCCTCATCACACTTTGTCCTCACTGCTAAGCTACTCTCTGTTCCCCAGACCTGCCACCCTCCTTCAGGCCTCTTTACTTTTGCAAGATTGCTCTTCTTGTGAAGTTATTTTCTTCTCTGAAAAACTTCCTCGTACTGCAGGACTCAACCTGAATGTTACTTTTTTTTTTAGGTTTCTGACTACTTGGCACTGACCATATTACAGTGTGACTGATGTGGGGTAGGGGTGTCTGACCTCATCAAACTGCTCCAAGAATCTGGGATTATTGACCCCTGGGGAACCCCAGCATCTGGCCTGGCATCTAACACAGGGTGCTCAATACATTTTGGTTGAATGTATGAATGAAGCAGGTGCCCTGTTCTGCTTTTAGATCCTAAATCCTGACAGAGCTTTATGGAGCCCAATTCTGGCAGGCTCCCAGGACTCGAAGCCACTGGACCCCAGATGGAACCAAGGGCCACAAGTTCAGCTGCTGCACCCTTGAGAAGACAGTTCCGTGTTCTTGTGGGAGTCACTGGGAGTGTTGCAGCCCTGAAGTTGCCTCTTCTGGTGTCTAAGCTTTTGGACATTCCTGATGTGAGTATCCTTACTAGACAGCCTCTGACATTAGAGAGCTGGTGTGCTGGGGCCAGCCCATTTTTGTGCAGTACACAGGGTTTTCCTTAATCATGGTGTTTGTGGAAGTCCTCTGTGTGCATTGATATGCAGGGGACGCAGCAGACAGGGATGAGTGGAACAGTATAACCAGAAACTAGATTAGATAGACACAGAGTGAGTGGAGACTGGGAAAGGAGCACTGGTGAATGGAGGATTTGGCTTCCCAAACACTGACCTTCGGTTCCCTGAGGTCCTGGTGTGGAAAAGGGCTGGCTGGAGAAGTGTGGCAAGTTCTCAGCGCCCCCTGGTGGCCATGGGCTCCCTGCCTCTGCTTTCACTCCATCCTGGACGTTTCTGCTCTGTCCTCCTTCCTTGTTGGACACCGTGGCTGTCCTGTCAGTCCAAATGCATGGGAACCTTAGCGACTCCCTGTTGCCTGCAGCTCTGGTTTCAAACTTTGCTCCTTCAGGTGCCCAGAGATGCCCAGAGACCACCACAGCGTGCCAGAGGTAGTGGGCTTAGCCCCTTGCCTTTGGTCAGGTCACCTCATCATTAATCAGTTTTACGTATGGGGTTCCAGGGCAGATTCTTTTGTGGGAAAAGTTGAAGGCTTTAAAAAATGTGAAAGCCAACAGGTGATAACCCCACATCTTAATATATCCTAGGCCCTTTGTTGGTCTGTCTCCTTCTAGTAGCCCCTGGTGGCCTTTCCTTTGGGCCAGCCCCTTCCAGGCTGTGCTGCCCTCCCTACTCTCCCTTGCCCTTTCAGTTTCTTCACAAGCACTTCACATAAAAGCCTTCCTAGCCTGCCTCAGCCCATGTGGTTTTGTTCACTTGATGTATTAAAGAAAGACCAGAAGTGGGATTTTATTCAGGAAAACTATTGTGATAAGGGAAACTAGACCTCAGTATAGAATTGGGTTTAATTATGAATACAGCAAGGAAAAGTGAAGCTTAGTAGCCAAGAGTGGTGTGTGTGTATGTCTGTAAAATTAAGAAGAAACATCAGGCTAAGGGAGATTTTAGCATACTGTCCTGGCTGATTCTCTCTGAAGGCAGCCCAGGTGATCAGACATCATCTAGGGAGTGTTGGGGAACGAGAAGCCTGCTGAGATATCCAGACTGATCACATAGCGAGGGTGTGAGATTCTGGCTAGTAAACCAGTGTAGCAGCAGGAATCGTGCTCAGGAGGATGAAGCCTGGGGACAGGCCTAGTTGCAAAGTGGCTCAAAAGAGGCTGACTAATGTTTGGTTAAGAAGAGAATCTTGACCAAGCTGGGGAACCACACATGACCTTTGACACCATTTGTGATGCTAGTTTTGTGGGGTATTGAACAAAGCTAGTGGAGGTGATGGAATTTCAGTTGAACTATTTCAAATCCTGGAAGATGATGCTGTGAAAGTGCTGCACTCAATATGCCAGCAAATTTGGAAAACTCAGCAGTGGCCACAGGACTGGAAAAGGTCAGTTTTCATTTCAATCCCAAAGAAAGGCAATGCCAAAGAATACTCAAACTACCACACAATTGCACTCATCTCACACGCTAGTAAGGTAATGCTCAAAATTCTCCAAGCCAGGCTTCAGCAATACATGAACCATGAACTTCCAGATGTTCAAGCTGGTTTTCGAAAAGGCAGAGGAACCAGAGATCAAATTGCCAACATCCGCTGGATCATCGAAAAAGCAAGAGAGTTCCAGAAAAACATCTATTTCTGCTTTATTGACTATGCCAAAGCCTTTGACTATGTGGATCACAATAAACTGGAAAATTCTGAAAGAGATGGGAATACCAGACCACCTGACCTGCCTCTTGAGAAATCTGTATGCAGGTCAGGAAGCAACAGTTAGAACTGGACATGGAACAACAGACTGGTTCCAAATAGGAAAAGGAGTACGTCAAGGCTGTGTATTGTCACCCTGCTTGTAACTTCTATGCAGAGTGCATCATGAGAAACGCTGGGCTGGAGGAAGCACAAGCTGGAATCAAGATTGCTGGGAGAAATATCAATAACCTCAGATATGCAGATGACACCACCCTTATGACAGAAAGTGAAGAGGAACTAAAAAGCCTCTTGATGAAAGTGAAAGAGGAGAATGAAAAAGTTGGCTTAAAGCTCAACATTCAGAAAACGAAGATCATGGCATCTGGTCCCATCACTTCATGGGAAATATATGGGGAAACAGTGTCAGACTTTATTTTTGGGGGCTCCAAAATCACTGCAGATGGTGATTGCAGCCATGAAATTAAAAGACACTTACTCCTTGGAAGGAAAGTTATGACCAACCTAGATAGCATATTGAAAAGCAGAAACATTACTTTGCCAACAAAGGTCCATCTAGTCAAGGCTATAGTTTTTCCAGTGGTCATGTATGGATATGAGAGTTGGACTGTGAAGGAAGCTGAACGCTAAAGAATTGATGCTTTTGAACTGTGGTGGTGGAGAAGACTCTTGAGAGTCCCTTGGACTGCAAGGAGATCAGCCCTGGGGTTTCTTTGGAAGGAATGATGCTAAAGCTGAAACTCCAGTACTTTGGCCACCTCATGCGAAGAGTTGACTCTTTGGAAAAGACTCTGATGCTGGGAGGGATTGGGGGCAGGAGGAAAAGGGGACGACAGAGGATGAGAGGGCTGGATGGCATCACTGACTCGATGAATGTGAGTCTGAGTGAACTCCGGGAGATGGTGATGGACAGGGAGGCCTGGCATGCTGCAATTCATGGGGTAGCAAAGAGTCGGACACAACTGAACGACTGAACTGAACTGAACTGAAACTGCTAGGGCGCAGGGTGTGCTTTTTCCTTGCTTATGTCTGCTCAGCACCTAAGTCAGGGTGACACAGGTGGCTGTACCCGAAGCGTCCAGCAGGGGGCAGTGCTCACTTGCAGATGACCATGTCGTGACTCACAGGCAGGGGCGGGAAACTTTTTTTTTTTTTTTTAAACTTTCCACAAGCTTATACCCAGAAAGTCACCCCCTTACCTCACCCTCCAGGCAGCCAGAGATGCCAGTCAGGCCAGAAGAGGGGAGGGTGTTGTGGCTGCTCTGAGGCTGGGCAGTGGTGCTGGTGGGGCAGGAACCACTTTGGCCTGCCCCCTCCTTGTGTGCCCAGAACCCTCAGTAGGAGCTGGCCAGCAAGAACCTTGAGGGTGGGAGGCAGCCTCTGCCGCTGCCCTCTGGGGAGGGAGGGAGCCATGCAGTTCCCTTTTCCCATAGCCCCAGAGCAAGTGAATTTCCGGCCTGGGGCTGGGTGGGGGCAGGGAGTCCTATCCCAGGAAACAGATGGGCAGCCTCAGAGCAGAGGGAAATGGCAGCTCTATGGCTTCCTGCCATCCCACTCGGCCAGCATTTATCCGGGTGTGAGGAGAGGGTTGCCTGGAGCAGGGAGGCTTTCCAGCCACCCCTGGCCTTTTAGTCTAGCCTCTGTTGCCCGCAGGCCACGTCTGGAACAGGACTTGGCGCCCCCTCTCCAGCTGGAGTTGAAGCTGAACAACTCCAGAAGGGCAGTGATCTAGCAGGGAGGACTCCCGGAGTTAGCCTCTGGGGGCCTGCCTTTGTCATTTTAAAATAAAGATGAGGACTGTCACCCATCCCCTCGGGCTGCCGTCAAGGCTGGGGGAGGGGGGTAGAGCTGAAGGAACTTGGCGTCTTGCGCCAACGCCTAGGCACAGCTCCTGGCACACGGAAGCACTTAACGGTGTTTGTTTCCTGTCCTTCACCCTGTCCTCTTCCCTCGTCGTCGTGTCCTTTAGGGCAGCCACTTGTGTGGGGTGTTGGGGTTGCTGAGACAGCCCACGTGGGAGGCGCCGTGGAGCCATCGTCTATCTGCTGATGTGGGGGGGGCCCATGGCCCTCCCTTCCTGTGGGTAGACATCTAGAGTGGCCCAGTGGGTAACCCACGGGGGATCCCTGCTTGCCTTGTGTTGGCCCTCCCTCCCCCCTACCCTGCCCCCTACTCCCTGATGGTACTGATCTCCCCAGTGCCCCTTTTCTGAGTCACCCCCAGGAGTAGTCTTTGTGCCTTGGGCCAGTCCTCCTCAACTCTTTGCCTAAGTCATGCGTTCACATGCTTTCCTGAGCTCCCTGGGGATCCCTAGATTTTGACCAGCAAACAGCTCGCAAAAGCAGCTGGGCTGTGGGCGGCAAGGAGCTGGGTGATTCTACAGACCTGGCTCACAACTGCTGATTCAGCAGTATGTTCAGACTTCCCAGGAGGACCGCTGACCTGGAGCCAGACCGGGGAGGCTGAGGGAGTGAGGGGTAGGAAGGAATTTGGACTGATGCCTCACACACCAGCCGGCATCCAGAGTGGCCACCTGCAGAGAAGCCTTGGAGCCTGTCTGAGAGGTGGGAGGAGCTAGATGTGGGGGGTGGCCAGCCCTCCCTCGAGAGAGGCTGCTGTGCACAGAGGATTTCTCACGCTGACTGGGCAGGTCAGATCTTTTTTATGACCTCAGTTTTCTTATCCTTGCAGTAAAGTGGGGGCTGGATAATCAACTGATTCATTTTTAACGTCTCTTCTGGCGTCAGGGCTAGGAGATTCTAGACGTGAGGGCAGAAAGGCCTAGGACCCAAAGGCAGCCTAAGAGAAGGTCCTGGGATGTAGGGGCTGTGGCTGTTTAGCATTCTGTAATTGTCCTGTAATTGAGCAGTCAGCTCAGTCAGTTTGTGCCCTTTGGTTGGCACCCTCCTCACTATGGAGAAGACAGACACCTCTGTCTGCTTTTGCTGAGCAGGTGTCAGCAGGGCTGAAAGCCAGAAGAGCATTTTTGAAAGTGGAGGAAATCTCCCACCCAGGAAGTTGGCAGAGCTTCGGCTTAGAGAACCTTAAGTTTCTAGAATGCCTGTCAGGAAGTTCAGGTCTGTTAAGAATTGAGGGAAGAGGGCCTGCATATGTGCAGAATGAAATCTTTTCTGGTTTTCTGGAGGACTGTTTGGGCAATATCTGGAGAAACCAGAAATGGTCACAGGCCTTGATTCACCCATAGGATTGAACCCTGTAGGGTTACGGAAGCTCACTAAATGTACAAGCATGTTCATTTTAGCACCGTTTATAATTATAAAACAAAACGGAAAAAAACCAAATATCCAGCAGTAGAACTGTGAGCCAGTTATGGTTCAACCTCTTGATGGAATCCAGGGCAGCCGTTCAGGAGCCTGGGTGGATCTCATGTGCTGCTGTGGGGCAGTCCTCAGGATACAGGTGAAACGAGCAAGGTGCTGAGGTTAGCAAAGTGTGGCCCGCTGGCCGCAGTCTTGTGGTCTGTTTTTGTATGGCCTGTAAACCATACAAATATAAACTATTTACCTTTTTAAATGGTTGAAAAAAATCAAAAGAAAAATATTTTGTGACACGTAAAATTATATAAAATTTGATTTCAGTGTCTGTAACATTTTATTGGGACACATCCATACCCATTCATTTAAGTATTGCCTATGGCCATCACTTCATGGCAAATAGAAGGGGGAAAAAATGGAAGCAGTGACAGATTTTATTTTCTTGGGCTCCAGTATCACTGCAGATGGTGACTGCAGCCATGAAATTAAGACGCTTGTTCACTCTGACAAACCTAGACAGCATATTAAAAAGCAGAGACATCATTTTTGCCGACAAACGTCCATATAATCAGAGCTATGGATTTTCCAGTAGTCGTGTATGGATTTGAGAGTTGGACCATGAAGGCTTGATGCTTTCAAATTGTGATGCTGGAGGAGACTCTTGAGAGTCCCTTGGACTGCAAGGAGATCAAACCAGTCAATCCTAAAGGAAATCAGTCCTGAATATTCATTAGGAGGACTGATGCTAAAGCCGAAGAAGCTTTGATACTTTGGCCACCTGATGCAAAGAGTCTACTCATTTGCAAAAGACCCTGATGCTGGGAAAGACTGAAGGCCCACGGAGAAGGGGGCAGCAGAGGATGAGATGGTTAGATAGCATCACCAATTGAATGAGCATGAATTTGAGCAAACCCTGGGAGATAGTGGAGTACAGAGGAGCCTGGTGTGCTACAGTCTATGGGGTCACAAAGAGTCAGACACAACTTAGACCAACACCGACAACTAAACGCTACAGTCTTGCTACTACAGAGTACAGTGGCGGTGACAAAGCCTGAAATAGTGTCTGGCCCTTTATAGAAAAGTGTTGCCCACTGCTGGCATATAATATTCCTTTTGTGTGTTCACACGTCTAGGTTAACTGCTTGCGATTTTCCCTCTGGAGGTGGTTACCCTTGTGGCGAGATGGGGGCAGGACGGGAGACTTGGATTTTACGTCCTTCTGTTCTATTTTGATTTTCTAACCTCTGTGTGTACTTATTTTATTTTTTAAAGTCAGTGGAGCTTTTGCTGGGGATATCACGGAATGTTTTTTGTGATTTTATGCCTTTTTTTTTTTAAATACTTCTCATCATGGAAAGGAGAGCAGAAGAAACATGGCCTGGTTTGAGGTTTTCCTTTCTTTCCAGGTAGGGACCACCTGCCTGCTTTGTGGTCCTGCTGTGGAAACTGGTTCAGCTGTAGCACTCTGAGGCATTTATTTGGGCTTCCGCTGGCTTGGCTGGCCCCGTCCTTCCCTGGCCTGCTCCCCCGGGGAGTCAGTTCTACAGGCCACAGAGGCAGCCAGCCCCGGGCTCCTGCACCAGGGTCCTTCTCTGATACTCCAGAACAGCGTCCCGAGGGAGAGCCTCTGCAGTTGGCTGCTCTAGCTTCATTCTTGAGCAATTTCTTTAGTCAGGAAAGTGCACAGAGGGATTGAGTGGTTTCCAGGTGGCATTAGTGGTAACCTGCCTGCCTGTGCAGGAGACCTAAGAGACATGGGTTCGATTCCTGGGTCGGGAAGATCTCCTGGAGGAAGGCATGGCAACCCACTCCAGTATTCTTGCCTGGAGAATCCCACGGACAGAGGAACCTGGCGGGCTGCAGTCCACAGCGTTGCGAAGAGTCCGACATGAGTGAAGTGACTTAGCACGCGTGCACAGAGAGACTGGCAGCCTGGTCTTACTTGAATGGCAGGAAGGGCCGTGTGCCGAGAATAGCAGCTCCCCCAGAGGCCAGTTTAGAGGCAGAGGAGAGAATGGCAGAGCTTGGTGGGAAAGGGCATGGGTCACAAGAGGTTAGGATGGTATAGTGAGCTGGAGGGGCTCTTGGAGGCCCTATAGTCCAGATGGCTCATGGCTCAGGAGGGAAACAAGGCCAGAGAGAAAGCATTCGCCTGAGATCCCCCAGCCAGTAGGCTGGCAGAACTGGGGCTCAAGACCAGGTTTCTTGGCGACCATCAGCAAGCGGCCTTGAGGAGCTCAGCTTATGGGCATTCTCTACTGCACCTAACCACAGCCGTGAGGGCGAGAACCCTCAGGCAGGTGTGAACTACTGCCTGCTCCGGCTTGCTTTGTAGTCAGGGGTCATGTATCACCACCCACTCATTAGACAGACACCTAAGCCCCTATCAGCTCTGGCTGCCATGTGTGTAGTGGGCTCAGTAAATGTCTGTCAAGTGGAGAGATACCATTGTGAGCCACTGGAACACCCTCTCAGCCAACTGGAACTCCCTCGGGGATTTGTTAATGTGGCTTCCTCCTCCATAGCTTCCCCCCAGCCCCATGTGCTGACTGCACCCAGAGCCTTTTGTCTACAGTATACCCGCCACCCCCATGCTCAGGGTCATGCCAGCTGCTTGGCTGGCCCCTAGGCCCCAGGCACTGCCAGCGTCAACACTGGGAGGCCCAGTGTCATGGTCTTCTGCTGTGTGACAGCCAGAGGACCAAGCCACCAGAGCTCTGGACTCCTCACCTTGTGCCAGGTCAGATCATGGCTGGTGCTTCCTCTGTAGAGTCCTTGTCAGTCTCCTGTGGAGCCACAGTCACATGCCCTGTAGGAACCCCTGCTCTTTTCTAACCACTCAGCTAGGGGTTCCAGTTGGGGCTCTTCTCTACTTGTATATACCAGAGCTGTGCTATATAATACAGTAGCCACTAGCTGTATTCAAATTTAAATTATTAAAATGAAATAAAACCAGAAGTTCAGTTCCCTTGTCACATCAGCCACACCTCACGTGTTCAGTAGCCATGTGTGGCTAGAGGCCGCCGTACTGGACAGCACAGATGTGACATGTTTTCTTCACTGCAGAGAGTTTTGTTAGCTGATTTCTGTAGAGTGGTGGTTCTCCATCGGGGCAGTTTTGCCTCCCAGGGAACCCTGGACAATGTCATTTTTGATTGTTATACTTGAGGAAGGGTGCTTCTAGCTCATGCTTGTAGTGAGAAGAGGCCAGAGATGAGAGCGGAGGTGGACATTCAAGCCATGGGATTGATCTCATCTTGTGGCTGTGAAAATGCTTTTCCACAGGTTCCTTTGATACCTGCTCCAGAAGGAGCCTGGGCCAGGCCAGGGGCCTAACAGGAGAAGTGGAGGAATCGCCCCAAATTCTGTTTCCCATTTCCCCTCCCTGACTCCCCAGGAGCCCCAGATGGGACTGCTGATGTGTTTTCAACAGAGAAAGAACGCCAGACTTTCCAACTAGTTTCCGGAAGGAATCTCCATAAATGCTAAGCAAAATGTAGGCAGCTTATACTACAGGGCCTGGCCGCGCCTTGGTCACATCACACAGAGGCTCAGGTTAAAAATATTAAGACAGAAACTCTTGGCAGGTTTGTCACCAGGGGGCCAAGTACAGAGCTGCCTTTCAGGAACTCTGAAGTGTGTGAGAGACCGTTTTAATGTCCAGCCCTGCTCCTCCCAGGACCCAGAAGGGTGTAAGAGGAGGCCACGGAGGGTTTCTGTCCTCAGGAGTTTCTGCTCTGCCAAGGCTCCTTAGCATTTGCTGAGGGAAAGGTCAGGGTGAATGAATGAATAGTCCAAGTTATTTAGAATCTCGGAAGATAACATGACATGCCTTTTTTGTGAAGAAAAAAAAAAAAGTGTATGGAAACCTAGGGCCTAGCTCTTGGCTCCCAGAACCTTTTTACAGAGTGAATGAAAAGGAAAGAACAAGCCCATGGGACCGAAGAATCATATCAAGTGACATCCCTCTAAAACCAGAAAAACTAGCCTGGGCCTGCCAGACAACACTGGGTCCAGGGTCACTGCCAAGGAGAGGTGGCTGCTTTATAGGGGTCAAGGGAGGGCCATTGGGAATGATGGCTCATCACATACTCTTCACATAACTCTATATAAAGACACTGACCCCAAGAAGCTCCCTAACAATGACTGTGTAACCTGGGAAGGTAGCCAGAGAGACTAGGGATGAGCTTAAAGGAAAAATCTCAAGGCGCAGCAGTGGACCAGGGTGGGAGGCCTACCTGGACCCCTGGGTGGAACTCCCCCAGGAGCCCGGGGGGACGGTGAGGGGCATGTAGAGGGAAGTGGAGGGTAGAGCTGACAGGGAGGAGGGAGCCCCTGACAGGGCCATCACCAAACGGGATGTTTCTAAGGCTGGCCATAGGCACAGTCCTCACTTTGAGAACTGGCAGACTGTTTGGGGAGCCTGGGGAGAGCAGGGCAGAGTTAGGAGAGAGGGGAGAGCAGGGCAACTAGCTCTTCAGGAAGCAGCTTTTCAAATTTCAGAATAGAGAGAAAGAATCGGGGTGATCTTAAGGGGCAGACCGTCCAGGATAGTCAGGAAGTTCTTAGAAATGAAAATAGTCCCTTAAGGAAAAGAAGACAGTGACCAGAAGCTGACATAGCTACCAGGGAAGCCCTCTGTTGAAGGAGATAGGGAAGCAGTTAAATGGAAAGGAGGACATAGTAATCAAAGATGAAGCAAGAATACGGTCCAGAAGTCACCAGAGTGACCTGAAGCTTGAAGTGAAAACTCAGGATGACGGAAATGACTGATGCACATATTTGGAAAAAACAATGAAAGAGCACCGGTCCCAGAGGCCAGTGGTGTAACCTGGGGTTGGGGGGGGGACGATTCTTGAGTCCTACCTTGTTTCCAGTGTTTTCTTTTGAACTTGAAAAAGAAAAAATGGTGGTAGAAGAGACCTGACCCAGTTTGGATGATTCATCTCCTGAACTTGGCAAGTTTTGTCCTGGTGTGCTGAGGTTGTGGTTGGTGACCTACAGGTCCTACTTGGAAAAGTTCGTTCTCTTTTTGTTTTTTAAATTTAATTTATTTCATTCTTATTTTTGGCTGTTTCGGGTCTTGGTTGCTGCACGTGAGCTTTCTCCAGTTGAGGTAAGCAGGGGCTCGTTGTAGGGTGCAGTCCTCATTGCCTTGGCTTCTCTGGGGGAGCACAGCTTTAGGTCAACCGGCTTAGGTGGTTGCCCCACGTGAGCTCAGTAGTTGTGGTGCAGGGGCTTTGTTGCTCCAAGGCACGCGGAATCTTCCTGGACCGGGGATCAAACGCGTGTCCTCTGCGCTGGCAGGCCGATTCTTGGCCACTGCACCTCCAGGGGAGCCCAGGGTTCATTCTTGATTCTTTCCCACGCCAAACCCCGTATGGACCTTGGGGAAGGCCTCTGCTCTCTGTTCTTCTCGTGATTTGGATTTGTGTCTTGGGACTATTGATGGTGGTACTGGCAGAGAACAGGCCAGGGGGACAGGGTTGAGCTTTTAGGAGCTTCTCACTGACTGAGCGAAAACAGTGGGCCAGCTCTGGGAAGGGAGCAGTCACTGGGGAAACGTGAGGGACTTCTTTTGGGAAAGGAGCAGTGCAGGTAGAGTCTGGGGCTTGTGGTTTAGCAGCAGCATGGGGGAGAAGAACTCCTGAGGCTTTGCTGATTGCAAACCCTGTGTACGTCAGTACAGGAGGATGTGGCTTCCAGAGAAGCTGGTGTGGGCTCAGGCTCCTCTGACCGACCCTCAGTGGGGGCTGGGAAGTGAGACTCCAGGTTCCTTGAGCCTAACCGCGTGCCACCTTCTCAGAGCCCTGTGGGCAGAACAGATGTTCCAGCCTCAGAGTCCTTCAGTTTGGGGAAATTTAATTTTATTTCGTTTGGAATTTTCATCCCTCTTATTTTATTGATCTCCCCTTCAGTAACTCATTATTAGTTAATGAGTTAGTTAATCTTAATTACTTATTTGGACCTCTTAAGTTGGTCTTCTGATTTTCTCTCTCTCTTTCTTAATACTATTATCCATCTCCTTATGTTCTACTTTTTGAAAAATTTCTTCTAAACTTACATTGAATTTTTTCTTTGACTATTTGTAATTTTAATTTCCAAGAGTTCTTTTTTGTTCACTGAATGTTCATTTAAAAAAGAAAAGAGCATCTGGTCCTATCTGATCTGATCTGTTAATGCCTCCTTCCATTTCCATATATTATGTGTTAACATATCTTAACTGCTGGGTTTTTCTTTTTGTCCTCTTCTCTTTGTTCTGGGTGTTCATACCTTAAAAAAAGAATCTCTTTACTTTTATTTCAGTTGGCTTTTTGAGAGGAAACAGTTTAATCCACTTTATCTAATTGCAAGTTTATTTTATTTAAGCTTTATATATCTTTTTAAGTGTGTCTTTTAAGACATTTTAATGTGATTGATGGATTTTAAAACATCCAATATAAGAGTCTGAATCTTGATCAGGGAGTTTAGCCAATTATATAATCACTATAATTGCTATTCTATTAGGACTTCTTCCCTCTTATTTAATGCTTTCTACTTATGTATTCTCACTGCTTTTTTGTGTTTTTTTTTTTCCTTTCCCTTTCCTTTTTTGTGTATTGAATTTTCTTCTGCTGGTTTGGAAGTTATATATTCTTCTTGTGGTTCCTTCTCACTTATTTGGCCCCATGCCTTACCTCATTGCTGTCTTGGGTCTTAAGAGTCTCAGCACCATCCTGCCTTTTTCCGTTCTCTTCACCTGTGCTGGTCCTGTGACATCTTCAGGGCTGGATTCTGTGCGGGGACAGCAGCCCTTTTCCTTTGCCACCTTGCTCAGAACTGGACCAGGCTCCTTCAGGGCTCTCCTGGAAGGTACTCCCCTGCTCAGCAGGAGCAGGAGGTTCTATGCACGTTTGGGGGCTGGTAGGTTCCAAGGAGGGAGCAGGATGATGGACGAGTCTGCGAGCTCTGCCGCACGGCTGGGAGCCCCAGGCCTTCTGAAGCTCTTCCACAGTCTACCTCTGAGACGTCTACTCCCTGCTTCCAGCTTCACTCTCAGATGCTGTGCAGAGCGGTGTCCCACAACCCACAAAAGGTGGGAAACAAATGAGGAGAGGGAGCCTTGGCAAGATGATAGGGAGTGGCAGGGACTAGGTGGAGGTGGCACGGGCACACCCCATCCAAGAAGGCAGCCGTCACTCAGCACCACCAACTCCAATCAAGCAACAGTGTGGCCCCCGCAGTGCCAGAGCTTTTGGGTTTTTGAGAGAAACCAGAAAATTGGATTTTCTATGTGAAATCTCCCATAACATTTTACAGAACTCGAATGAACTTTTGGGCAAACCTAATATTTTTTGGCTTACAAATGTTTATAACCCCCATGTAGCCCACATGGAGAAGACTCTTGAGAGTCCCTTTGATTGCAAGGGAATCAAATCAGTCAATCCTAAAGGAAATCAACCATGAATATTCATTGGAAGGACTGATGCTAAAGCTTTGGCCACCTGATGTGAACAGCTGACTCATTGGAAAAGACCTGATGCTGGGAAAGATTGAGGGCAGGAGGAGAAGGGGACGACAGAGGATGAGATGGTTGGGTAGCATCACTGACTCAGTAGACATGAACTCGAGCAAACTCTAGGAGATGGTGGAGGACAGGGAAGCCTGGAGTGCTGCAATTCATGGGATTGCAGAGTCAGAGATGAGTTAGCGACTGAATAGCAACATCAAGGCAGTATACCACCTCTGGCCCAGACACTGTCCCCAGTGATCCCCCTGGTTAGTCAATTCTGTCCTTGTTCCCCTTGACTTTTTTCCTTCCTGGATAAATGTCCCCCAGAGACGTAATTTCCTACACCCCTCCCGTCTTAGCCGCCTCTTCTGGGCCCCTTTCCTCTGTCTGCCTGTTAGTCTAGCATCTCAGTTTACCAGTCGTGGAAGTGGGTCTGGTGTCATTCACACCATCATGCGCTATTTCTGTTCTGTTAGCCGTCCCCCTTGTTTGCATCATTAATCATCTACTAAATGAATAACTCGGGGGTAACCATCACTCTTGCCCCATGAGTGTTGGGCACTCGGGTTTGGTTTTCCTGGAGCCTGTCTGCAGCAAGAGCCCATGAAGCCTGTTCCTAGAAGTCCTGGGAGGGACTCTGCTTGCCTGCTCGCTGGGCTGTGGCTGCAGACAGCACGTGCAGGGCCCGTCTCCCTCGTGCCTTGGCCTGCAGAGGGCAGACCTGTGGTGTAGCCCAGAGCTCAGGACCTGGGAGCCTCCTGGGGGCCCCCTCCTGCCTGCCCTGGTCTGTCCCTGCCCGAGTGGCTGGAGCCTGCAGCATTATATACTCTGGGCAGTGGTGTGACTCATTCCTCGGCAGCCCCTCCGATGGGGAAGTGAAACCACTGCACCTGGTGAGGCTTGACCTTTGGGTGACAGCAGAAGTAACTGCAAACACAGGGCTCACTGCCTCTGGGGGAGAAGCCCTCTCCGCAGCCAGGCTATGAACAAAGCTCTCACCTGGTCTGGCCTGGCCCTGTGTGGCCTCCAGGCTGGGGGCTCTGGTAACGGTTTCTGTTTCCTTCTCCCCCCGCCCCAACACTTTTCTTGGTGACAGCTGGAAGTAGCCGTGGTCACAACTGAGAGAGCCAAACATTTTTACAGCCCCCGGGATGTTCCTGTCACCCTGTACAGCGACGCTGATGAATGGGAGGTCAGTGCTGGGTCCCTGGGCTGAGTTCCCTCGTGTCCATATCAATGGGACAGGACAGTCCTCCCTGCAGCCATGGTCCTGGCGGCCCGAGCAGACAGGCTAGGCTCAAGCCCGCGGTCAGGGCCTCTGGGCAGAGGCGATGAGGAAAACATCTGTCTAGCTTCTGGCCTGCAGGAGGCCCACAGTCTCCTCCCACCCCAGGCAGAGCTCAGCGTTGGCCCCGTGCCCGGGGTTGAGTGTCCTTGTACTTATCTGGGCTGATGAAACCACAGAGGAGCCCTGTTCCCACCACCCTCATCCACGTGGCTCCCAGCGTCGGGGCCGCCGGGAACGCCTCACTTCCCACGGCTGCCGGGCTGCCCTGCTGCTCTCCCGCGCCGGGGCAGGCACTGGTCGATTCACCAGACGTCAAGTGTGGGCCCCACAGGGGTGCCCTGCCAGGCATTTTTAAACATTCTCAGCCTAGAACATTTCTGGCTGGCCCGTCTCCCCCACCCCGCCCCCTCCATTTCTCACCGCCCAGAGCCTTTCCACTGGCTTGGACAACCCAAGCATCCGCCTCAAGCAGACAGGCCAGGACTTCCCTGCCAGATGTCAGTTCTCTTGAAAACCAAACCATAAAGGGAATAGCTCAGAGAGACAAGGGGCGTTTGTTTCCTCAGGCCTGGTTTCTCTCAGGCCGTTGGTGCCACAGCCAGGGTTCACCAGCGTAGCTGCAAAAGGGGTGGCAGTGAGCTGGGGTGGGGGGCGTTCAGGTGGTCTCCTTTGGGTTCCTGACTCAGTGCCCCAGGCCTGTGTCAGCCCTCAAAACGCTCCGGCCCCTCCTCCCTCCACTCTGAGAGTGGCCGGCCCAGTGACCCCACTTCCCTCGCTCTTCCTTCCTTTGCCAGATGTGGAAGCGCCGATCCGACCCAGTTCTCCACATTGACCTGCGGAGGTGGGCGGACCTCATGCTGGTGGCGCCCCTCGATGCCAACACTCTGGGGAAGGTGGCCAGTGGCATCTGTGACAACTTGCTTGTGAGTGGCTCGCCGGGCCTGCCTCCCTCCCAGGGCCACGCTCACCGTGGGCTAGCTGCAGGCTTCTTCTGGACAGTCTTCTGACCTGGGAATCCCTGTATGGTGGGCTGGTTTGCTCAGAACACAGTCCTCTGGACCACCTTCCACCTGGCCGCCCCTATGCTCTGGCAGGTGGCCAGATGGCCCGGGTCCCGATGGGTGGACTTGACTTGCAAGTGCCCTCGGAGGTGTCCACCCCTCAGGCCCCTGGGTGCTCATGCCCATGGGCTGCCCTCCACATGCTTTCCCGCTTGCCTCCCTGCCCAGCTCTGTTGCCGGTTCCCCTTAGCTCTGCCTTCCCACTAGGACCTGGCTATCTATGGGGGCAAACAGATAAGAGTGTTTACCTCCTCATGGATCTCCCAGGCACACTTATCTCTCCTGTACTTTTAACCACAAGGCTGAGAGGTAGTTTCCCTGAAATTGTGGAAAATTAAAGGGGAAGAAAGGAGACAAGGCAAGAGGCTCGAGGTGGAGGAGAGGAAGAGAAGTCCAGCTGTAGAGTGGGGGTCATCTTCGGCCTGAAGGACCTCCAGGGAGCTGCTGTCCTTAAGGAGCCTTTGTTTACATGAGCATCTGGGTGTATGCCCTATCCTTCCCACCTCTTTCGTATTACCCCCCTTCCCTCATTCATCCAGCTCTTTTACCTGCCAGGGACCAGGCCCTATGTGGACAGACACACAGGACACAGGGAGCTGACAGTCTGGAAGGAGAGGGTTTTTGGCCTGTGCTCTGGTATGTGCTATGTCAGTCCTTTGACAATGGAACCACCATGTTGCACAGTATCGGGCATACAGTAGGCATTCAGTAAAGGCTTATTGCATGTATGAGGTAATCAGTAATTTTGCTTCAGCTAACAGCAGAAGGTTTTTTCAGAGTTTAATATGACGAAATCACTAATGAAGCTGGGTCGAGGTTTTGGGGGTTAGATAGGGGGTTCGTCTCTCTGTTTGCTAGTTGATGGGTGCTTAAGGTATTTCTCGAAGAAGCTGCTAGTGATTTAAGTATTATTTGAATTAGATCACAGGTGATCAGAGGAAGAGCAACACACAGATCGTGTGGCAGGAGCAAGGGTGGGGAGTGCAGAGGAGGGCGGGCTTTGGGCTGCGTTGTCAAGAATGCCTCCCGGTGGGGCTGGCGCCTGGTTGACAGGACATCAGAACGAGTCAGGCTCCGGGTCACTTTCATCTAAGTGCGTCAGCACTGCGTGTAACCAGCACCATCTCACCAAATGTCCAGGCTTTCCTCTGGCTGGTCAGCAGCCAGCTGATGTGACAAGGCATGCTGATCTCTAGGAGCTAAGCCCCGGCCTGGGCTGACTCTCTGAGAGCTCCTTGCTCACTCCCGAAAGCTCTGCTTTCCTCTTTTCGTTAGAGCTACCAGCGCTCCCTGGAATCTTTGGAGTTCCCTCCTACTGAGTTGGCTGAGCAGTAGAATGTGTTCCCAAGACCAGACCTGAGGCCCTTTGCCTCAAAGGTTTCACTTGAAGGTGCAAGTATTTCAAAGAACCGCAAATCCTACCAAGTTTAAACTGTTGTCGTCATGGTCTGTGGCTCTGTACTCTCTCGAAAGATGTTGTTTCCTTATATTCTCCCAAAGGAGCTTGCCCTGCTTCCCCCCTCCTTCAAACCTTCTCCCTGATATTGGGGTGCACACTGTCTAGATCTTGGGGTGCATGGCGCTGTGTGCTAAGTATGAACCTACGTTCCCAGTCTCTGGGCCCTGGGCCTGGGTGACGTGCATCTCTGTCTGTCCTGTGGCCCACTCAGGCTCTGGCCCTTCTTTGTACTAAATAACCAAGCAGATCCAGAAAGAGGAGATAATTTCCCTGGGTCACCGGTCTAGCTGGCAGCTGGTCTCCTATCCCAGATCCAGGCCTTCTGTCCGCCCAAGCAGATTCCCAGGGGCAGAGCCTGAGGTGCTACATACAGCGTTGGCCAAACAGAAATGACCGTGGGAACTGATGCCTCCTTTCAGTCCTCCTGCTGCCAGAAGGTTTGGTGGAGCTGTGGTTTGTCCGGGAAGCGCTGAGCTTTGTAATGAGATGGGAAAAGCTGGAGACGTGTGGGGCACAGAGGGGCTGAGTTTCTGCTCTGGTGGGCATGCTTTGCTTTGAGGGCATTTAGAAACTCCAGCCCTGCCACCACCCACCTTGCACGGAGTCAGGGGACTCCTCTAGGTATGCTCATGGCTTCTGCAGAAGCAGCAGGTGGCATGGGGCCAAGAGGAAGTGTGGACTGAAACTGTCCACTCACAGCCGGGTTGCCCCACCGCGAGGACTCGGTGGGGAGACAAGCGCTGTGTCTGAGATGACGCGAGCAGCCAGGGCCTGAGGCTGTGCTGACCCACTTCCTTCCTGTCACAGGAGAGGCCAGGGGCCCTGAGGAGGGCAGGCATTTTCCCTGGCCCATCCGTGGCATTGTTCTCTGGACTCCCCCTCTTTTCCCAGACAGCGTCCCCTTCAGGGAAGGGGTGTGCCCACCACTGGCTCCCCGAGGGGCCCACAGCCCAGGCAGAGGTGCCTGGAGCAGTCAGAGCCCAGGGGAGTGCACTGCTGTGGGCCCCTGAGTTTATTTCCCTCCGAGGCAGCCCCTGGCCCAGGGAGCCTGTCTGTAATAATAACAGGACCTACTATTTCTGGAGCCTGTATTTGTGCCAGGCCTGTGCAAAGAGCTTTATAAGCATTTTCACCCTCCATCCGCACGACCACCCAGGGAGAGGGCTTTTGCAGAGAGGAACCTCAGACTCCTGTCATGAAAGGACTTGTTCAAGTTCTCATGGCTAGTCACAGCAGAGAGCACAGCAAGATTTGAACCCAGGTCCACGTGATTGCAAAGCTCACAGCACTGAAGACTCTGAGCTGGTCTGTCCTTTTCATGGCTGCTCTGGTATTGACTTGGAGGGGCCTGACACCGGGAGGTGGTGAAACCGCACAGGGCAGTGGAGGACGGCATGGGCGCGGTGCAAAGCTTCACCCCAGATCACTGTCTGGGTGTCACCCTGGGTAGTGGCTCACCTCCTGGAAGTGCAGCTTCCCCTTGGTGAAATGGGACAGCAGCTTCTTTACAGGGTCACAGGGCGGGCTCATGTGGTAGCACGTGGGAGAGGGTCTGGTCCCGTGGAACCTGTTCTCATGGCCACGCTTTCATTGGCCTCAAGTAGAGCTAGTGTGGGGCAGACGGGCCCACCTACCGGGCATCCTGGTCCTCAGCTTTGCAAGAGCTGCTGCGAGGTATGGCTGGCTGTAGGGAAGACAGATACTTGGGCACCAGGAGCCCTTTCTGTACAGAACTGGAGTTATGCTTGGAGGTGGCTGGGCCATGGCCAGCGTTAGTGGAGCAGCTCCTGTATGTCGGGCCCTGTGTCAGAGCCTAGGGGGAGGTGAGAGGGACCCAGAGACACATCCTCGAAGTAACGAAACAGCAGACAGTGGCCCCCAGTCACCCCAGGCCTGCAGCTGGCTGTGGCCTGGAAGCAGTGGGTGACAGTTGGGAAGTCTGGGGAGGGGTGGCAGGCAGAGCAGCAGGCACGCCCCTCCTTCTTCACAGACCTGTGTCATCCGGGCCTGGGACCGCAGCAAACCCCTGCTGTTCTGCCCGGCGATGAACACCGCCATGTGGGAGCACCCCATCACCGAGCAGCAGGTGGGCCAGCTCAAGGACTTCGGCTACATCGAGATCCCCTGTGTGGCCAAGAAGCTGGTCTGTGGAGACCAAGGTGGGTGTCTGGCCAGGCTCACAGCTCATTCCTGCAGCCTCATATCCCAGCCCGTTGTGACCTCCAGCTCAGCTCTCTCACCTGGGAAATGGAAGTGGTAATTCCTCCCTCTTGGAGTTGTTAGGTAATGTGCCCAGTATCCTCCCTGGCATGCAGCCCAAACAGCTCAAGGTGGTTGCTGTAACCATTCCTGGGGCCTGTCCTGGGGGTGGGGGGGTCTCTGATGGGACTCAATGGATCTGGCTCAGGCCTGGTCCTGGCCTCAGGCACTGGGCTCTGGGTGGCACACTCGGGGAGCCCTGGGAAGGGGTGAGTGGGGGATGGTCCCCTGCCCGTCTGCAGGGCCACAGAAGAACTCTGCTCCTTAGGTCTGGGGGCCATGGCTGAGGTGGGCACCATTGTGGGCAAAGTGAAAGAAGTCCTGTCCCAGCGGCAGCTCCCAGCAGAGCTGAACCCAGGATTTCTGTCACCCGCGTCCCTCTGAACTCAGGAGGTGTTTTCAGGCCAAGTCGGTGAAGAAAGTGGACTTTGCCAAAATGTGGTGAAGACTTCTGCTTCCGCCGAGTAGTGGTCTGGCCTGGGCCTGCTCTGGAGCCTCCCGAGGGCCATGACCTGCCCCAGGTCAAAGTAGACCAAAGGCCCAGGTCCCAACTTCTTCCAACCGGGAGACACCTGCTTTCCCGAGTTCCTCCCCACCTTTTCCTAGGATGGGCACAGTAAGCCAGAGGACAAGCTGCGGAAGTGTGCCTGTGCTCTGGGAAGGGGACATAGGAGTGACCGAGAAACCTTGATCCAACATCATGCCCAGGACTTGCCTTTAGAAGGAGCGACTTGACACCACAGCATCGACTGGAGACCCCGGGCCTGTGGAACTTCAGCTCCTCAGTGGGCACAGGAAAGCCTGTGAGTTGGCCAGACTTTGAGATTTCCTGCAGACCATGCTGTGAGATTGGGGTGACTGAGAATAAAGAAAAGTGACCTTCTGAGAGACTGTCCTTCCTTTGCAGCCTGTCTGTGGTTTTAGAGGTCAGAGGCTGGGGGAGGGTCTAGGCTGGTAATTGACCATCATATGGTGGTTTGGGGCAAAGGACTCTGAAGCCAGACAGCCTCTCGTTCTGATCCCAGCTCTGCTGCGTGCCAGCAGCGGGACCTTGGCTCGGGACTCAGCCTTTCTGACCCTCACTTTCCTCATCTGTATTATCCTACCCTCATGGAATTGTTGAGAGGACTTAATTAGATAATGTGTATAAAATGCCCACCCTACTGCCTCTCACCCTGGAGGGGGGCATGGCAACCCACTCTAGTATTCTTGCCTGGAGAGTCCTCTGGACAGAGGAGCCTAGCGGGCTACAGTCCATGGGGTTGCAAAGAGTTGGACGTGACTAAAGCGACTAATACTTTGACTGCCTGTCACATAGTAAATGTCAAATAAAATGGGAAGTTAAAACTAGATATGTATTCATACCAGTGAGCTTTTCTAACGTTTACTGAAACAGACTGTCATTTTGGGAAAAACAAAATCGTGGACCGTAAGCAGATGTGCACTTTATATAAGTGACAGGGACACAGCCAGCAGGGTTGGACCCTGCCCTGGAACCCAGGCCCCCTGCTTCCTGGTGTCATCCTCATGAGCTTTGCTGTGCCTGAGATGGGGCCTCGGTGTCTGTGCCCGCCTCCGCAGCAGCATACTCCAGAGATAACAAGCTCTGCCCCAGGAGTCCTCCGCTACCCTGCCTTTGACCGACTGCTATCTGGTGGCTGCGTGTGGAGGAGCTTGTTTGACTGGAGCTGAAGTTGGGGCTGGCTTCTGGCCCTCTTGCCTTCCAGGCTGGTGTGAGTGGGTACCCCGCTGCATGCCCTCAGACCGCTGAAGGTTAGAAATGCCTTGGAAGGGCCTCGGGGTGGACCATTAAGAAGGCTGAGCACCAAAAAATTGATGCTTTCAAAATGTGGTGTTGGAGAAGACTCTTGAGAGTCCCTTGGACTGCGAGGAGATCAAACCAGTCAATCCTAAAGGAAATCAACCGTGAATATTCATTGAAAGGGCTGATACTGAAGCTGAAGCTCCAATACTTTGACCACATGATTCAAAGAGCCGATTCATTGGAAAAGACCCTGATGCTGGGAAAGATTTCGGGCAGGAGGAGAAGGGGATGACAGAGGATGAGATGGTTGGGTGGCACCACCGACTCAATGGACATGAGTTTGAGCAAGCTCCGACAGACTCTGGGAGATGGCGGACAGGGAAACCTGATGTGCTGCAGTCCATGGGGTCGCAAAGAGTCATACACAGCTGAGCGACTGAACAACAGGAGGCCTGCTGGTGGTAACCAAGGCTGCCTCCAGCAGCTTCCTAGAGCCTTCGTCTCTGTAGCACCTGACCAAGTGATCCTTTGGGATAAAATTGCCTTAGGGCACTGAAGAAAAGAACCAACTTCTTTTGCTGGGTTGGGGGTCGGGCATGGAGAGGCCCTGGATGACTGAAATCCAGAGGCAGCCCCAAAGTTCTGTTTAAGTGGATTCTGACTTGTTCTATTCACATCACCCTTCCTTTCCCTCAGCAACCTCCTAACGAATGGCGAGGCTTCCAGTTTTTAAAAAGATCTTTTTGTCTATGCTGCATACAGCATGTGGAATCTTAGTTCGCCAACCAGGGATGGAACCCACGCACCCTGCATTGGAAGCTCGGAGTCTTAAGCCCTGGACCACGAAGGACGTCCCCTGAGACTTCCAGTTTTAGCAGAAAGTGCTGCAGAATGCTTGCTGTGTGCAAGGCTCTGTGCTGAGCACTTTAAGGAGGACAGTTGCTCAGGAAACCTGCTATAAGATGCCTGTTTAAAAATGTCACAGTAGAGAAGTTCATAGGCCTGTCGAACTGCTCAGAGCAGGACTGAGTCATATTGACTGGAAGGAAAGAGATGACCCAAGGACGTGGGCCAGCTGGGAGTCCACCACTCCATCATGGCAGTCCTGCATTCTGAAGGAATGAGGATCTGGATAAATGGGCAGGGCCCGGAGAGCCCACGTGTTCCCTGAGCCACGCTGGAGCAGAGGAGAGGACAGTTAGGGCCCTGGCTGCATTTATCCCATCTGCCAGCGGGGTGCTGAGGTGGGACTGACAACCACCGCCTTCCCCAGGAAAAAGCTCTTGAAGTTGTCATCATCTTGGGTAGGCATGTTTCTCAGAGAAGGTGCTAGGTTCGCTGATGATTTTTATAGAATTCTGGAAGCTTGGCAGAATCGAACATTTGGTCTGAAATTCTCGCTGTTTGGAGTCTCTCTAGGCTGCCATGGCTGCTGCTGGGCAAGAGGCGGAAGTCTCCGAGGCCCTGCCTCCGCTCTGGACCAACTCCAGCTCATCCTCCACACAGCTGATGTGTCTCCCTGCCACCTCCCCCTGACCTCCAGGCAGTATCTTCTTGGCCTTCTGTGATCTGGCCCCTGTCTACTTCCTAGCTCCGCCCCTACCACACACCAGCTCTGCGGGTCTCCCTGTCTTCTTGCCAGACTGGACAGCCTTGGCTGAGCTTGTTGCTTCTTGCCTTTGCATATGCTTTTCCACTTTTACTGGAAGATCATTCTTCTCCTGGCTGCTTCCCGCACACCTCCAGATTTACCTGGATGCCACTGCCTTTGGAAAGCCTTGCCTGGCCAACTCAGGCAGGAGAGGGCGGTCCTAGCCCAGGTTCCCATTGTGCCCCATCTTATTTATTATACCATGGAATTGCAGCAGTCAGTCTGTGTCTCCCTGAAACTGGGATCTCCTGGAAGGCAGGAGTTGTCCTGTTCCTTACAAAACCTGGGAAGTCATTCTAAGCTTTTTGTACAGGCGGGATTTTTAAAAGCTGTGTATTGGGGGCTGGAGGGGGATGAAGGAGGGGCTGTCTTGCTCCTTTGTCACCCAACCTAGGAGCCATAAAAGCAAAGACAGATAAATTTGACTACAGAAAAACAATTCCACCTAGCAGTAGCCCAAAGGCAAGGTTCCCAGATGGCACAGTGGTAAGGAATCTGCCTGCCAATGCAGGAGACACAAGAGACTGGGTTCAATCCCTGGGTTGGGAAGATCTCCAAAGAGGTTATATCAATTTACACTCCTACCAGCAAAGTATGAGGGTGCCATTTTCTCACCTTCACCAACCTAGTAAGTTGAAAACCCTCATTTCAGCTAGAAATCCCCTCCCTTTCCAGAACCACGGGTGTGGCCGAGGCCTTCAGCACAGCCTGGCTTCCCTGACTTAGCCTCTGGCTTCCTCCCCGACTCCAGCTTCTCAAGTCTCCAGTCTGTCCTGCATGTTCCATGCAGCAGGTCTTTACTGCACTCCACGCTCACCATGAGGCTGCCCTGCTGTCCAGCTCCTGACCCCCCAGCATGCAGAGTCCAGGACCCCACCCAAATACCCACATAAACAGCGTGTCTCCACCCTCTGCCTCTGTTCTCACTACGCTGGCCCTCCAGCCTGAGTGCCACTCCCTCCAAAAGGCATCGCCTGGGTGCTTCTCAATTCTGAAAACTCATCTCAGTGTGACATTTTATCTGAACAAGTCTATTACGGAAGCATTGCATACAATAGTAAAGGACTGAAAACACTCGCCATGTAACAACTAAAGGCTGGTTAATGTGGTCCAGTGGTTAAGAACCTGCCTTGCAATGCAGGGGACGTGGTTATTGATCCCTGGTCAGGGAACTGAGATCCCACATGGCGTGGAGCAGCTGAAGCCAGAGTGCTGCAAGTACTGAGCCCACATGCCACAACCAGAGAGTCCAGGTCCCGCAGCAAAGATCCTGCGTTCTGCAACTAAGACCCGACCCAGCCAAATAAGAGAATATATTTTTTAAAAGGTTGGTTAAATAAATCAGGGTCATCCTTGCACTGGAACATCACACAGCCACAGTGAGGAAGCTCTCTAGGTTTGACCAGGGAAGATGTCCGAGATACATTATTAAACAAAACGCAAGATGGAGAATAATATATATTGCATATTAGCTTGTGTATTAAAAAAGCGAGAGAAAATGAGTATCTATTTGCTAGAATACCTATTGAAAAACAAGAATTCAGTCCATTGTTTGCCTCTCAGCAGGGGAGCTGAGTGGTTGAGAAACAAAGGTAGGCAGCTGACTTCATTTTAAGTTTTGAGCCAGATGAGTATATTATCCACCACGAAAGCCGTAAATACATGTTTTTTAAAGGGTTCCCTCTGCCCTTTATCCAGAAGTTGTTAAAAATGACTTGGCAGGGAGTTGATGCAAAGGACTTGGCAGGGGTATCTGGAGATTTCCATTAAGGCCTTTGGAATAGAAATGGTCTGTTTTTCTTGTCATGAGCTAATAATAGAGGAAGATGACATCTGAGTATCCCTGGGTGCTCCTTATAAGTTTTTGAGGTCCCTGATCTCAAGGAGCTAACGGTCTTATGGGAAGAAGACTCAAGGCCTTAAAACTTAAAACAATCAAGTGATGGAGAAGTGAAACTGTGTGACTTAGACTCTTAAGTGCTGTGATTCAGAACTGAGAAGCAGCCAGGCGATGCCTTTTGGAGGGAGTGGCACTCAGGCTGGTGCTCCCTGGAGGGCCAGTGTAGTGAGAACAGAGGCAGAGGGTGGAGACACGCTGCCACGTGTTGAAGGTACCTGGGTGGGGTCCTGGACTCTGCGTGCTGGAGGTCAGGAGCTGGACAGCAGGGCAGCCTCATGGTGAGCATGGAGTGGGATAAAGATCTGCTATTGGAGCATGCAGGACAGACTGGAGACTTGAGAAGCTGGAGTCGGGGAGGAAGCCAGAGGCTAAGTCAGGGAAGCCAGGCTGTGCTGAAGGCCTCGGCCACACCCGTGGTTCTGGAAAGGGAGGGGATGCAAAAGAGTTTTTTCCTTCATGATGTGAAGGAAAATCAGCAAGACTAAGGTGTTAGGCTTCCCTTGTAGCTCAGTTGGTAAAGAATCTGCCTGCAATACAGGAGACCTGGGTTCAGTTCCTGGGTTGAGAAGATCCCCCGGGGAAGGAAATGGCAACCCACTCCAGTATTCTTGCCTGGAGAATCCCATGGACTGGGAAGCCTGGTAGGCTATAGGCCATGGGGTCGAAAGAGTCGGGCACAACGGAGCAACTACACCACCACCACAGAAAGTGTTAAAACCACAGTCCTTGTGGCAAGTAGGGGGAAGGAGAACTTAATGACAATTGTGCCATGGTGGTGCAAGACTTATTAACGGTTCCCAGTCCCACCCACTAAAAAGAATTTTGCTTTGGGACTTCCCTGGTGACGCAGTGGTTAAGAGTCCTCCTTCCGACACAAGGGATGCTGGTTCGATCCCTGATGGAGGAACCAAGGTCTCACACGCCGCAGGGCAACTAAGCCTGAGCACCTCAATGAGAGAACCCACACACCGCAACCTGAGCCCTGAGCCCGCACACTCTAGAGCCCCTGCTCTGCAACGGGAGAAGCCAGCACGTCACAACTAGAGAAAGCCTGCTCGCCACAACGAAGACCCAGCCCCAGACCAGCTTATCACAGTGTTTGCTCAGGATTGTTCAGCCTGCCCTCATGGTTCCTGAGCATTTTGTGTAGAATTTGGGGAAAAATGGATTGAGATATAGAACTGAGGAGATGGGAAGAAAGGGGAAGGAATCTTACTTTTTGGGTTGGTCCCAGAGTCTCCTTTACTGTGACAGATTCTGGTAATGGGTAAAGGGAGAAAAAAGGAAAGCGTGGAGCAGAGACTTGGGGAACTTCATCCTGAAGACCTGAGAGGAGCCAAGTGGAGGGAGGCCCGCAGAGCCATGCAGGTGGCCAGAAGTTGGGCTACAGTTTGGGAATTGACTTAATAGAGTTTCCGAACTGCTAAGAGGTGCAAGGAGGTGGGGATGGGGAGTAAAAGGATTTTTGAGGAAGGTTGCTGAGGATTGTGAGTTTGACAGACTTTAATGTTCTTCAAGAAACTCAAGTAAAGATTGGGTATTTATTTATATTGAAGTATAGTTGATTTACAATATTGGTTTCAGGGATACAACACAGTATTTTTATAAATTATACTCCATTTAAAGTTATTATTTAAAATGGCTATATTCTCTGTGCTGTGCAATATATCCTTGTGGCTTATTTATTTTATACATTGTAGTTCCCTGATAGCTCAGTTGGTAAAGGATCCACCTGCAGTGCAGGAGACCCCGGTTCGATTCCTGGGTCGGGAAGATCCACTGGAGAAGGGATAGGCTACCCACTCCAGGATTCTTGGGCTTTCCTTGTGGCTCAGCTGGTAAAGAATCTGCCTGCAATGAGGGAGGCCTGGGTTTGATCCCTGGGTTGGGAAGATCCCCTGGAGAAGGGAAAGGCTACTCACTCCCGTATTCTGGCCTGGAGAATTCCACGGACTGTATAGTTCATGGGTCTCAAAGAGTTGGACACGACTGAGCAACTTTCACTGTAGTTTTGAAACAGGAGGGAAGGGGGCCGGGCACAACCTTTAAAGAATAACATAGCTCAAGGATATGACATAAACTGATTAGAACCAAATAGGTCCAAGGTGGTGGAAGCTCACCTTCCACCAGACCTTGAGCCTCAGTATAAGCTCATTGTAACACATTAGCACGCTACATGACACAGCTACAGGGGCCGTGACAGTTGTAAGGCCAACCACAAAGGTCAAAAGTAGGCAGTGGCCCAATTCCTGGAAACTCCTACCCCTTCCCCAAAATAGCTCGAATATTCCTCCCACTCATTAGCCTATAAAATTACCCACCCTATAAAAACTGACAACCCTATATCCTGGTGCTGCTCTCGCCTTCTGAGATGGCCCACACTCTGTAGAGTGTGTTTCTCTCTAAATACTTCTTACCTATCACTTTGTCTCTCACTGCATCCTTTCTGTGATGAGACATCATGAACTTGAACTTCATTAAGTCCTGAGACCAGGAGTGATCTCAGTTAAAAGCCCATGAGTCCAAGTCCCAGTCTGAGTTACAGTTTCAGTTTGCACCTCCTCATCCCCTCTCCCTATCTTTTCCCTCCCCACTTTCCTCTCCCCACTGGAAATCACTCGAATACTAGGTCTTTTAAATGTCTTTGCCAGTGTGTGCTTCTCTGGTGTGTTGACATGGCAGGATTGAGCCATATGAAGCCCTGGATTATATCTGGGTTATGTGTATGCGTTGTGTGGTCCTTATACTGCTGAGAGTTTCACTGAACTCTAAACACAAAGCCTCATAATAGAATCAACCAGTATATTTAATTCCATTTTATAGATGGGAAAGTGGAGGTCACCCAGCCAGTTTCTCTTTCTGCCCTGAAGCCACCTGCAAATAGACTGCTGCTGCTGCAGAACAGAACTTCCATCCTTGTTAGCGTTTACCTCCCTGGGACCTGTGGAAACACCCCCTCCGCCACACACCATCACCACCACCAGATACCTTTTTTCAGTCCCAATTTAGCAGCTGCTTCTGTACATTTCCCATCCTGTAGCTTCCCTCATACATACACTGTGGTTTCTTGGGCAGCACGAAAATCCGAAATGTCACGCAACTGCCTCTGAACAAAGAGCCCTAGAGTCAGCTCCCAGTGACTGACAGCTTGTTTACACCAAGAGCTTCCTGGTGGAACCAAATACTCCATAATATTCGAAGCAGGCTTGGTGCTGCCTGGGGCAAGGCAAGGGCGAGGAGCAGGCCAGGAGAGCTGCTAGCTGTCTAATAGCAAAGGAATGCCAGCAGTATCACAGTAGGCGGCTGAGAGGGCAAGGGCCAGATGGGAGATGAGAACTTCCGGGCCTTTGGAGGACAGCTGCTAATCCAGGTGTGATCTAGGAGTATGTCAGTTACTTACTGTAACAGGCTGGCCTCATGGCAGCTTTATCTGCTACAGTGACATGGTAACTGTTTGCCTGCTGGCCTAGATAGCAAGTCACTGGGACTGGAGGACCTGCAGACTCCTTTTGGGGCCTCTGGATTCCTGGAAAAGGGTTGGGGGGAGAGTTCAAAGGTGCCTTCTGTTTGTGTGGGCAAGGTAGATGAGGGCTGAAGGGTTTCCGGCTATAGCGATTGGCTTGGAAGCCTCCCACAGAGACACGTGGATGCACGCAGGAAGGAGAGGCTGGAATGCTCCTCAGCCTGCAGGGAGCTTGGGGGTAGAGGTGAAGATCAGCTTATTTTGGGGAGAGATCAGGGCTTGGGGGCTCATATGTCACTGGGAGCTTCTGAAATCCACTCTCTTTGGTAGTGGAGAAGTTGAGCTCTGGAGCCCCACAGTAGGGGGAGGAGAGGAAGCTGGCATGATGGGAACCAGGGAGGGAAGGCCATGGAAGGGTGCTCATGTTTATCTAGCACCTGACCTGTGCCAGATATGTGCTTTGCTTACCTTATCTCATTTCATCCTCTAAGCAGCCTTCAAAATAGGCATTGGTATCCCCATTAAAAATAATAATAACCTGAAGTTCAAAGAGAAGGAAATAAAAGTCCTCCCAACTGCATACAAAGCCATGGCCTCTTAGAAGGGAAAGGAGAAAGTGTTATGAAGCTGCTCACATAGCCTAGACCTGAGCTGGGAACAGAGAGAGGCGCGAGTAGGCTGACCATGCATCTTGTTGTCGAAGGCGGGCTCTTCTGAGAGTGAAAAGGGGCAGTAAATGTGCCAGGACAATAGGCATCAAGTGGGACTGTCCTGGGAAAACCAGGATGCGTGGCCCCCCTGCCACAGAGCACCTGAAGGAAGTAGTGTTCAGAAGCCACGTCCTGTGAAGTCACAGCTACCATTTATGATGTAATCCTCACAGCAATCCCTAAGGGAGAGTGTATCATCCCATTTGACAGATGAACAGACTGAGGCTCGAAAGCATCGCTTCACTTTCTCAAAGTCCCACAGCTTTTAAGTGGGGAAGATCTGGCTGGCTGCAACTCCTGGTTCTGGCTATGAGTCACGCTGCCTCCCAGGCTCAGGGCTTTGGAGGAAGACCAGAGAAAGAGACCAACTGGAGAAGCAGAGGTAAAGGGTTTGGGTCTCGGAGTGTGAGAGACCACGTGGCAGCCTCTGTGTGGCCTCTTCCAGGACGTCACATGAGCAGTGGCTGGGGACAGTAGGGTGCTGGGGCAGGGTGGAGGCCCCAAAGGCTTCTGCAGCCTGCCCTGATCTTCCTGGACCTCCAGGGGACAGTGGCCAAGGCCGGAATTTCTAGGGGAAACAAAATCATCATTATGTTGCCGCATGTGTATGACTGGTGAACAGGAACACTGAGAAATTGAATGGTAGGTATCCCGGAGTCAGGACTGTCCCTTCTGGTCTATCGACCCCTTTTCCTTCCAGCTCAGTCCCTCTGGGGCTCCTGGAGAGACTGTGGGGTTTGGGATGCAGGAATACTCTAGGTCAGGGGCAGAAAGCCTGCAAGGTCACGCACATGTGGAGGGTTTGTGAGCCTTGGGGTTAGTTCCTGCTCCGTTCTCCAGCCAGCCTGACATTCCAGGAATGGATCAGCAGCCATAACACAGACAATGGAGGGCCCGGTCCAAACCTCAGATGACTTTGCAGGCTCCTTAACTCATTGCATCACAGGTGGATGGGCAGGGAATTGGACACTGGTCATCCCACCAGTCAGAACACACCACCTGTGTGCTCTCAGACCTGGGCTGGCAGGGCTGATAAGGGAAGAGAAGTCCCTGCCCTAAGGGATGACCAGTCGCCCTGGGGTACTTTTCTCAAGTACAGTAGCCTGTGGCCTCTGCAAGTTAATGTTGCATAATCAAGGGTTGATAATGTTTCTTCATTCATAAATCTCTTTAAAAAATTAACAGACTTCATTTTTTAGAGCGGTTTTAAGTTTACAGGGAAAGTGAGTGGAAAGTGCAGAGAGTTTCCATACGCCTTCCTCTCCTACATGCACAACCTCCCCATATTCATTGATTTCTCAAGTTCTGTGTTCCACACACTGTCGTGGACCAAAGGCCCAGCCCTATCATCAAGGAACAGGGAGGGAGGAAGGGATGGAGGTAAGTAGGCTTAGGGTGCCAAGGGAGCCCAGCAGAACAGTCCACCCAGCCTGCAGGGGTGGGCTGAGGAGTGAGGAAGGGCCTCAGAGGAAGTTCCCAAAGCGTTAGTCTCTCCGCTGTGTCCGACTCTGCAACACCACAGACTGTGTAGCCTACCAGGCTTCTCTGTCCATGGGACTGTCCAGGCAAGAATGCTGGAGTGGGTTGCCATGCCGTCCAGGGGATCTTCTCAAACCCAGGAATTGAACTTGCATTGCAGGCAGATTCTTTACCATCTGAGCCACCTGGGAAACCCTGAGGAGATTCCACTTGGGCTGAATTCTAAGGGTGTGGGCATTAGCAAAGAGTAGGGATGGCAGGATTGGGGTGCAGTGTGTACAAAGTCCTGGGGCCAGAAGGCGCACTTGACCCAGATTCCGTAAAGCCCAAAGCTAACCCTTTTAGTCTGAGGAGGAAGGGTCCAGGTAGGCCAGAGTCGGTGGGAGAGGCTTACCAGTGTGGATGGGGCCAGCACTGGCCTTGAAATAGTTAGAAAGCTCAGGCACTGAATTGTGCAATTTGTGACTTTAAATGTGTCCTGAAGATGCTTCAGGGGCTTTCACTGTTGCCTCAAGTGCCAGCCCCTTGAGGACAGGATGGGTTTTTCTGGTGGCCCGGGGCTAACCCCTGCTTCGCCTCTGCCCAGATACAGCCTTGACCAACAGTCTCGCATCTCACCAGGAAGCAGACAAAGCCCACCTGGCAAAAGTAAGGGGCCTGGAAGGGCTTCTCAGATCATGTCAGGCTTTCTCCATTTATTCATCCCTGGTGGTAGTTCCAAGGGAAGAGGTGTATGAGGGAAAGGAAGCCTTTTCTAACAGAGCAGGCTGACCAAGGCACAGGGAGAGCGAGGATTTGAACCCCTGTCTGCAGCATTCAAGAGGCAGCGCCTGAGCCCCCTGGGAGGGACAGCCACCAGGACCGGATTAGGGGAGGATGCCCATGCAGCCGAGCCTCAGAGCCTTGCTCACTTGGTTAGAAAGTGCAGACAGTAAAGTATGCCCTTTTCCTGTGGCTCTGAAAGAGGAATGAGGATGAAGGGGCTCTGAGGTCATCAGGGAGCAAAGACAGTCCTGGACTAGACTAGACTGGAGAATTCCCAAAGGAATCCTGCAGTAAGAGCCAAACTTCTTCCCCACCCCCACAGCTCTGCCTGCAGCCAAGGAGCCCCACCTCGTGATGAGAACCTGCCTGTTAGAGGTATTGGGCCATGAACACGCCCCTCTCACAAGCTTCCGGGTGAGGAGACTCACCTGTGCTGAGCCCTGTGTGCTAGGCACACATGACTTGTACTTCATCCATCATCCTGTGAGGCGCGCACTGCCACCATCCCCATCTTAGTGGTGAGTAAACTGAAGCTGGGGGAGGTGAAGTGACTCACCAAAGGCACAAACTTACGGTAGTGGGTAGAAGGGAATAATGTGAGCAGAGGCCCAACGGGACAGGGCCTGAGGCCAACAGCAGTTGGCTGTGGGAAACCAAGGCACATGCCTATGAAATGAGAGCTTTGTCCCTTATGAGCTGAAGTGAACATACAACAAGGCACTTCGCTTCCCCCAAAGTTTGGGCTGAATTAATAGTGGCAAAGCATGCAGGTCAAAGGAGGAGATTGTTCCTCCTTCTTGCTGAGACTACCTGAAGGGCCAAGATCCTTTCAGGGCCCCCACTGCCTAATAGCCAGAGAAGAGCCAGCACGCTGTACCAGACTGGATGGACAGGGAGGAGCAGCCTGGGGAGACCGGTATATCCCAGACTTCTGAGGAATCTCCTGGTGGCAGAGTTCAACCCCATAGAGGGGAAAACATCCTGGAACTTAGGAATTATGAAAATGGAGTGAAAAATGTGAGGTAGTGAGCCTCTTATGCTGGGAGCAGATGCCAGAAGACCAGAGATGCGGAGAGGGCTCCTGCCTAGCCTAATGGGTGGTCTAGATTCAGCCCTCTCATTGATGGAGCACTTCATGTCCACCTTTCCACCACACATGTCCAGCAAACACAGGGGTTTAGGCCACACAGATGATGCGGCTGACCCTGCCTAGCCTGGGCTGGGCTCTAGGTTTGTTCTGCGATTCTGCTTAGACTGCTTTGGGGAAACCAGGCATTAGCAATGTTGGAGGCCTTGGACCTGTGAACTGGCCACTGCTGGACTATCTGAGGTCACCTTTTTCTGAAAGCTGAATATTTTCTAGAGCCCTGGACCTTCCAGCTTCCCATCATGGAGTCCCCACTCAATCAGAACCTAGGAGAAGCCAACAAACCGCTGCCCCCCGTCCCCATCACCTGTGTGGACACCAGGACTCCCCAGAGCACCCTGATCTCCCGAAAGAGAGGGCTTCCCTGGCCCTCACACCTCACAACTCTCACTCTTGATCCCCTCTGTCTCTGACATTCTGTAGTCCCCAGCCTTGGCCCTTTTTCTTGACAAGGGCTCCAGCCCACGTCCACTGCAACTTCCCACTGCCATCCACCAGCCTCCAGACCTGGCCCCCTTAATGGTTCTCTCACCTGTCTCCTGCTCTCCGCTTGGCCTGTCTAGTCTCTGCCGAGTTTGAGGGGCTAGGGCCAGTGACGATTTTTTAATTGAATTAGAGCCTATAATATGCAACCCAGATCAAGCTAGAGAACACTTTCATGTCCATCCTTTTAAAATGGCTCCATCCCCTAGACTCCCACAGCTTTATTATTGGACACTTGGCAGCTGTTGCCTTTTATTCCAGCTAGCTGCAGGAGGGGAAGCATTCTGGGAGCTGTTTGATTGGAGGTGCCCCTTGAGGCCCATTAGATGGAGGGGTGTCGAGTTTCCCAGGTGTGTCTTAGCGTATGTGCTCATTCGCCCCCTCAGAAATGCGGGAGAGGTGACAGATGAGGATGGGGTCATGGGAGTGCAAGAAAAGCCCTGAGCACCGCATATGCTGGTTCTGCTCAGGTGACCGGCCACCCCAGTGTGCTGTGTGTAGGCCTGGAGGCACACATTCCCAGCAGAAGGTTCACGTGTGTAGAACTCTGTGTATAGAATGCCCTTTCTAGAGGGCACTGGCTACAGCATGGGGCTGGCCAAGCTCTTATCCTGGGCCCTGGGACTTCAGGCTTGAGCACCCACCATGGCAGGATCAGATAGATAGCTGAAGGAAGAGGGCCAGGCCCAGCTCCGGGAGCCTTTGAAGTCAGATGCCTGGTGCAGAATGTTCTGAGGGAGGCAAGAACACACAGATTCTCGGGTGGAGGCCAAGACTCCCGCTCCTGGCCTAAGGGAGTCTATCCCTGTCTCCTCCTGCTTCAAGGCCTTGGGAGACGGTGCCCTCCAGGAAATAGAGCCATGGCCTGGGCTTGAGCAGCAAAATGGGCACAGCAGGAAGGAGCTGGAGGGAAGTGGGAGGCACGGTAATGTGGGGATGGGGTGTGGTACATGAAGTTCAACAGCTGTTCTGAAAAACCGTGTCTCCAGTCTATTGGAAGACTTGAAGACTCACTCCCTCTTTGCTCTAGGCAGAAAGGAACCTCTTCTCTGAAGTCCAGATGCCGGTTGTCACTGAGGGTCTTCCTCTTGGGTGGGTTCTGAGTTCCTCAGATTATCCTGTTCCTGTCTTATCTTTTTGATTGTAGTAAATATTTAGGGGTCTCACCCAAGGCTTGGGGACACTGGGTGAATCTAATTTTACATCATATCCATTAACTCAAGGCTCAGAATCTGATTTTACATCATATCTGTTAACTCCCAGGTCCATCTGACACCAAAATTTGCTTTAAGGCAGCATGGTGGCAATGTCATTATGAGGATGGGCTGTCCCTCCATGGTTAGTAGAGGCATGATCACAAGCATATGCTGTTAATAGGGAAGGAGAGAGAGAAGGAAGAGAAGTGCATACCAATGTCAGTGTAGATTATAAGGATTGAGGTGTCTTAGATCAGCCTCTGAATCGGGGAGGCTGGGATATGAACATTTCCTGAGGACCTGTGGTGTGCCAAGCACTTATGTATAATCAGCAGGTATATTATTATTTTTATTTTACTAAGAGGAAAGATGATGCATGGAGGATTTACCCATTCGGAGTGAAAAATGTGGAGATGGGTTTTTAGCCAGGTGTGGCCACCTCCAAGGTTGGCCCTCTTTCTTCTCCATGGAAAGTGATCTCCAGTTGCTATGAGTATGCCTTCAGGATGGGATGTCAGCCGCCAAATAGAGAGCTAGTTTTC